>NW_004955405.1:10031665-10038443 GCF_000276665.1 Chinchilla lanigera
CTCCTCCAACGCCCGCCGGGCCGGCGCGTACTCAGTCCTGCGCGGTCTCGGCGCCGGGGCCGGACCTGGGGCGCGGAGGGCTGGAGAGTTCCCAACTCGGCGGGAGCGGGCGCGGCGGCCGTGCCCGGGGAGTTCTTTCCTGCCCTGCTCTCGGGGCGCGGAGGTCACCTGCCTGAGGTTTCGCCGAAACCCGCAGGGAGAGAGCAGGCGCCGGGAGTCGCGCCCCAGGCGCACTCGGTCCTGCGCGGCTGGCGTGCCCTCCCGGCGCTGACGGCTCGCCCCGCCGCCCGCCGAAAAGCCCGCTTCGGGGCTGGGCGAGTGTCGGTGCTAGGTGGAATCTGCAGCACGCGGAGAGCTGCCAGTTGTTACGAAATTTAAAAAGCTGTAATGGCCAAAGGGTAAGATCTTGAAAAAAAGGAGCGCCGAGTTAATCAGGCAATTTAGTTTCACGAGACTATTGCCCATTCCAACGCTACCTGTTATACATCTTGTTTCCTCCACCTTCTTCATTTCACTTTCTGGGAAAAGCCGTGTAATCTTTGCTGTGGAATGATTGCATAATTGGAGGAGAAGCCGATAAGAGGATCAAAACAAAACTGTTCTATTGTAAATCTATTGAAAGGCCCAGTTTCTGTTTTTGCCTTTATTATTTTGTTCAGGCAGGTTTTGTTTTATTTTTTTAATGGTAAATGACAAATCAAGGAGAAAACAGGCAGAACAGTTTGTAGATCATCCTAGTAAATATTTGATACTGTTAAATATTTCACTAGTTTTATGGGGTGTTGCTCTGTTAACATGTGTTATTTATTTACCAGTACTGTGCAATTTTGAGAGGACTTTTCATGTTTGGACATCGTATTCAGAATCTGGCTTATGTGAAGCAATCCTAAAGTTTTTGTGGGATTTATAGTAATAAACTTAACAGTTGCACAGTTTTACTGCGAGTGTATTTAGTACTGTTAAAAGAAAAGTCTAATTTTTTTCTTTTTCCAGCACAATAATGTTGTGTGTTAATGCATACTTTTGTGAACCAAAGTGTTTGATGTAACTCTTTCTTGTGTATTTCCCAGACTAACTCCTCTATGGTATTGAGTACATCCATCTTTCTGCCAGGATGGCTATTTGATGTTTAGCTGCTTTGTTTCTAATTAGCAAGCTTTCTGATTAGATCCATATGTATTTTTTTAATTACAGTAGTGTAGTTATTCATATGTTCCTTTTAATATTCTTTTCTCTACACCCTTAATCTCCCCCAGCACACACATTGACATTCTACAGATAATTTTTTTTAATTGAGAAGTTTGTAGAAATAGCTCACTTCTCATTTTTTAGTATAGCTGAACAAAAACTTATAAGTTACATTAGTTTTACATGCATGGCTGTGGTTAGTACGCGTTTCCTTCCTAAGCAGGTCTTACCGAACAAATCAGTAAGCTGGACTAATGAAGAATCATTTAAGTTTGAACGTCATCTCTTACTATGCGTATGACTTTAAATGATTTTACTTTTCTGAGTTTATTATCTTCATTTGTACATGAATTAGTACTAGGCAGAAACGTATGAAATGGCCAGTATTTGGCTGTTTTTCATGTTTTAACCTAATAATGGGTTTCATAATGATGGGGTGAGGATTTAATGAGGTATTCTATGTGAAAGGTGGGGGAGAGAAGAAGGAACAAACACTAGCTGGACAGTATGACCTGCCCTGTGCTTACTGTTTTAGGGGTATCCTGACTCTAGTCTTCAGGACATTACTAGGGTGTAGGTGGTTTATCAAATTTTACAAATTAGGAAATGGAGGTATGGAGAAGTGAAATAACTTACGGTAGTTACTTCGCTGACTGCTATCTTTGGTCATGTACTGTAGCTGGTTAATGACAAAGTCAAGATT
Organism: Chinchilla lanigera; assembly: GCF_000276665.1. Lineage (NCBI taxonomy): Eukaryota > Metazoa > Chordata > Mammalia > Rodentia > Chinchillidae > Chinchilla > Chinchilla lanigera. Next base: position 10,033,557 of record NW_004955405.1, read on the forward strand.
AAAAACTATGACTGTCCCAGGTGGAACTCTTAATTAATACTTGTTTCTTACGTGACTGGCCTACACATCCTGAAAGAGAGCTTCCAACTTGTAAGGAAGAACACAGATGAAAGATGGTGTTGTGTTTCTGGGTAAAAATACTCAAGGTTTCTCATGATGATACCACCACTGCTACTTCTGTTACTGAGTCTGCTGCTTCTCTTATGCTAAGTCCTGGTCTAAGCACCAGCGAAACTGAGTATCACAACAAGCTAGGAAGTAGGGCATATTTTATCCCATGTAATAATTGAGAAAATTGAGACATGGAGAGGTTAGGTAGCTTGCCCAAGGTCATAATTAAGCGATACGCCTGGATTAGAAATCAAGCAGTTAACCTCAGCACCAGTGCTCTTAACCACTGCGTTCCCATCACTCCGAAAGTTATACTGCTGAGGAATCGTTGGCTCTTAATCACTGCACTACTCATTCATGTGTAGGTTGTAATCCTGAAGAATTGTTTTTAATTTAGATTTTTTTAAATACTTAATATTAGTGTAATATTTAATTCTCTTGTCAGCAGAAGTTTTTAAAATTAAAGGAAAATATTCATAAAGCATCTGGAAGGCAGGGATATATGATACATTCTTCTTCTGTTTTTTGTGGTATCAGGTATTGAATCCAGAGCCTTTGTACTAAGCTACATCCTCAGCCCTTATTTGTTTTTTTGAGTCAGGGCCTCACTATGTTGCCCAGCCTGGGCTCAAACCTGTTCTCTTCCTGCTCAGCCTCCCAGAGTGCTGGAATTACAGGTATGTGCCACCATGCCTGGCTTCCTATGCCTTATGTGTGTTCCTCAAAACTTTGCGTAGATTTATTTTTGAATTTTATTAGTGCATGTTTGCAGTACATAATGGTTACATTCATTGTGGGGACTTGTACGGCTATGTAACACATTTTAGCTCTTTTTACTTGCCCCTCTGCTCCCTCCAGTTTTGTATGCGTTTTAATGAGTGTCAAATGAAGCAGAGCGCTAGAATTGTTGAGTAGTGGAGAGGAAGGAAGAATGAGGAGTAGGTAATGATACGTATGCACTGAGATGATGAGGAAAAACTCTAACGATGTCCTGACAGTATAGTTTTTCAAATTTAACATTTATCCAGTAAGATTCCAGCTAAAGTGCAGTTCAGCCACGATCAGTAAATTGATTACTGTAGTTTTAATGTCCTAAAAGTAAAATACAAGGTTTTAAAAGCTCTTTTCTACGTGTTTCTCATTTTCTGTACCAGGTAGTACTTTTTTCCCATTTATGCTTCTGTTTATCCAATCAGTGCACTATTGAATGCTTAGTTAATGTTTATTCTTGTATATGCAGAATAAGGCTTCCACTATTAAAAATGTAGGAAATTTTTATGTATTTGTTCCAGATTTGTAATTAAATACAATCAAATATTAGTAACTTAGTAAATTCAGAACATTTTCTGAATAGAAGAATCTTCAGTTACTAATGTATCTAAAAATGTCAGATTGTACATTCAAGTGGAATTAGTAAGTGGAGATTACTGTATGGGCTATTTTAATAAAAATGGGAAGATTGTGCAGGTTGACCTCTTGATTTTCTTCTTGGGTTTCTAATTAAATTCATACTTGTAAGCATAAAATACTTCTTAAAATGTAAATATGACCTTTTCTTATTATAACTAAAATGCTAGTTTGGAAAGCTAAATTTAAAATTATAAAAGTTAATTAGAAAATGATTTTATATATTTTTATTTTTCTTTTTATGTAGTATTTTTGAAGGGCATTCTAATTATGGAAAATTTAAAGTAAACAGACACAACAGCAGTTGAACCTCAAAGTTCCCATTGTCTTGCCCAGTGATCATCAACAAAGGTTAGTTTTATCCCATCTACTTAATCCCTCTCTTGAATTTTTGAAGCAAATTGTAAGCAGTGTTTAATTTCATCTTTAAATATTTCAGTGGTTTTCTAAAAGATAATGGAAATACAGACTTAAAAAACTCCCTAATGTCTCAGTATCAGATACACATACCTTTTTCATTTAAAGAAATTTGAATGACACATAAATATCTGTGGGATATAGTAATATTCCATACATGTATATAGCGTATAATGACCAGATCAGGATAGTTGGTATATCCAACATCTCAGATATTTATTACTGTATTTCTTTGTGTTGGGAATATGCAAGTTATACTATTTTGAAATACATGTAATTGTCATTGATGGTTGTTTTACTGTTTTACAGAACATTAGAAATTATTCTTGGTGTGTCTTGTACCGGTTAATTGTCCTCTCTCCAAACGCACCCAGCCCTTCCCAGCCTCTGAATGTTTCCCATTCCTCCCTCTCAACCATTTCTGTTTCCATATTTCTTCATTCTTTTCCCTGCCAGTTCATTGCCAATGCATGAAGCTGGCACGGTGGCCCTGTGATTCTAGCACTCTGACAGGCTGAAGCAGGAGGATTGCAAATTCAAGTGTAGCTTCGGATTTGGTAACTTAGTGAGGCCCTGTCTCAAAATAAAAGAAGAATTGGGGATGTAGCCCAAGGCAAAGATTCTGGACTCAACCCCCGTACTGCAAAACAAAACAAAACAAAACAAAACAAAACAAAAGAGAACAGAACAAAACAAACAAAAAACCAACCTTGACATTAGATCAGACCTTGGTAATCTCTTGTGTACCCTGTTGCAGTAACCTTTTAACTGCTGCACATTTCTTCTCTAAAGTCTTTACTGCCGTGGGATCCATTTTTCTAAGGACTACATTACATTTATATTTTGTAAGATGCAGATCTGACCATCTTTTTAGGATAAACTCCAAGCAACCTTTCCCTGTTAAGTGAGGCTTTTAATGGTCTGTTGCTTAACCTAATTTTGTCACTTTTTCTTTTGGTGCTCTAGTGCCAGACCCTTATCCCCTGATGACTGTCTTATTTCCCTGTTGGACTGCTGTTCAGCATTTAAACCCAAGTTATAATTTACTTTTCCTTGAAACCTCCTATTTCCCTCTTCCCTTCCCATACCCTTAGGGTAATCATTGGGTGATTCATAATAAGAGGTGTGTCATCTCTTTGATCTATTTGCACCTGTATTCTTAGTGCTTAGTAGCAGCGTTTTCCCCAGGAGTTGGAAGCTGGCAGTCATCTTTCTATTCTGAAAAAAAAAAAAATTACTGTATCTAAAATAAATTTATTTAATATATACTGTGTTGAGTGCCTCTAAGGAAGTGAATTGATGGAATTTCTGTCTCTTTAATTCATTATACGCTACTGAAAGTAGCAGGCTAATTTTTAATGTCAGAAGCTTTTTCTTCCATAATTCTTTCTAAATTAGAAAGTCATGTAGGAATTAGAAAAGTATTTGGACCTTCCTCCCATTCCCTCCTCTCATCCCCCAGGAGTCTGTGAATAAATTGAAAGAGGGAAATGAATCGAAAGCATTTTCTTTTAATCTACTCAAGAATAATTTCTATTTTTATGACAATGAAGGTAAGACTTTTCACATAGGCATACAGTATAAAATACAGATGTTTGTTTTGTTGAGGAAAACCATTCAGAACAATATGCTTTTAATTTTTAATACTATATTTAAATCAAACTGAGTAACCACTGTTTTTGTTCTCCATATTGATGGTGCTGATCTAATGTGATAAAAATATTAACAAATATATATATATGTATATATATATCAGGAAATGTCTTAGAGATCATTACAATAATAAATAATTTCAATGATAATAACTAATTTTAATTGGTAGATGCCAGCCAGATATAGTGCTGAATCCTTTATGTGTATTGTGTAACTTAATTCTCATGATAACATTATGAGACAGATATAGTTACTATATCCAATTTTCAGATGAAAGTTTGAGACAGATCTAGATCACATTATCAGTAACTGGTTAAGCTAGAATTTGAGCCTGATTACAAAGTACAAGCTTTGTTGGTGAGGTGTAGCAAGTATTGGCTAAGTTTTCCTTTTAAGAAGTCAAACACTGATACCAGACAGGTACACTCACTGCTTTCCCAAGAATAGTGTTTTTAGTAAATACAAAATACATATTAATTTTCAGATATATTAAATCAGTTTAGAAAAAGATAAAAATGACAGGTTGAGTTTTTTTTTTTCCTAGGAGTAAATCCTATGTTTTTCACCTGTCTGGTTATTTGCTCATTTGGACTACTGATATGTATCAGGTTCCTAGATTTCATTTAAATTATGTATATCTATTTTATTCATGCCCTTAGAAACTTAATGGAAAATATTTAACCAGTAATTCATCTTAATTTCTTGAGTTGTTCTAGAGATCCTTTCTGTTTTCAGTTCAAAAATTCATTTGTTAGGAAAGAATTATTTTTGTAAGAACTTATTAAGATTGTCTTAACAGTGAAAGCAAATCTTTTAGAGCTTTCAGTGACACACACAGCCTGCTGCAGCACAGGTGCCATAGGTTCCCCACCACTGTATCTGGGCATTCAGTGAGTTAATGCATGTGCAACTATTATAACCACTAGGTAACACCTAGTTAACTTTCAGTAAAGGTTGGCTATTGTTTTTACGTGAAAATACTGGCTTCTAGAGAGAAAAAAATAACTTGAAATGCACAATAAGAATCAGAAGCACATTTTTGTCTTATGATTGTAAACCAACTCTATTACTTGGGGCTCAGTAGTAAGGCCAGACAAATTGTGTGATTCATCTGTTAAGAATTTAATGTGACCACTTTTTCACATATAAGTGATCCTTGACAAGTTTAGTTTATGATTTGGGATAATCTCCAGTTGAAATTAGTTCTTTTGGGGGCTGGGGATTTAGCTCAGCGGCAAAAGCGCCTGCCTGGCAAGCGCAAGGTCGTGAGTTCAGTTCCTGGTACCGGAGAAAAACCAA
>NW_004955405.1:10038543-10041625 GCF_000276665.1 Chinchilla lanigera
AAAAAAAAAAAAAAAAAAAAAAAAAGAAATTAGTTCTTTTGGAGTCACTCATTGATTACTGCAAAGAGTACTACCTGCATATGTTCACTCATAAAGATTCAGTATAAATTAAGTCTGAACACATACTTTAAAGACCAAAAAGACTTTCAGACCTGTGATATTTCATTTCATTGCCAGCTAAGTCACATTATATGGAAATTGCACAGGCTTGGAAAAGAGACTGAATTTGATATTAATATAATCTTTCCAAAAAATACATAATCTTTCCAGAAACGACTTGAATTTAAACCATGTAAATATCCCCCGGAATGAAAATGTAGGTAGACACATTGCTCAGAGGTGCTGTCTTTTTTTTTTTTGAGACAGGGTCTCACTATGTAGTTCAAACTGATCTTGGGCTCCCTTTGTAGCCCGGGCTACTCTCCAATTTGCAACGATCCTCCTGCCTCAGCCACCTGAATGCTGGGATTACAGGCGTGCACCACCATGCCTGGCACCGTTTTTTAATTTTTTATTATTTTTATTTTTTAATTTTTTTTTCAGAGGTGCTGTCTTAAGTGTTAAAAGAATTCTGTCTTTTAATTTATACCCTTTGAGGTAGAAAGCTAAGGAAGAGATTTCCAGATGAGAGAACCTAGACATAGATTCCGGTAATTTGGCATAAACAGATTTCAGAGCTGCTTTGAGTTTTGTTTCTTTTATTCATAGCTTATGTTCCAGCCTGTAAAATATTTGTGTTTTCATAAATGCATGGCTTTTGTGCTTGCTTTGGCAGCACATATACTAAAAATGTGTAGCTTTCACACGTTAAGGATACTTGGAAAACCTTGGCAAGAGGTTTGTCTAATTATTTTCAACTTGTTTGTTCGTTTTATTTGGTTCTGAGAGTCCATTGGCTCTGTTTATTTGTCTGTTCTGTGTGGTCTGTTAGTGCCCTTTGCATCTTCTGTGATACTTGACACATTACCACTGCCTCTATTTGTCAGTCTAACAGTCTCCTAGTATACTGAAGCTATTTGAGTGGAGAGCAGAGTTTTAATCGTTAGGTTTAAAGATTAACACCCACCCCCCAAGCCTGGTGGTACATTACGGTAGGTCCTCAGTAAATACTTGGAAGGACCATGGATTGTGATCCAGTTTAAAGAGAAACATTATTTAGAATGGTCTAACAGTGGAATGGGAAAACAATTCTAGTGGTAGAGTATGTTGTGGTAAAGAGTTTGACTCTAGAGTCCAGCAGACATAGGTTTTAATTCTAGTTGCCCTAAACTTCAGTTTCTTCAACTATAAGTGTACTGAAACTATACCTATTGTTGAGTAAATACTTAATAAAATTTAGCTATTATTATTAGAGGAGACACCATCTTATTTTATTTTGAAGAAAGTAGTAAATGCGCAACAAACAAAAAAATCGAACAGTAGCAGCATACCAGTGTCATGAACATAAACAAATCAAAGCAAGAACATTCAAAGTGATACAGGGTCTCAAGGCAAAATAATACGAATCAACGGTGGTTACATTACATATTGCTATCCTCAACTACACTGCTCAGATTACCAGATGTAAGAATGAAAGATTGGTCAAACCATTAAAGAGAAGAAGAAAATAATTCTTTGATAAAATATTAGAGATAATACAGAGTTTCACTAGACAGGATGGTAGGAGTTCACCATTGTAATTCCCTTGCATATTGTTACCTTCAAATTAGTTACTGAGACTACCACACACAAGCATGCAAAATCGATCAGAACATAAAAAAAAATTGTAAGCATTAACCGTTCATTTCAATATGCCATCAGCCATGAGCAATACAGTTATCACAGCTATTCATATATGTTTATATTTTGCCTTCCTTCTTTCTTCTTTCCGTTTACCCAGTTGTTCCTTCCTTTGAGCAATTTCTTTCCCTTTCCTATTATCTATTGTATGTTTTGAGTTTTACCTAGTCTTTCAGGTTCCTGCACCAAGAAGACAATATGATGTTTACACATCTGGGTCGAATTTATTTCACTTATGAATATAGTCTCTAGTTGTATCCATTTACCTACAAAAGCCTTGAGTTTATCTTTTTAAATAGCTGAGTAATACTCCATTGTATAAAAATACCACATTTTTTTTTTTTTTTTTTTCTGGTACCGGAAATTGAACTCTCTACCTTGCACTTGCCAGGCAGGCACTGTGCCACTGAGCTAAATCCCCCGCCCCCAAAATACCACATCTTTTTTATCCATTCCTCAGTGGATGGGCATCTGGGTTGTTTCCAAGATTTAGCTATAACAAATTGTGCTGCTATAAACGTGGGTGCATATAAATCGCTGTGTGGTATGATGTCTTTAATTCTTCTGGAAAAATACCCAGAAGGGGAATAGCTGGGTTAAATGGGACTTCCAATCCTAGTTTTGTGAGGAATTTCTAAACTGATTTCCACAGTGGTTGTACCAATCTACACTCCCACCAGCAGTGGAGTAGAGCTCCTTTCTCCCCACAACCTCTCCAGCATTTGGTATTGATTGATTTCTTGACGATAGCCATTCTTTCTGGAGTAATATGGAATCTCAGTGTTGTTTTAATTTGCATTTCTCGAATGACTAATGATGTTGAACATTTTTTGTGTATTTATTCACCATTAGTATCTCTTCATTAGAGAAGTGTGTATTCATCTCAGATGCCCATTTTGGATTGGGTCTTTGAATTTGGGGGTCCTGAGGAGATGCCATCTTACCTTTCTGTGTGATCGGGAGTGATAGTTGGATGGTTCAGCTCCCCCTTTCCTCTATTTCCCTGTGGATTACTTTGAAATAAATTTAAGTAATCTTATTTCAGTATAAATGCTTCGGTGTGTGTCTTTAGAAAATAAAGATTTTAAAAAACAAACAGTATAGTTATTTCTAAAAATTAAAGCTAATTCCTAATAACATCATTTGTTTTTTATAGTGGTTTGTTCAAATAAGAATCTAAACAAGACTTGCACATTACATTTAGTTACGTCTTTTACATATCTTTTAAAATAGGCCAGGGATATAGCTCAGCAGCATAAGCGCCTGCCTGGCAAGCGTCAGTCATGAGTTCGATTCCCCGTAC
>NW_004955405.1:10042357-10061576 GCF_000276665.1 Chinchilla lanigera
TTTTGCCGCTGAGCTAAATCCCCAGCCCCCACACTAATGGTTTTTGATAGTTTTCTTGCTTCTTGGTATAACAAGATGCTCTGGGATCCTTTTGTACATTACTGCCCCAGGCCTGGAGTTAGCCCTTTCTCCAAGGAGCCTTATTCTTTTTGTAGAAAATGGTGTTACTCTGAGTACACTGGTACCTGTCACTCTTGAGTTGATCAGTGTTGCTGTGCTTATTCATCAAATAAAGTTAGGAATATTTTAAAATAGAAATTTTTTTCTGGTATTTCTTATTCAAATTTAAGATTCTAGAATTTAAACTTCTTTGATTTTATATTTGTGTCTTTTTCATATGCTAAAAAATCTTTGTTCCAAATTACACTAATGTAACTTACTTGATTCATTTTATGTCTAAAGGTTTCAGAATAACTGTCAGTGTTGCTACTAATGTGATCACTGAAAGTAGTTTTTGGTTTTATTTTTACTTCCTTTTGCCCTTAGAATACATTTCATTAGAAATTTGTATTTGTATTACTGTGTTTTAAGGTCACTTGAAGTAATTCTGTTGCATGTGGTTAAGGTACCATCTCAGTATACTGTTAGGTTTATTTGTTTTAGGGATTATTGTTTTTCCCCTTTGACATAGGAAATTTATTTTATTTTCTTATTGGTACATTTAGACATACATAAAGATAACATTCATCATAGGGAATTTGTACTTGTAATCATATATCTTGCTTTTTTGGGGGGGATTATTTTTTAAAACTTAATTTTGTTTTATCATTTATATTTATCAATTATATATCAGTGTGTATCATCATTACATATATTGTTATGTATATCATCATTTATATATATTTATATATTTTATATATGGTTTCAGACTACTTGAGTTTTTTATTTTAAAGAGAATGAAAAATAAAAAATATTAAAACAATGCAGAATTTCAAAACAAGGTGATAGGAAATCAACAATGGTTGTTATATTGCACATCGTTATCTTCAAAGTAGTTGTTCAGATTACCAGCTCTAGGCATGCAAAATTGATTTAAAAAATTAAGCATTAACTGTTTCTTTCAATAAACCAATAGAAATTAGTAGTATCTTAGCTATTTTGTGTGTATATGTATATGTGTATATTATGTTTTGTTTTCTTTTCTCCATTCCCACGTCCCAGTTGTTCTTTCCTTTTGAGCAGTTTTTCCCTTTTACAATATTTTTTGTACCTTGCAGATTTTATTTACTCTTTCAGTTTCTTACACTAGGGAGACAATGCAATATTTACACATGTGGGTCTGATGAGTTTGACTTACAAGTATGGTCTCTAGTTGCATCCATTTACCTTTAAAAACCTGGAGTTTATCTTTCTTTATAGCTATCTACTTGACATTTTAAATACTTCATTGAGTATATGAGAAAGTTAAAACTTTTAATTAGCAAGTGAATGAATATCTGTATTTTATGGAAGAATACATACTGTACGGTTGATTGTGTCTGGGAACTTCGAAGTTCTGAGAAGGATCTTTCATGATCCTCAAAATACTATTGTAGGAAAGAAAAACTAGGAGATGTGTTTAGATCATAGAAAAATACTTTTCAGTGTAGTAAGTTTGGACTTATTCTGTAGGTAGTAGGGAGTCAATAAAGGATTTATAAGATTATTAGCATTAGATTCTTCAAATGAAAAACTTGGGAGGACACTTCTTAGTTTTCATGTTAACTGTGTAATGTAATTGAATAGCTGTATAAAATATAGTTTGCTAACAGAGAAACTAAAGCATACTTGTTAATGGCTGTAATGTGTTTATTGAGACCATACTATGTACTAGGTACAGAGTATTCTACTCAGTACTTTAATTGATTGTCTCCCTTGATCCTTATAGCAGTCAGGACACAGGAAGGAATGGCATTATCCTCATTCTCATCTTATCAGAGGAGGGATTTAAGGTGTAGGGAAATGTAGCATATTATCCAGGATTGGATCTTAGACCAATAATGGACATTATTAGAAGAACCAGTGACATATTTGAATGAGACCTGCCTATTAGATGATAATTTTGATCAGGTTACATCCAGTATTTGTTGATTATTTGTGATTAAATAAGAGAGTGTCTTTGTACTTAGGATACAGAATTTCTACATACTGAGACATTAAGGGTTAGTGAGTGTCATGTCTGCAACATTCTCAAATATGCTAACAGTTTGATAATGTGGGTGAATGGTATCCAGGAGGTCTACAATTCCTAAGTGAATTTAAAATTATTTCACAATAAAAAAATACTGACTTGCCACAGTCACATAGCTACTGTGGTGCAGAGCAGAACAGTTAGTTGAATTTAAGTCTGTTATTCTAAGTGTGCTTGTGTATGTGTATGTATATCTTCCCTGCCTTTTCTGCTTTTTCTAACCAGGATCACAGATAATAGCAAAAATAAAAACATCAAAGTTTTATTAATTCCTCATATTTACTGATTAATTATACTTAATATTAGACATCTTTTTCAAATTTCTTTCAAATCAGCTTGTTTGCCTTGTGTAGTGTTTATACTGTGAGGTTTTGTCATAAATGTTAAGTGATAGCAAGGTTTTTTCTTTTACTATTTTATCGTAACCTTATATTTTATTATGAGCTATTAAATATGTTTTATAATTTATACATCTTAATTCAGTTCTAAACATAGCCGTTTAAAAATAATCTGCTTTTTGTTTTAATATAGGTTATTTTATAATGAGGTTTTGCTATGGCTAATGACCCCTTGGAAGGCTTCCATGAAGTAAACCTTGCTTCACCTACTTCTCCGGACCTTCTTAGTGTGTATGAATCAGGGACTCAGGAGCAGACTACCTCACCAAGTGTCATCTACCGGCCACATCCTTCAGCTTTATGCTCTGTTCCTGTCCAGGCTAATGCACTGGATGTTTCTGATCTTCCTACGCAACCTGTATATTCATCCCCCAGACATTTAAACTGTGTGGAAATATCTAATATCAGGTAAGAGATTAAAGCACTTAATTTTTTTTCTTTCTTTCTTCCTTTCTTTCTATTTTTAAAGAGAATAATAAAAAAAGAACAGTAGTAAAATACTAACAACACAGACAAAAACAAAAAGCAAAAACAATAAAAATGATACAGGGTTTCAGAACAAAATGATAAGAATTAACCGTGGTTGTTATATTACCTTTTTTTTTTTTTTTTGTACCAGGAATTGAACTTAGGACCATGCATTTGCCAGGCAGGTACTCGTGCCCCTCAGCTATATCCCTGGCCTGGTTGTTATATCACATATTGTTATCTTCAACAAAGTTGCTCAAATTGCCAGATGTAAGAATGCAAGATTGATCAAACTATTGAATAGAATAAAAAATAAAAACAAAAATACATCAGAAGCGATACAGAGTTTCACTAGACAAGATGGTAGAAATTTACCAATGGTTGTTATATTGCATATTGTTGTCTTCAAATTAGTTTTTCAGATTACCAGATATAAGCATGCAAAATTGGTCAGAAAGTAAAAAAAATTAGGCATTAACTGTTCCTTTCAATAAACCATTATGTATCAGTAGTATAATTATCCCAGTTATCCTTTTGTATACATATATCTATATTTTTTTCTCCCTTACTTTCTTTTTCTCCTTTCCCTCATCCCAGTTGTTCCTTCCTTTGAGCAGTTTCTTTCCCTTTTGTAATATCTGTTATACGTTTTGAGTTTTATTTACTCTTGCAGATTCTTACACTAGAAAGACAATATGGTGTTTAAACATGTGAGTCTGATTTATTTCACTTACTAGTATGGTCTCTAGTTGCATCCATTTACCTATAAAAGTCTCGAGTCCATCCTTTTTTATAGCTGAGTAATGTTCCATTGTATAAAAATACCACATCTTTTTTATGCATTCCTCAGTTGATGGACATTTGGGTTGTTTCCAAGATTTAGCTATGACAAATTGTGCTGCTGTAAACATGGGTGCACATGTATTGCTGTGGTAGGATGTTTTTAATTCTTCTGGAAAAATACAGAAGGGGAATAGCTAGGTTAAGTGGGACTTCCAGTCCTAGTTTTGTGAGGAATCTCCACACTGATTTCCACAGTGAAAGCACTTATTTTTGAATGTTTTTTAAAAAATGAACAGTTTGCTTGGTTACCTTAACTTTTACTGTTTTAGAAGATTTGAATAATATAAGCATGCCCATGCAGAGCAATATGTATCAATGTTGTGGAGGGTGATTGGCCCACTTTAAATAAGGGCCAGGTAGTAAATGTTTTAAGCTTTGCCAACCATACAGTCTCTGTCCCAGCTGTTCAATTCTGCTGCTTTAGAGTGTGAAAGCAGCTTCAGGCAGGGTGCAAATGAATGAATGTAGCTGTGTTCCAGAAAACTTCATATATGGACACAGAATTTTGAACTACATAACATTTTCCTATACCACAAAGTACTATTTTTTAAAGTTTCTTTTCAACCATTTGAAAACGTAACTGTTACTGGCCTCAAGTAACTTAAGAAAACAGGTGGCTGACTTGATTTAGCCTACAGATTTTAGTTTGCTGACCCTTCTTCTAGAGTAGCACTATCCAGTAGAACTGTCTGTGATAAATATGTTCTTTTTCCATGGTAATATATGTGATATCCCTTAGCCACATGTGGCTGTTGAGCTCCTGAGTTGTGGCTGGTGTAACTGAAGACTTGCTGTCAATTAAGTATAGAGGCCACCAAATTGGATAGTGCAGTTGAAAGCTATGGTTTGTGCCATTTCTATTGAGCATGTGCTGATTTCTGAAAAACCAATTCTCTCTTTTACAGCATTCATGTTACAGACCCAGCATCTTGTGTTACCTCAGGAGTTTCATCTGGGCTAACTAAAGTAACTACAAGGAAGGACAGCTGTAATGCAGAGAGGGAGTTTTTACAGGGTGCTACAGTCACAGAAGGTTGTGCTGGCACTGAAGATATTTTTGGCTTGAGTACGGATAGTCTGTCCCGTTTACGAAGCCCATCTGTTCTGGAAGTTAGAGAAAAAGGCTATGAGAGATTAAAAGAAGAACTTGCAAAAGCTCAAAGGGTAAGAATAATTTTTTTTTATTCTTTAGAAATTACTTCGCCATGGGGGTAAGACAGCTTATAAGCATCATCATTACAGTCCTAGACTTGTCTTTCACATATGCTCAGCCTCAGCTCTGTTTCATGGCATTTGGGAATCTGTGAGATTGGTTGGGAAGCCCCGTCTAAGATAACTAAGGGGAAAAATGAGATTCTGAAACTCTTCTGTAACCCCTGTATTGGCTTCTTTTGTCTTACATTATATGTAATGCACATTTAGTGGGTTATACTCCATAGCTGGATTTTTTCATTATACATGATTGACTCCATAGTCATTTATGCAGTCATTCAGTATAATTTATTTTGTTTTGAGGAATTATTTTAGTAGCATAACCTTGGTTATTTTGCTGGGTTTGCATATTTTCTATCTTATATTAGAGAATTTTCTTTTCTTAGTAAATTGTCCTGTTTTCCACCAGGTCTTTACAATTTGTTGGCCACATCTTACTGTTTCTAAGACTGTCCTTAAATGTCAGAAGGAAATGTATAGCATGGGAAAGAGGGAAAAATTTCAAATGAACAATGTAAGCTTCCACTTAAGGAACTTGAAAAGGATAGTTATATAAAACCAGAGACAGTAGAAGGGAGGAAATAATCGTAAGACCAGAAATCAATAAAATTGACAAGAAAAAAATGAATGAAACAAAATACTGGTTCCTCAAAAAAAATTCACAAGCCTCTGGCAAAACTGAGCAAAACACCAAAACAAAACACAAAAACACCCCCCAAAAACAGAAGATACAGATTAATAGCAATAGGAGTGAAATGGGCTATCACTGCAGACCCTACAGACATCAAAAGTACAGTTAGGAAGTAATATGAACAACTCTATATACATAAATTTGGCAGCCTTGGTAAAAATAGAAAGATACATTTAGAAAATTGAGATGATGATATGAATATTCCATAGGTGTTTCCAGCATACTGTATGACAAACATGTATTTTGTACTTACCCTACCATAGTTGTTTCTCAAGGGCATAACATTTTTAAATCCTCAGTGCCCAGCATAATATAATACAATACAGTATCTCTTTCTAAGTGCGTCAGTGAATCACGGATGCTTAAACAGCCATGCAGATATGTTAACACTTTTTGTTAAAGTACACTTTATCAGGAAGAAAAATGGATAGCCTTTTAAATCTTCTACCAGAGGGAGTGGATGTGGTGAGATGTGGTAACGTTTTACCTTTACCATTTGGCTTAGACTTCATTGTCTTGATAAATAGTATTTTAGTGAAATCATAGATTATAAAGAAGCAAGCTATCTGTATATATATCCATCTTTGAAAATATATTTTATTCACTTATTGTTGAGAGTAGATTGCTAATCTCTTAGCTCAGCTGGAAATTTCTTTTGAAACAGGTACTGTTGAGATAATTGAAATAATGTATACGTACCTATATACGGTGAATGTTATTATGGAAAGTACAAGATAGTTTGACATTTTTAGGTTTTAAATCCTGACGAGAACTAACTCTTGAATATGAAAATACTTCCCGATTTAAATCATCTTGAGAGTCAAAACTATGTCAGCAGCCATTTTTAAATTCTGATTACTTCTTTAAAACAGGCCAGGTAGTTTTTTTTTTTCTTTCATCCTTTGCTTTTAACATATTTTTTCTACTTAAAGTGAGTTTCTTGTGGGTAAGCTATCATTAAACCTTGCTTTTTTATCCTTTCTGATCTCTGCCTTTTAATTGGTATATTTCATTCACATTTAATGTCATATTCATATGATTTGTTTAAATCTGTTATCATCCTTTTTGTGTTTTTATTTTGTTGTTTCATCTGATCCTTTTCCCCTTTTCCTCCTTTTTGCCTTCTTTTATATTCTTTATTTTTTTGTTTCATTTTACCTTCTTTGCTTGTAGGCTGTGTATTTTTTTGTGTTAATTTAGTAATTACTTTAACATTTATAGTCTACATCTTTCACTTATTTCTACCTACCTATCAGTGATATACTGTATTACCCTACATACAGTGTAAGAACCTAGGAAAGTAGGTGGGATATTTTCCATATATTTCTACATATGTGTTTCTACATATATTCACAATACATTGTTATTATCTTTATATTAAACAGTTAGCTTTTAAAGGGATTTAAGTAATGAGAATCTTTATTTTTCTTTATATTGGTGTCCACACACCTACTGTTTGCAGTACTCTTCCTTCCTTCATGTGTGTTTAGATTTTCGGCTGATACTATTTTCCTGCTGCTTGAAGGACCTGCTTTAACACTTGTCTGTGTTTGTGGTTGGTGAATTCTTGTAGCTTTTTGTATTGAAAAGCTCTCTGTTTACTTTTATAAGGTAAAGAATTTTAGGTTGGTGGCTTTTTTTTCCTTTCAATAATGTTGAGCCAGTGCCTTCCACAGCATGTGTTGTTTCTCACAAGAAGTCTGCTGTTATCCTTACCTTTGTTTTTTTCTATGTGATATTTTTTCTTTCTGGCTGCTCTTGAGAGTTTCCTGTAAGCAGTTTGATTGTGATTTGTCTTGATGCAGTTTTTGTCAATTTTTTTGTGATTGGGATTTGTGGAGCTTTTTGAGTCTGTACCTTGTCAGTTTTCATAAAATTTGGGATATTTGGCTATTACTTCATCAGAAAGTTTCACATTCTCCCATTAAACCCCCCCCCCCTTATTTTGGATCCCTGTTACATACACATTAGACTGTGAAAAATTGTCTCATAGTTACTGGTGTTCTGTTCATTTACTTAAAAATCTTTTCCCCTCCATTTCACTGTAGGTGGTTTCTGTTTTTTTTTTTTTTTTTGGTTTTCTCCGGTACCGGGAACCGAACTCATGACCTTGCGCTTGCCAGGCAGGCGCTTTGCCACTGAGCTAAATCCCCAGCCCCGGTGGTTTCTGTTGTGTCGTCATTGTCACTGTTCTTTCCCTCTTCAGTTTCTAGGCTGTTACTTCCATACATTATGTTATGAAACCTATGCACTTATTGTTCATCTCCAGACTTTGATTTGAATAAGTTTTATATTTTGCTTTGTTTATTTAACATGATTAGTCTCAGGTCTAGTTTCTAGAACACATGGAAAACAGGTTTAAACTTTTCTAAACCGTGATCTCTAAATCATCATCTAGTTCTTACCTTACTCCCCTTCATTTGTGGAGGATCACTATCTTTTGTTGCACTATGTTTGATGTCTTGAAAATTGTTTCATATATTTTTCCAGTTTTTTAGTTATGTCTGTGGGTGGTAAATCTGACCCTATTCATTGGATGCTGATTGGAGGTGGAAGTTGTGTTTATTTTTATTTGATTGTCCTATCCCATCTAAGTACCTCCCACAGGAAACTCTGTGCTTCTTCACTCATGCTTCAGTTAACTTGAGTTTTCAAGGCTATATGGATACAGATGTTTTTGCTCATAGCTATATATTGAGCCATAGTATGGATTCTTAATACTTTTTTTTTATACTCAAGACCTTGCTCTTGCTCGGCAGGCACTGTGCCACTGAGCTACATCCCCGGTCCAGGGCGTTTTACTAAGTGAATTATGTATGTGCAAGCAGTTATTCTGGTATGTGAGTAGGCACACATATGTAATATATTAAGGTGATGCTGCGGCTTAAGCACGCCTACAATTTTAGTGACTTAACTGAATAGAAGTTCATTTGTATTCATTTAATACTCTGATGCATATGTTCATAGTTGATAGGAAGTTCTCCTCTGTGAAATAATTCAGGAATTTGTGTTTCTTTTGTTGTAGGTCTTTTAATCTTTTAGGTCTGAACAACCACTTGCTTCCCAGCAACAGATCTGTGTGGTACGTAGGAGGGGCCTGCCACACCATCACTGACTCTTAGATGCAGGTGTGCAGAGAGAAGGGTGTAATTCTTTGGCCTTCCACAGGTTGTTGCTAAAGAGCAGCTTTTGGTGAAATTCTCAGGTGAAGTGGGCTTCAGTATGTCTTTATCAAAAGGTAGATTTTTAGCTCCTCTCCAGATCTCTTGAAACAGAATTATTGTGTTGAAATTACTGACATTTGAGAATATACATTTTCAGCAAGCTTCCTTGTTGATTTTTATCTTCACTAAAAAATCAAACCTGCTGGTATGCGTAGGGGATTACCATTAATTTTTATGCTTCTCTAAAAGAGAATGAAGTGACTTGGAAAATAAAACCTAGTAGGATAGCTTGAAGCCAAAATCACTCAAAAACATATCCTTGTACCAGTTAGTATGGTCCTACTAACTGTAGCCAAGGACAGTTATAAACATTTACTGTATTCTTTCATTGACATATACTTCTAGAGTGACCAAAGTACACTGCATTAGGCTGTGTAGTGTATAAAATAGGTAAGACTCTGTGTTTAGGAGTTTGCTGATTGAGAAAACACATGTATACATGGTGAAAGATAGTTTTATTGATTCTGAACTCTACATTTTCCCCATTTAATCTGAAGTCAGTATGAGTCTTAAAATTTCTGTTAGCTAGTAACAGTGATGACAATTGTCCTTGCCTGCCCTCATGCAGACTTCTTTGTAGCTGTTCATGTTATTTAACTGAGTTGTGAGTTGGATGCTGTCTCTGTTGATCTTAATTTCTGGCTTAAATATCTTTAGAAAGATCTCTGTGAATATGACATGGAAAGAAAAAAGTAGATTAACATAATAAAAATCCATTTCTCTGTCTTTTTAAAAGAGTTCTCTAAATATGAAATGAAAATTCTAAGAGGAAAAAAATAATACTTTCACTAACAATAGTATATTACCCCTTCTGTTTTTTGATTAAACTTGTGATATTCTTGCCTCAGCCTTTGGAGTAGCTGGGATTGCCTGCATGCCCTACCATGCTTTATTTATATTTTATTCCTTGATGTATAAAATGTCCATGTTAAAAATGATGAAATAGCTGGGTGTGGTGGTACATACCTATAATCCTAGCACTCTGAGAGGCTGACGCAGGAGAATCACAGGTTTGAGTGCAGCTTGCACAACTTAGCAAGACCCTATCTCAATGTAAAAAAAATACAGAAGGGGCTGAATATGTAGCTTGGTGTGAAGGCTCTGTGTTCAATCTTTAGTACTGCCAAAAAAGAAAGAAGTCTTAGCTGGTGTTCTGTACTCTTAATCCCAGTTACTTGGGGGGCTGAGGAAGGAGGGTTACTTGAGCTCAGGGCTTTGAGGCCAGCCTGGGGGAACATAGTGAGAACTTGCCACAAAACAAAACAAAACAAAACAAAACAAAACAAAACAAAACACAAAGATGAAGTCTTAAATTTGTGGAAATACCTTGATTATAAAGTTGTCATATTCTCCACCTTGTAAATATCTTTGAAATTTCTTTTCTTCAGTATTAGTCCTCTAAATCTGTACCTCTTGCCTAAAATGTTAGTGTGTTCTCTCTCCACTCTTTTTTTTTAACCCAAACATAGAAGTTATTATTCTGAATTGCAAATCTGTTCTTTGTCTTTATTAAAATTCTTTAGTAGTTTCCCATTGCCTATTGAAGAATTTCTCCTTGTTTTTAAAGTGAGTTCTAATTTCTCAACCTGACATTCAAGGCTTTTCAAGGCAGGTCCATGGGGGCTGGGGATTTAGCTCAGTGGCAGAGCGCCTGCCTGGCAAGCTGCAAGGTCGTGAGTTCGGTTCCCGGTACCGGAGAAAAAAAAAAAAAAAAAAAAAAAAAAAAAAAAAGGTCCATGAACCTAATTTTCTGGCCTTATCTTCTTGTGGCATCCATCTTTCCCATCTTTGGCTACTATGAAACATATTTTTTCTTTATATTTGGTAGACTCTTAATTTTTTTTTTTTTTTAGTATGCACACATCACTATAAAGTTACCTTCTAAATTTGTTTAAAGATTTGCAGCCCTCATGAGGCAGTGACTTCATGAAAATCATGAATTTGGTTTGATTCCTTTTGTATATCTCTAGCACCTAGATTAAATCCTGAGGTATTAGTAACACAAAGGTTTGTTGAAGGAATGAATTTTGAAAAACTGTATTACACAAGGTATTAATAATGAAAGTACAAACAGTTCTAAAAAGTAATCACATGAAAGACAAATTTTACTTCATGTAGCCAGACTGAGTTGGAACTTGAAGTTTAAAGAGAAAGTTATTGATCAGTTGTAGATTAAGAGTTTGTTCAGATGGATAGAATCAGATTGGAAATGAAGGAAGAGTGAATCAGACCAGCTAAACAGCAGTCTAGATTATATGGATTAAGGGATATGTGTAACTCTGAAAAGGGAAATATCACACATTGTGGAGCAGTGGTCCCCAATGTTTTGGCATCAGGCTCTAGTTTTGTGGAAGGCAGTTTTTCCACAGACTGAGGGCCTGGATGGTTTTGGGATGAGTAGAACACATTACATTTATAGTGCACTTTATTTCTATCATTACATGATAATATATAATGACATAATTATACAACTCATCATAATCTGGGAGCCCAGAACTCAGGAGCTCTGGGAGTCCTGTACTTGTTTTCCTATAATTAGTCCCACTTGGGGGTGATAGGAGATAACAATACCCAAAGTGTGTTGTGTATGTCTAGTCTACTTCGTGGTGTCATGTTGGTTGCTGTCACTTGAGAAAACCCTGCTTCACAAAGAATTTGGAAATGGAAGCAGGCTTTTCAGTGGTGGTGTGGCAGACTCAGGATATTGTGCCTTGACTTTAATCCAGAGCATAGGGAGAGCTGAACATTCTTTGAAGGCCACTGTCATTTACAGTCTCAAAATTCATCTACTTTTAACACAATGTTGACTCACCAGGCTAACTCACAAATGGGTCATGAATCCATTCCTTCCCGTGGGTCTTGTGTGGTTAGGAAGTAATGCTCAAATGCTTTTGAAAGCTGGGATAGGGGATTGTGCACCAGTTAGGACACTGATGGTGAACCTTTTAGAACTTTCAGTGATACAGACAGTCTGCTGCAGCACGTGTGCTGTAAGTTCACCACCACTGAGGTAGGAGAAAGGAGGCCCTAGCTTACTGGCTTTCAGAATTTCTGCTAATGGTTAAAGCATGTAAAAAATCCCAATGTTTACTTGTTACCTCCATCATTCCAGTTTGGCTTTGAATCCCTCCACTTTGTCTGCTGACTTGAACACAGTTGTCATTCTCCCAAGAAGTGATGGATGGTGTTTGTTGAGCAGGATGAATATGTTACACAAGAAAGCAAGTTTTGCAGTCCATTCTTTGTCCTTGAAATGTATTGCCAGTGGTGACTCTTTTTCTAAAATATTTCTGGAGTGGCTCTAACAACTTAGAAACTGGCTAATGATGTGTCTTTAGAAAACCAGCTCACGTCTGTGTATAGAAGACGACATATGCTTTGCATACATCTCACAGAGCTTTGCCAGTAAGCATGAATTAATGGCATGCACTTTAATAATTTAATCACATCCAGCACACTGTTAAGTACAGTGACATTTTTCACCTAGCCATCATTTCTCTGTGAATGACACAGTGAATAGACTTATATTCAGAAGTGATCTCTTTCACTGAAGTAGAAAAACCAGAAAGCAGTCCAGTTATGGCAGCTGCTCTATCTGTATATATACCTACACAAAATGGGCATTTCAGTTTTCCTGACATGTAATCTTTTAAAGACTTTGAATAGTTGTGTAGCTGTGGTCACATAACATAAACTCCTGCACATCTTTCTGAAAAATGTAGCACACAAAAGCAAGACTTGTTACCTTGTTGTCAGTATTAGACTTGTCAACCTGTATTGTGTAACAGTTATGCTTCAGTATCTTTTGCTATTTCAGCTCGTTATGGTCTGCCTTGGTTACTTTTCACTTGTTATTGAGACAGAATACCTCATGCCCAAAATTAAGGAGGAAAGGTTTATTTAGCTTGCAGTTTGTGGAGGTTTCAGTTCATTCTTGGCTGGCTCCAAGGCAGAGTAGCACATGGCAGAGGACAGTAGTTTATGGAAGGGGAAGACAGCAATAACAAGAAGAGCAAATGGGAGGAGCAGCAGCAGAGAGCAAGTCTTTTTCCTTCCCTTATATTGTATGCAGACAACCTGCTCCAGGGCAGGTGTAGCACTTTACCCATAATCTCAGCATTGTACCATGAATCACTCATTAACTCTATTTTTTTTTTTTTCCCCTCCGGTACCGGGAACCGAACTCACGACCTTGCGCTTGCCAGGCAGGCGCTTTTGCCTCTGAGCTAAATCCCCAGCCCCAACACTCATTAACTCTAGAAGCAGGGGGTGTGGGCATCTAGACACAAACCGTAACATGGTCCTAGCCCAAAGAGAAATATGTGCCACCTTTCTGAGCTGAAGTTTTTCCTAAACATTCATGACAGATGTCTTTAGCAGCAGGCAGGATCAACTTTTCACCAATAGTAAAGGTTTCTTAGCTTTAGCAAATCTTTAGCCACTAAGAATGATGCTCTCAATTCAGTCATATTTGACTGAAGTAGCGACCTTCAGTGATTGCTTCTGTTCTTTGTGTTCACTTTTTTTTCTTTTGAAAAGCTCCAGAAGCTTGTCTTTTCATGCAGGATGCTCGGTCTCTATGTGGTGAAGCAATTACAAAGGTTACATGGCTTTGTTAAGTAGCTGGTCATCACATCGTACAGTGTAGGCTTGGAGAAGGTGAATCACCTGTTGCAGTGAGCCCTCAATAGGAAGGACTCTTGGTCTTTTTTTTGTTTTTTTCTGGTACCGGGAATTGAACTTACAACCTTGCGCTTGCCAGGCAAGCGCTGTGCCGCTGAGCTAAATCCCCAGCCCCCAGTAATTTCTTTTCAATGCAGCTTTTCTTCTCTTGGCAGTCTTAAGAGTCTTCTGTTGTCTCATCATTAGGTTTTTTTTTTTTTTTTTTTTTTTACAAAAAAAGCTCACTAGTGATGTTCAGTTTTTTTTTTAAATTCATTTTTGGTTAGGGTTCATTTTAGGGTTACCAAAACTGTGACTGAGACAAGTGTACAGGGTGAGGAAAGAGGTGTGGACATACAAGTGGTAAATACAGCGTGTGAGCCATGCATGGAGTAAAATGTGTCAGATTCTGACTTAAAGCCTGCCACCAGATGGGTATACCTGAAGTATGTAAACTCACTGCTATAAAGACTTGTGGATACTTACCATCTGCCGCCAGGTACACATTATCACTTGCTAATCACTGATAGCATTTTGATACGAGTCTGCAAGCAGTTAATTTATTGTGGTCTCTGTAGTCAAATCTCCCTGTAATGTTAATCTGTATTTGCAGGCACTCCCCAGCACTAGCATCACCACCTCAGCTTCACTTCAGATCATCAAGTATTAGATTCTCATAAGGAGCATGTAGCCTAGATGCCTGAGTATGCAATTCATGGTACGGTTTGAACTTCTGTGAGAATCTAATCCTGCTGTTGATCTGACAGGAGACAGAATTGGGGCAGGAATTAGTGATGGGGAGTAGCTATAAATATAGATGAAACTTTGTTTGCTTGCCCACCACTCACCTGCTACTGTGCTGCCCAGTTACTAGTAGGTCACTGACAGGCAGGCCAGTGACCAGTACTGGGGGTTGGGAAAATGTAGCACAGAAAAGCAAGACTTGTTGTCTTGTCAGACTTGTCAACTTGGATTGTGTAACAGCTGTGCTTCAATATCTTCTGCTGTTTCACCTAGTTATGGTTTGTCTTGGTTACTTTTCTCTCATTACTGAGGCAAAGTACCTGATGATTATTGTGGACAGCTTTTGGTTACTTTTGTCTCCTTACTGAGACAAAATACCTGATGCCCAAATACCTGATGGCTATTGTGGACAGTTTTTAGTATTTAGTGTGAGATGTATGCTACTTTGATAGCTAGTAGGTTCATCCTCTTTGGTGAATAGTACTTCTTAAGGGGATAGTATCTAATTTATTTTTGTGTCCTGAGGGGGCACCACCCACCTAGGAAATACTCAATGAATTGACTTCATTTTCACATAAAATTTAGTCTTTGAAAGGACCTTGTGTTAAATTTATGCATTTATAGATTTATGAATTAACTTGGCAGAATTGGCATCAAAATGGTATCTTTCTGTACAAGAACATGGTGTATTTTTCTGTTGTTCAGGTCTGCCTTTGTGCTTTTAGGAGTATTTAAAAATTCTTATTTTTCACTGTAGTCTTTAGTTTTAGAAAGTTTCTTTTATCTTTGTTAGTAATTTTTGTCTTGTATTGTACGTTGTCCGGGTGATATCAAGGTTGAGATTTGTTTTATTTTTACTATATTTTGATGTAGTTCTGCAATCTTTTATTTTTAATGTTGGAATCACTTTTAGATGTATCTCTTGTATAGATAGGGATGGATTTTGTTTTTTAAGCCAATCTGAAAGTGGTTTTCTTTTAATAGGTGAGTTACAGTCCTTTATATTTATTGATAAATATGCCACATTTAGGCTTATTTCTGTTAAATAGCTTTCAAATGTTTATTGTATGTATATAGATGAGTTATACTTACTATATATTTATTGACAAATGTGCTGTATTTGGGCTTATTTCTATTATACAGCTTTCAGATAGTTCCTGTATGTTTATACAAACCTTTTCACTATGTGTTTTGTTTTTTTGTGCCCACCTCCTTTTTTTCCTTTCCTGTGGAAGATTTTCATTTCAGTTGTTACTTTTAAATAAAAATAATTATATATTTTAGCCCTTCTATAGATACAGCCTTCGTTCCATATCATAAACTGTACAAAAATTATCTAGCAACTTTCTTTCCTTTTACTGTATCTATTAGTTTTAGTTATAAGTGTTCTTCACTATATTTAGGTTCATATTAATTGGTTTGTGAGCCTTAAGTTGTTCCTGTTACTAAGGTGATACTTAAGAAATTAAGGAACAAAAAAAAAAAAAAAAAAAGAAATTAAGGAATTTTAGATTTTCTCCTACTTTTTGTTTTGCATTTGTTATTTCTATATTTCCAAAGCTTCTATCACTTTATTCCCAGTTGAAAGATAGACATTTTTAAGAGCAGTTTTAGATGTACAGCAAAATTGAAAGTACAGAATTCTCATATATCCCTCTTGCTATTTTAGTCACCCACCAGCATGATAAATTTGTAATAATTAATAAAGCTCCACTGACTCATTCTCTCCAGAGTGCACAGTTTACATTAGGATGTTGTAAGGTTTTATGAATTGACAAATGTGTGATGACATGTATCCACCATTACAGTGTCATAAGCATAGTTTCCCTGCCCTGAAAATCCTCTGTGCTCTGCTTATTCATCTCTCTTCCTCTTAAATCCTGACAGATATTTTTATCATCTTGAAAGTTTTGGTTTTGTCCAGGATGTAATGCAGTTGGAAATACTGTAGTATGTACTCTTTTCAGATTGACTTCTTTCACTTAATAATTCCCCTTTTTTCCCTCCATGTCTTTTCATGACTTGGTAGCTCTGTTATTTTTTTTTAAAGCATCAAATGAGATTCCAGTGTCTTGATACACAATAGTTGTTTATCTGTTCATCCACTTGAAGATGTCGTGGCTGCTCTAAGTTTTGGCAGTTATGAATAAAGTTGATATAAATGTCTGTGTTCAGGGTTTTGTGTGCATGTAAGTTCTCCACTTCTTTGAGTATATTCCAGTGCTGGATCATATGGTAGGTCTGTCTGGTTTTGTAAGAAACTGCCAAGCCATCTTCCAAAGTGGGTGCACTGTTTTGCTTCCACCAGCAAGGAATGGGAGTCCTTCACTAGCATGTGATGTTATCAATGTTCATATTTTCCATAGTATAATAGGCATGTAGTGAGTTTACTGTTGGCCCCCCAGCCCCCAACTGGTGATTGAACCCAGGACCTTTGCAGTGAGCTACATCACTAATTCTTTCATTTTTTATTTTGAGACAGGATCTTGGTAAGTCACTGAATTGCCCAAGCTGGGCTCAAGTTTGCCACCCTCCTGCTTCAGCGTCCCAGAGTTCTGGGATTGTAGTTATGCCCCCACTACACCTAGCTCTCTCATAGTTGTTTTAATTTGTAGTTCTGCAGTTAGAAATGATGTTGAGCATTTCATATGCTTATTGTCATCTGTGTATCTCCTTTGATGAAATGTCTGTTCTACAGTTGTGCATATTTTTAGAATCAGGTGGTTCTTTGCTTAATGTTGATATTTTGGGTAATAATCCTTTATAGATAAGTCTTTGTAGATACTTTGTTTCATTCTGTGGCTTGCCTTCCCATCCTTTTGATATCCTTGACTTTTAGTCATAAGAGGCCTATTGTTACATAGGTTTCCTTCTCTCTTCTCATCCTTAATAAAAGATTATATGGGTTTTGTTATTGTTATTGCAACTTATCCTCTGTTCCACTACTCAGATAGGCCAGAGGAGAGACATTTTTAAGGTCTTTTAGGCTTCTGATACTTTGTGGCTTACACACAAAGGAAACCTGGGCTAGGTATAAAATATTCAGCTCATATTTTTTTCTCTTAAGTGTCTAAAAAATGTTACTTCATCGTTTTCTAGCATGACATGAAGTTTAAGAGAAATCTGAATTTTCTTCCTCTTACAGGTGACTTGGCTTTGTGTTTAACTTTTTGTGTTTTATATTTTGTAACTGATAGAACATAAAAATTTGTACATATTGATGGGGCAGGAGGCAGTGTTTCAAAACATGCATACGTTGTATAATGTTTAAATCAGGTTGAACATACCTCCTCAAATGTGTACCTTTTTTTTGTGTGGCAGTACTGGGGATTGAACCAATGGCCTTACACTGAGTTACATCGTTAGCTCCTTTAGAAGCTTTTTTGTTTTTAAAGTTTGAAAGAGGATCTGCCTAAGTTACCCAGGCTGGTCTGCTTTGCTGTCTGCATGCCTCAGACTCCCAAGTAGCTGAGATTAGAGGTATCATTTCTTGTTTGTTGTTCAGAATCTTTTCTTCTAGCTTTTTGAATTGTACAGTAGGTGGTTGTACATTGTTGTTACCTGTAGTCATCTTACTGTGCAGTAAATAGCACAGCATGACTTCTTGCACTTAATCAGCTGTAACTTTACATACTTGTTTTTGCTTTCTATGTTTACACAAATTGTATTTCCTTGGACTGTTCTTTGGATTGTAAGATGTTCCTGTGAAGGAATAGGGTATGCCAGGGTCAATTTCCCCTTGGTTGTGATCGATGTGTTTATGTAGCTATTTCTGTCTTTCAGAGGTAGGCCTTGTTCAAGCAAGTTTTCTTCTCTAGCGCCGTGTTTCTGAGGGCCTCACAGGCTTACTGTTCCATTACTAGATATGTATGTTCTCTTTATAATACTTTCTGTGATCTGTTTCCTTTGGAACTTTGCTATCCCTTTCCTCCTCTTGTATCTGATTCTTCTTTCTCCTGTCTGTTATTTCCGTCCTGCAATATTTTTTCCTTAGGGTGAGATCTATTTTTTGGCAAGGGGTTCTTGCTGACCACTTGTGAGATGCCTGAGAGTTTAGAGCTTCACAGCCTGAGGGGTGGAATATATAGGTTGTTGCGTTCACCTGGAAGTAGAGCCTGTGAAAACCTGCGTTTCTCCATTCGTTCTTAGATCTGATCTCCCACTTTTCTCCAGTGGTAAACTCCACTCCTTTTGAGGGATTTGCTGGTGACATTCGTGTTCCTCTTTTGCTTCCCTTTGACTCCTTCAGCTCAGCTGCTGATCCTGCATCGTGGACAGTTTAGACCTATTCTCCTACATTCTGAGATTTGTGGGAATTATCCTTTAGCTAGTTTTGTTGAGGATGTCATTAATTGTTCTGATTATCCTAGTTGGTATGTTTGGTTTTCAGGGGTTGACGGGTTAGGGGATTAAAAAACTATACTGCCACCACAATTGCAAGACTGACTTTATTATTGTAGTGACTAAACTAATAATTTTTTGAAAAGGTTAGTTTGAAAGGTTAGTTCAGGACTACTGCATATAAAATTGTGTATCTTAACATCTTAGTAACGGGTTTTTTGAACATCTATTTGTGACCTGTTGAGAAGTCATATGCAAATGTGGGCCGTAACTTTGGTCATTGCCATTCTTTGTTGATTTTAAATGCTAGTGTGCATTGTTTACCTTGCTGCAATATGAGCTTATCCTCATAGAAATTTTAGATTGGTTATAATGTAGTACATGAAGTTATATGTAAACAAATGATTGTAATATATTCATATATATTATATTTAATATATATTAATATAATATAACTGGGTCAAAT
>NW_004955405.1:10062663-10066880 GCF_000276665.1 Chinchilla lanigera
AAAAAAAAAAAAAAAAAAAAAAAGAATTGGCTTATGCAATTATGGATGCTGGCAAGTCCCAGGAGCTGCAGGGTGAATTGAGAAGCCGGAGAAACGGGATGGTGTAGTTCCAGTCCGAGTTGAAGGCCTCAAAACCAGGAAGAGCCAATGCTTCAGTTAAGAGTCTGAAGGCAGAAAGAATTTTATTAAGGT
Organism: Chinchilla lanigera; assembly: GCF_000276665.1. NCBI lineage: Eukaryota > Metazoa > Chordata > Mammalia > Rodentia > Chinchillidae > Chinchilla > Chinchilla lanigera. Next base: position 10,062,856 of record NW_004955405.1, read on the forward strand.
AATCCTTTTTGTTCTATGTAGGCCTTTAGCTGATTGGATGAGACCTGCTTACCATCAAGAGGAGAGTCTGCATTGTTCAGTCTACCAGTTTAGTGCTACTCTTAGTTAAAAACACCCTCATGGAAGTACTCAGAATAATGTTTGTGACCAAGTATTTGGCCACTCTCACGATTTAGTCAAGTTGACAAATAAAATTAACCATTATACTAGGCTTTAATCCTCAAAATGCTAATAATACTCCCTGGTCATTTTGATAACTTTTACTATATTTGTAGGGGGTGGAAAGAATTAGATTAAGACCGTGAGTTTTTAGAAGATCCTTACAAAAACATGTTGCTGTGTTACTGAAATGGCTGATGCCATTGTCACTGAACAACATTTTCTTTTTTTACCTGAGAATTTGTTCAGGTTTTATTGTAATAAAAATATTAGGGGAAAAATTCACTACTTTCTATTATTTTTATGCAACATCTGTTTCAGTTTTAGAAGTATGCAAAAGAAGAAGAATAAACAGAAAGAAACTTCTCCCTCTGTAGCAGGAGACAAAGGGCCAGAAGTTTGTGCAATTTGTGCAATTAGTAAAGAACATCTAAAAAAAATAAGTTTTGAATTTCTAACCTATCCCTAATCCAAAGGAAGTCAATAGCTTTGACACTGTGAATGCTTTCTGGGAAAGAATGTACATCTACTACAGGTGATTTCATTAGTGTAGAAAGTTGTATTCAAGGTAATTGTTTATGAATTGCAAAAAAGGCTTAAAGCTTTTCTGTAATCTTAATTGTGCCTCCACAATGTTAGTTTACTGTTATCTTATGAAAATATTTTTTGCTTGCATTTTATGTGTATATACTTTTTAAGAGTTAAAATTACTTAAAATAGAATTAATTTGTACACTTCTGGTATACCTAACATGTGATTTCAAATTAGGTGTTTATTACTGTGTATGATGAATAATCTTGAATATAATTATATCTTGAATATAATTATACTTTGTATGTAGCAAAATTGAGCGTTTTACAAGTATCAGATACATATAAGAACTGTAGACACAAGAATTCCAGAGTTAATATTTTCTTTTAACACCTCCAGTTTTGGGATAATATAAAACTAAGTCAGTTGAAAGGATGCTTTGTAAAGTAGTCTGTACATATATGTAAAAACTTAGTCTTAAGATGATTTTTATCATCTACTATCAGCTACTTTTAGTACATTTCTATGATATACATTATATACTCTCAGTGCTGTAAGTTTTATAAGGGTAGATTATTGTAATTTTCAATTACAATAATTCAAGAAATAGATTATTGTAATTTTCAATTACAACAATTCAAGAAATATGAAGCATAGCAAGGCTAAGAAGATGTGTTGGTTTTCAGATTCATTACTGACTCTTGCTTTAGGTTCTATAAAAATCATAACTGGAACTTTCTTGTTTCAAGCCACAGTAAAGGGATCATTATGAGACCTCTGCTTCCTTGATACCACATTTAAATTTTCAGTAAAGTCTAGCAATGCTGTCTCCAGACCATAAAGCAAACCATTTTTGAAGGCATTGTGATTTCTTAACCTAGACCAGTAGATGCCAAACTTCTGGATCCTGTACTCCATCAGTAATGGAAATATTGAGCATATGCCTAATACTTATTGACAGTAGCCTGTGTGCCAAGCACTGTTCTAAGAGCATATATTTTTACTTACAAATTGTATACATATGCCAGCATATGTGTATTTAAAATATGAAAGTTTTAAAAGATGGCACAGTGTAATAAGAGACTTAAAAATTTTGTAATGCAAAAATACTTTATTCTTATTGAAATATTGCTTATATATGTATTTTAATATATATTTAGTGAGAACTATGATTGAATGTTACCCTGTTTTTGAAAATTTTATTTTAACAGTTATGACTCTGATGATGGTTAAATCTAAGTTTTATCTTTAAAATGTTCAACATTGCTGGCTGTTGGAGAAAACAGTTTTAAACACTAAGATTCCATGTTACCCCAGAAGTAATAAATATCATCAAGAAATCAAATAATTACAAATGCTGGCGAGGCTGCAGGAAAAAAGGAGCCCTTTTACACTGTTGGTGGGAATCTAAAGTAGTATGTTCACTGAGAAAATCAGTATAGAGATTTCTCAAAAAGCAGAATTAGAAATTTCATTTGACCCAGCTATTTCCCTTCTAAATGTTTTCCTGAAAAAGTTACAGTCATCAAACTACAGTAATACATGCATACCCATGTTTATAGCAGTACAGTTCATAGTTGCTAAATCTTCGAAGCAGCCCATATGTCTATCAGCAGATGAATGGATAAAGAAAATGTGGTATTTACACAGAATTGAGTACTGTACTACAAAGGAAGATAAACTCGAATCATTTATAGGAAAATGGATACACTGTGAGATCATAATATTAAGTGAAATAAATCAGATGTACAAGCTTAAATATCATGTAAATATTATAAATATTTATTTATAATTTGGAGTTCTTACATGAGAAGTAGGGAGGGAGATCTTCCTCTTGACCTGAGGAGGTCAAGAGATGGAGGGAAAGGGGTGGTGGAAAGAAAAGGGATGAGGAAAGAAATTAAGATGTACAGGACCAACTCCACGTAAAGAATGTAAACATTATGTGCTGCAAACATGTACAAATAAAAAATAAGGCTACGTGACAAGTAAAAACATTAGATGTAATATTGCTGACACTCACAGACATACTGATCCATATGTATGAAGTGTATCTTTTCTTGTAGTTAGTTGTATACCAAATTTCAGTTCCTCTAGTGAATTTTTATGTTCTCTGATACTGTATTATCAGATAGTTTCTGCAAATTAGAAGATGTTGCATTTTAACATTACTTTTAAAAATCCAGGTGCCTATACCCCCTTTATTTGAATTATACTAACCAGGTAGGGAAAAATTATGTTTTTGAAGTTTATGAGTATGTACACATAAATGTATAGATCAGAAAGCCTGCAGATTACAGCCTGCAGGTGAAAAGAGCCAGTTTCCTTTTGTCTAGCCTGTGAAATAATAAGGGTTTTTGTGTTTTAAAATAATAGGAGAAAATAAACAGTATTTTGTGACATATGAAAATTATATGAAATTTTAAACACTAATATATAAATTAGAAGACAAATATAGTTAGAATAACTATAACCACAGAAGTTTGTTAATGAAAGTTATCAACTTAGAACAGTAAGATAACAAGAAAATGTTCAGTGTAAATCCTATAGTAGCTGATAAATAAAGAGGAAGAGGAAGAAAGTACAAAAATCCCTTCTTCACTGCTAGTGTGAATGTAAACTAGTGCAGTCAGTGTGGAAAGCAATATAGAGATTACCCCAAAGAACTGAAACTAGAAATTCCATTAGACTCAGCTAATATCCTTCTGGGTATCTTCCTTAAAAGAGTTAAAGACATCATATCACAGAGATGTACAGTATTCATACCAATGTTTATAGCAGCACAACTCATAATAGCTGAGTCTTGGAAGCAAACTATATGCCCATCAGTGGGTAAACAGATAAATAGTAGTGTATCTTTACAATGCAATGTTACTCAGCCATAAAGGATAAATTTGAGTCACCTGTAGGAAAACGAATGCACCTTGAGACCATAATGTTAAATGAAATAAATCAAACACAGATTAAATATCACATGATTCCTCCTGTATGAGAAACCTAAAGTATAATTTACTTATTTATTTTTTTATTTTAAAGAGTAAGAGAAGGATAACAATAATGGGGGCGCTTACCAAATTACAGACAAAGTGGTAGGAAATTATCAATGGTTATTGTTTTACATACTGTTATCTACAAGATAGTTTCCCAGGAAAACAAATAGACAAATAATAGTGAGTTACAAAAGAGGTAGGAGATTATCAATAGTTGTTGTACTCTACTTAGGTATCTTCAAAAGAAAATAAATAGAACTATACATGAGTGACCTATTGAATAATCATTAACTATTCTCAGTGGTTGTAGGAAACACATAATAATAAACATGCATCCATTTATGA
>NW_004955405.1:10067345-10099910 GCF_000276665.1 Chinchilla lanigera
GTTCTCAATGGCAGGAGCAAGAGTGGCCTGTTGTATAGCCTGTATTCCCGGGGGTTTTTCCATGTTTGAAGGATTCACACACATCCTTAGGTGGGCATCTGCAGCCTGTGCATGGTGGTCCAATTGTGTCATTGTTTCTCTGTGTCCTGATAGTTCTCAATTGAGCAGCGACGGCTGGCCTAAAGGCTGGCGTGCCATAGTGCTCTCGGCCGCATGGCTCCCTGTGCGCCGGGGGCCCTCCCTCCGGGGGCCTACGAGGCAGGGAGTCCCCTGCCCGTGGCTCCCCGTGCACCGGGGGCCCTCCCTCCCTAAAGTATAATTTAAAGAGCAAAATAAGAGAAAGATTAGAGGAAACAGGGAGGTAGACTTTTTGCAGGTGTGAAGAAGATTTAGGAATGGAGAGGAGACGGGAAGGAAAATGGGACTAAAAAGGGTTAAGATGTATCTTGTCTGTGTACCAACTCCCCATGATGAACATATTCATTATATATTCTAAATGTATTAATAGCTGGGTGTAGTGGCACATACCTGTAATCCCAGCACTCAGGAGGCTGAGGCAGGAGGATTGCTGAGGGTAATGAGTTCAAGGCCAGCCTGAACTATGTATGGAGACCCTGTCTTTAAAAAATTAATTAAAAAAGGATCAAGATAGTAAATATTGCACACTTGTATATACATATGCATGCCAGTTCACTACAACAAATATATTTATTATGTATTGCAAACATATAGTAATTTAAAAATAAAAAAACCCCACATTTCTCCAGGCGTAGGATGGCAGTGGACATGTTGGAGGAAAAGATTGTCAACCTCCAGAAATCTAGGCTAAAGAAAGAAGAATTTGAAAGAAGAACTTGGGGCATTCAGATAGAGAAAATGAAGAGTCTCTACGTGGTGCTGGACAGGGTGGTGGAAAAGATCCAGACCCACCTGGATGACTTCAGGATTCTTCAGACTGAAGTCACATCCCTGGAGTAGAGCAAGGTGAATGATGACGGCGTAGGAGCTGAAAGAGCCAGCAGGAGCACGCTGGCAAGCAAGGCACCCAGGTGGGGCTGACCTGGAGACAGTGGTGAGGGACAGAGCTGCACAGATGATGCAGAGCATGGTGTTCCAAGTTGCAGCCCATAGGAAGAAGCCTGCAAAGCAGCTGAGGAAGAACCTGGACACCAAGCTAGCCCCCAGGCACCTGGATACTCCAAAGAAAGCGGTGGCAGCGATCTGGCAAGCAGTCAGGAAGCTGATGATGGAGGGCCTCTGACTTGATCTGGATCATTCTGCAGGCTTTAGGAGGCAACTGTTTGAGTGGGAGAAGTGCACCTCCTGTGACTGGTGCGTGCAGATGATAACTGACCCACAGCTGATCACCATCTGCACAGTCTGTCTACTGTTGAGGCTGTGGGGAGTCAGTGCTAACAGCTGTGAGTACCTGCAGTGTCAGCAGATGAGGGAATATCAGCAGCTGCAGTTACAGGACCTCGGCGTCCCAGAGGAAAGCCTGGATGTCTTGGTTTGCCACCAGAACTGGGGTGACAGCTCTTGAAATTATGCCAGCTTCATGCTCCAGTCCTGTAACCTGTCAACTCTCTCCCTTTATGGGGATCCCCAGGTGATAGGCTATGACACCGCTGAGGTAGACAGCCTGGGAGTGGATGGCCTCCCGGACAAAGGTTGAATGAACAGTCAGATTGGGACTCGACCCTTGGCCAGTGGGGAGAAAGAGCTAGTAGCTGCGAAGATTCCTTGTCCTCCAGCTCAAAATCTGTGTGCTCACATGCCCTCTAGTTCTTTAATTTGTGCCATCTACCTCCTGAGGAGGACCCCGTCAGGCCAGCTATTCTGGAAGTCTTGGGACACAGCACAGCTTTCTCCCTCCCCTCCAGCATTGGGCCCTTGTATCAGCACCAGCTCAGTGGCCTTGGTCCTTTCCACCACGATGCTGGCTCAGATGTCATCCCTGCTGCCTCTAAGCTTGCTCCCACCACTTACCCTACCCCTGAGGAGTCACCAGCAGGCTCCACAACCCTCCAGGCACGTGAGATCTCTGCACCTCAAATCACAAGAAAGCATGTGGCTTTTGAAGGAGACTCCCAACCTGTGAGCCCCAGCCCCTGCCCCCTACCAGGTTTCTTCTGCTGCCCCTGTGGCTGTCCCAGGAAATGGTGCACAAGCCCTAGACATAGGGGAGGGATCTGCATCTGCATAGGGAGGTCCTCATGTTGACATAGCGTATAAATAACAATATAATCCTTATTGAAGCTTTCACGGAGAACACAGCTTTCAAATACATTTTCCACTGAGCAAGAAATTCCTTGACCATTTTTTTATACAACAGTGTTGAAGTGGCTTTAAAACTATCCTTTTTTATTTTGCTGCAAGTGTCAGCAGACAGCTCCTGCCTCTGTGCCTCTTACTGGGGGGGTCATTATTCCTACTAAGACCATTGTTCATATGGCAGTGTCCCCCTCAAGAAACCCACAAAAATAGAATCAAAGACTATAACCACAAAAATAATCAAGAGAATCAATTGAATAGAAGAGCAGAACAAGAGAACTACACAACTGAAAAAATTTAACAATTTATTATGGTACAAATAAATCCTTACTTTACAATAACTACCTGACTTGTAAATGAACTAAACTCCTCAGTCAAAAGAGTTCTTGATTTGATAAATAACAAAAACCTAACTATGCTGTTTATAAGAGACTCACTTTTGGTATAAGGATACTCACAGGTTGAAAGCAAAGCCGTAGAACATTTCCATGCAACTGGTAGCCAAAAGAGCAGGAGTGGACAAAATAAACTTTTAAGTCACAGCTATCCTAAGAGACAAAGACAAGAGGATCAATTTGACAGGGATTATAACAATTATATATGCACCCAGCATCAAAACACTTAGATCTGGGGGCTGGGGATTTAGCTCAGTGGCACAGCGCCTGCCTGGCAAGCGCAAAGTCGTGATTTCAATTCCCGGTACCGCAAAAAAAAAACAAAACAACAAAAAAAACCCCCACTTAGATCTATAAAGCAACCTTTGACAGATTTGAAGGGAGAAATAGCCAAGCAGTCATAGTTGGAGATTTTAATACTCTATGTGATGCATATGTGATTCAGAGAGATAATCAGTAAGGAAACACTGAACTGGATAACATTGTCTATCTAATCTTACCTTTCCATAAAATGGAAGAATATACATTCTTTGAGGCCAGTATCACCCTGATACAAAGGGCAGCAAAGAAACCACAAGAAAAAAAAAACTACAGGTCAGTATTCTCAGTGCATATAGGTACAGAATTCAGTGTAATATACTATATTAATAGATACCATGTATCATCTCAAAGCAGTGTCATACAGTGCATTAATAGATAAAAATCACATGATCATCTCAATAAAGGAAAACATTTTATAAAATTCAGCATCTGTTTATGTTAAAAATGCTCAACAAAATACATATTGAAGGAATGTCATTCCACACAATGAGGAGCATATATGAAAAACTCATAGCAAGTATTACAATCAGTGGGGGAAAACTGAAAAGTTTGTTTTCTAAGATCTGGTACAGGGTAAGGATGCCCACTGTTCATTTCTACTTAATACTAGAGGTCCTAGCAGGCGCAATTAGATGAGAAAAAATAAGTAAAATGATCTTTCACAGATAAAATCATCATGTATATAGAAAATCATGAAGATTCAACAACAAAGTTAGAACTAATGTCAATTTATATTTCTACACTGAAAAGAAAATAAAAACAGTCTCATTTACAGAAATGCAAAAAAGAAATATTTAGGAATAAACTTAACCAAAGAGGTGAAAAATTTGTACGCTGAAAATTATAATTCACTGATGAAGAGACTTAAAACACACATATGTGAAAAGACATCCCATGTTCATGGGTTGGAAGAATTAATCTTGTTAAAATAGCCATACAGCTGAAAGTGTTCAACAGATTGAATGCAGTCTCTGAAAATTCCAGTGAAATTGTGTGCAAAAATAGAAATATTCTGAAATTTATATGGAACCATATATACCTAGATCTAATGTTCCCTAATGTCTCATGTATTGAGAGGTGGAGCTTTTAGACGCAGTTTTATCATGGGAGTGATGTACTTATCAGTGGATTAATCCACTGATGAGCTCATAGTTAAATGTGCTTTAGGAGGTGGGGCCTGGTTGGATGAGATGTGTCACTGGAGTTGTGCTTTTGGAAGTAGTATTAGTTGGGGTTCTCTAGAGAAACAAGCATATTTTTATTCATTCATTCGTGGAGATTTATTCGGTAGGCTTACATGATCAGAGGCAGGAGTGTCCACTGAGGAATTAGAGGTGAAAGAATCACAATGGCCACCTGCGCACTGGAGAGCCAGATGATCCATTAACTGTTCAGCACAAGAAAATGGAAGCAAGAACAAGCAGGATCAAGGTGCAGCAGCAGTCAGAAGTTGTAGACCTAAGCTCACTCTGGAGTTGCTGGTCCAGTCTTTGCTGAAAGGCTGAAGAAACTGGAGACCAGTGTTCAGAGGTGATGGCAAAACTGGAGCTCTTCCAAAATAGGGACGATTCTTTCTTCTTTTCTTTTTTTAAGCCTGTTGGTTGGTACCACAAATATCCAGCATGGTTCTTTCTCTCTGTTTGCTGGTCTAGACCATCATTCATCAACATACACACCCAGAATTTTGCCCCACTAATCTGCAAGGTGTTTCTTAATCCATTCAAGTTGCATACTGTGATTACTGGTCACAGTCCATCCTTCGTCTACTTGACATCCAGACACAATTCTTTAAACCATACTTAATCTCCAAATAAAATAGCAAGTTTCATAATTACGACTATGATACAACTGTCTTGCATGCAAACAAAAATACACTAGTTCTCCATACTAGAAGGTAGAGTTTTTCTTTGTGTAACTCCTGCTGTTCTCCTGACATTCCATAACTTGAATATTATAATGTAGGTGTAAGTGTATTTACTGATGTTAAGTCAAATCAATATATTACAAAGAAAACAAACATACATCTGCTTGGCTTATATGTATATATGCACAAAAGTATCAACAAAAAAAGAAAAGAAATACTCATGACAGTTACAACCCTCATTTTTGTAACTAGTTATGTAGGCATTGCTGGTATTTATAACTAACATCTTCTACCTGTTACATTCCCTTGACCTTCAGCAAGCACCTCAGTGGGTCTTGGTTCTTTACCTGGTTGGGTGACCCCCATACCTTAATTGATGAAAATTCTGACTGATTTATCAGCCTGTCTACATTGGGTTGTTGTGTGTCCCATTGACTTTCATTACATGGTATGGTACTGAGAGATGGCTTAGAAGTCATAGTTCCAGAAAGGGAAAGGCTTCTGTCAGGATGCACAGCAATGATCTCAGTGAAGCAGAACCTAAAACTTAACCCCTGGTCACTTCGGGCTTCTCATGCCTTTCAGTCAACAAGCTAAAAAGGGACGTAAGGTGTTGGTGGGGGAAGATTGATCCAGACTACGAAGGGGAAATTGAATTACTTCTCCATAATGGAGGTAAGGAAGACTGTATTTGGAGTGTGGGAGTTCCCTTAAGGCATTAGGATAAGGTCATGGGAATTGAAAGGAAATTTTTTGCTGGTAAGTTACATCTTCTACCTGTTACAGGGGTAGTTAGTAAGTAGTAGCATTCCCGTTGCCATACCTTGATTCTTGACCTGTAAATCCTGGCTATGAGGGAAACAGTTACATATATTGGGTGCAGATTGAGAGGATATATAGCCTTCTAGAGAACCTTGCTCCAGCTCTGCAATGTATTGCCATGTAGATGGAGCCGTAGTTGCATCTTCCGAAGCCCATTCCACTGTTCTGTCCAGCTGCATCCAGATGAGTGAAGATGGTAAGACTAGTGAATTCTGTGAAAATGAGGCCATTGCTGCACTTCCTTGGCCATAAAGTATGTTGCTTGGTCAGAAGCAATACTGTCCGCAATACCATGACAGTGGATGAAGCATTCTATATGTATATGGGTGGTATTTTGGGCGGAAGCATTACAGATAGGGAAGATAAATCCATATGTCAAATAAGTGTCTATTCCCATAAGGACCAATTATTCTCCTTCAGCTGCTCCCTTGTCTCTGCTTCCTGGCTGGCGTGAAGTCAGCAGATTTCCTCCTCCACCCCCTCTCACCATGCAGTTTGTAGCCAGCCTACCATCGACTGAAACCCCAAACCATGAGCCAAGTTAAACCTTTCCTCTTAAGTTGTGGGTGTCAGATAATTTGTCCCAGTAATGAGAAAACTGATACCACAAACCATGAAGAACTGAACAGTTAAAGCAGTCTCGAACAAGAAACATAAATCTGGGTATATCACAGTTTCTGACCTCAAAAGTATATGGCAAACTGACAGTAATCAAAACAGTGTGACATTGATAAAGTGTTATAGAGACCAAAGGAACAGAATGAAGAGCCCAGAATTGAGTTTGTGATTAGCTCATCTTCACAAAGGAGTTAAATACCCATTGGTGAAAGGCTAGTCTGTTCAATAAATGGTGCTGGGAAATCTGGATGTCCACATGCAAATGAATTAACCTAGACCCTTATCTCAAACCATAAAGTCTCAAATTGATAAACATTAAGGGTGCAGCTATGACTCATATGTCTCACTGCTGGATGGCTCTGATTTGAATATGTTTGTTCTCTCTGGTGTGAAGCACTGGTGGTACATGCATGACTGTCCCATTGCGGGGTATAGGATGGTCTGATCACGGTGATAAAAGCAGCCCACTGGGACAGTTATGCATGTACCACTGGTGACTGAAGCTGCGGGAATGTGTTAAAGATTTGAATGTGAGACCTGAGACTATAAAACACCTAGCATAAACAAGGAAAATGCTTCTTGATAGTGGTCTGAGCAGTGATTTTTTTTTTTGATATGACACCAAAAAGCATGGGCAATAATAGCAAAAATAGATAAACAGAGGGCATCAAACTGAGAAGCTAGGGCTGGGTGTGGTGGCGCACGCCTGTAGTCCCAGCACTCGGGAGGCTGAGGCAGGAACAGTGTTGTGAGTTTGAGGCCAGCCTGGGCTACAAAGTGAGCTCAAGGCCAGCCTGAACTGCATAGCGAGACCCTGTCTCAAAAAAACAAACAAACTGAGAAGCCACTGCATCAAAAAATTGAAAAAGCACCCTACTGAATGAAAAAATATTCATAAACCCTGTATCTATTATGGGTTTAATACCCCAAATATGTAAAGAATGTCTTCTGAGAAGACTTGCAAGTAGCCAATAGGTATGTGAAAAGTTGTTCAAAGTCACTAACAGGTAATTACAAATCAAAACTCTCTAACTATCTCATACCTGTTAAACTGCTCTTATCAAAATACAAAAGGTAGCAGGTGTTGGCAGGGATGTGAAGGTAAAGAACCCTTGTATACTGTTGGTGGAATATAAGTTGGTTCCACCACTATGGAATACAGTATGGTGGTATTAACAGTCCCATTGCTATGTATATGTCTAAGGAGAGAAAATTAGTGTCTAATACCTGTACTTCATGTTCTTTGCAACAACTTGTCATTATCCAGGCTATGAAAACAGTGTCCATTAATGGGTAAACAAAAATCTGTCATGTATAAAATTGGAATGTCATTCAGCCTTAAAAGGGAAATCCTGTCATTTGAGGTAACATGGATGAACCTAGGGGACATTATAAGTGAAACAAGCCAGATACAGAAAAATGCTGCATGGTCTCACTTACATGTGAAATCTAAATTAGTTGAACTCGTAGAAACAGAGTGGATTGATGTTCACCAGCGCTTGATAGGTGGTATAAATGGGAAATGTTGGCAGATGGAACAAAATTTCAGTTATGCAGAAGAATGTTGAAAGTCTGATGTACAGCCTGGTGACTGTGTTACGTGCTTGGAATTTCTGAGAAGGTGGATCTTAAGTGTTCCCATTACTACCCAAAAAAACAGAACAACAGAAACACAACTTTGTGAGGTGATGGATATACAGAAAAATAATATGAAATGCAGCTTTCAGTGTTCATAAAGTTTATTGAGAACTCTTCATTTATTTTGTTAATTTTTTTTTTTCTTGGTACCAGGAATCAAACTGACGACCTCATGCTTGGCAGGCAGCTGCTGGGCTGCTGAGCTACATCCCCAGCTAACCCTTCATTTGTTGAGCACATTCATGTGTTTATGTATTGCCTATAACTATTTTCATATTGCAAAGTCCAAGTTGGGTAGTTGGAATAGAAACTATATTTGGCCTTCAAGTCCAAAATTATTTACTATTTCATCCTTTCTAGAAAAAGTTTACTGACTCCTCGTATAGATTATATTTACATCATTTTCAGTGTCGGAAGGAGAGAATGGTAGATTAATTTTCAAACATTAAAAAAATCTGCCCTTTGACATTTTTTGCAGAATTTGCAGAATTCTTTCCATTATCTTTTTAGATACTGCTCTTGCCTCAGTCTGGTTCCCCCTTTCCATTTGGGTCCCCCTTTCCTTTGTGAGGGAACAGTTGTCAGACTGTGGACCTATTAAAATATCTTTGACCTCCCTCTTGTCCGCCCTCAATTCAAGCTAACTATAAATTGAAGTTCTAAATATAAATTCTTACATCCCAGAGAATTATGTAATTCTGTAGTGTTCCAGCCCGTCCTTAATCCCTTAAAGAAATTATTCCATACAGCAGTGTAATCTTTTGAAAATACAAGATATATTATTCTTTCCCTAAATCCAGAATGCTTACCCTTGATTCTTATGTGATTATTAGAATGTGACAGAAGTTCTTTAAGAGCTGGGACCTCTTCTCTTTTCCAAGTGTATTATCAACACCTGGAATGGTACTCACGAAGATACGTAATGAATACATATTTGATGAGTAGATACTGAATGAATAAAAGTAATTAAATGCCTAGCATTCATATTTGTGATGTTAAAAGTTAATACCTTATTAAATGGTAAACTCTGATTTGCTTTTTCATACCAATTTTTATTTAATATCATTGTATGAATGTTTTTCTTGGAAACTCTGAGACTTCTCTATAATTCCTGTAAACTACATTATTAATGTGTTCATATTTTTATTTGTCCTTCCTTTGCCATGACTAGTAATGTGAACATGCAGAGGAGTTAGCTTTGACCTGTGGGCCATTGTGTGTTTTCTTTCATCACTGTTACAGTCTTTGCGCAGACATCTGTCAGAATGATTAAACTCAGCTGCCTGCCTCAGCGGTCATAGGTACTGACTGGAGGATACCTATTCATTCTTGGTAGTTTGTCTCTCGGATGTCTGCTGCCATTTCTTAGTTGAATTCTTAGTTTCAGGCTAAATTTTGGCAGTATATTTTTGCTTCAGTCATGGACACTTGGTGAAAGATTTTTTTTAAAGCAAATGATACATATTTTGTTTCTAAAATATGGGATATTAACTTTTTCAGGAAGCTCATAAGATGGTGAGAGAAGCAAATGTCAAGCAGGCAACTGCGGAAAAACAGCTGAAAGAAGCACAAGGGAAAGTAAGTTTTTATTGCTTAATAATAAAACATATAAATAAATGAAAGATTATTGTGTTAAAGATACTTCAGCATCTGTTGGATTTTGTCCTAATTATAAAAGCAGTGCTTTTTTTGGCTTGGAAACTACAGAAAAATACAAAGAAAACAGCTACGATATCACAACTAATGCAGAATAACAAGTGAATATCGGTATCCATTTATATTAGAACCAAATAATTTAAAGCTTTGTAAATTGCTTGCACTATCAAAAGGATTATAAAATCATTTTAGAGTTAATATTTATTTTCCAGTTCACTGAAAAAGACACCTAAGTGTTAGTCTATTTTTAATATTTTAGGAGTGTGCTATAAGTAATCATAAGTTACATTTTGATGATTAAAAAATTTCATGTGACATTATGAGTAGTAGCTGAATCTGCACCATATGGAAACATCAAAATACTTGAATGTGTTTTCCTTTTAGTAGTCTACAGGAAATAGAAATTAAACTTACTGTCCAGCTTTGAAAGTGTTTTGCCCAAATCACTAACATAGTTTGATCTGTCATAAAATGTTGATTTCTTTTCAAGATTGATGTACTTCAAGCTGAAGTAGCTGCATTGAAGACCCTCGTATTGTCCAGTTCTCCAACATCACCTACTCAAGAGCCTCTGCCAGGTGGAAAGACACCTTTTAAAAGGGGGCATACAAGAAATAAAAGTACAAGCAGTGCTATGAGTGGCAGTCATCAGGACCTCAGTGTGATACAGCCAATTGTAAAAGACTGCAAAGAGGTAACTCGTCAAGGACTGTCCCCTCTGACTCTGTGGGTACTTGTTAATTCTCATCACTGAGGTGTCAGTTAAGATTTTTGCCAGCAAAATTTTTAGTACAAAATGTGCAGTATTAAGATGGGGGAGGCTTTGTCTAGAGCTGGCTGCTTTCAGGGATTCTTCACTTCCATTCTCTACCTGCCTGACCTTGGAGGACCTGCTGGAAATATGGTAAGTTTCTTGATCTCATTTTTTTATTTAGGAAACAAACTGTCATGTCTTATATAAAGGACAGTGGTGGCTTTAGTGACTTGGTTAGTCCACATGTGTTATTGCTGGAGTGCTGTAATAAAATATGAACATAAATATATGAAAATAAGGTGATTAGTACTTTCTCATCTAAAAATGTCTATTCATTTCACATGCTCGTTTTTTGATTGGGTTTAGTGTCTGACTTTTTGGGTTCTTTATATATTCTAGATGTTAGTCCTTTGTGTGAGGAACAGCTGGCAAAATTTTTTCCCATTCTGTGGGTTGTGTCTTCACTCTGTGGATGATGTCTTCTGCTGTACACAAGCTTTATAATTATGGTGTGATTGCAGTTGATTATATTTCCTGTGTGATTGAGGTTTTGTTCATAAAGTCTTTGCCTATACCAGTATCTTCAAGAGTTCTACCTAGTCTGTCTTCTAGAAGATTGTTTCTGTTTTAATATTTAGATATTTGATCCATTTTGATTTTAGTTTAGTGTATGGTGAGAAATACGGGTGTAGGTTTAATCTTTGGTGTGTGGTAAACCAGTTTTTCTAGCACCATTTATTAAAGAGGCTGTCTTTCTTCCAATAAAGGTGTTTGGCACCTTTGTTAAAGATAAGGTGGCTGAGTTTGTCTGGTGGTGTTTCTGCTCTTCTAATCTGTTCCATTGATCCTCAGGTCTGTTTTCTTTTTGTTGTTTGTTTTTTACCACAGTAGCTTTTTAGTGTAACTTCAAGTCAGGGATTGTGATGCCCCTGCCTTACCTTTGTTGCCCAGAATTGCCTTTGCTATGCTAGGTCTCTTTGGTTCCAAATGAATTTTAGGATTGTTTTCTCTAATTCTGTGCGATATGCTGTTGGAGGTTCGATTGAGATGTATAGTGATTTTGGAAGTATGGCCCTTTTCACTATATTTGTTCTTTCTACCCAAGGGCAAGGGAGATCTTTTCATTTTCTGATACGCTTTTCAGTCTTCTTTTTCAGAGTACTGTAGTTTTCAGTGTAGAGGTCTTCTACATCCTTCCTTAGATTGATTCCTAGGTGTTGCGTTTGTTTTTTTTTTTTTTTTTTTTTTTTTTTTATGCTATTGTGAAAGGTATTTTCCTAATTTCTCTCTTGGTGATTTTGTTATTCATGTACAGGAAGACTATTGATTTTTGAGTACTGATTTCATATCTAGCTGTGCTACTGAATTTGGCTATGAAATGTAGAAGTCTTTTGGTTAAGTTTTTGGAGTCTTCTATGTAGAATATCATGTCATTTGCAAATAATGATAATTTAACTTCTTCCTTCCTGATCTTATTTCTTTTTTTCTTTCACTTGTCTGATTTCTCTGGTAATGTTTCCAGAGCTATATTGAATAAACACGTTGATAGTGGACATTCTTGTCTTGTTCCTAATTTTAGAGTAAAAGTTTTCAGGTTTTGTCCATTTAGTATGATGTTGACTATTGGTTTATATATTCTAAATGTTAGTCCTTTGTGTGAGGAACAGCTGGCAAAATTTTTTCCCATTCTGTGGGTTGTGTCTTCACGTTGTGGATGATATCTTTTGCTGTACACAATCTTTATAATTATGATGTGATCTCAGTTGTTGATTATATTTAGATGGCATTTCTTGGATTGTGATAAAGACTATTCCAATTTTCTGTAGGGTTTTATCATGAATGAATGTTGAACTTTGTCAAATTCCTTCTATGGTTTTTGTCCTTGGCTCTGTTAATGTGTATTACATTTATTGATTTGCATATGTTGAACCATCTCACTTGGTCATGGTGTATAATTTTCTTAATGGTTTTCTGCATTCTGCTTGCCAGTATCTTATTGAGGAAAATTTATTAAATTGAATAACCAAAGTTAAGTATTTTAATTGAATTGCATTTTAGTTAATAAGAAAGATGCTAATTAGAGAGAAGTTCAATACTTAGTGAAATCTTAACAAATCTACAATTCACATCTATTTCTGTTACATATTTAAGAAAATTTTAAACCTTTGATTTCTTTGAGTGGCATTTTTAATTGCTTATTAAACTTGTATTTTTGCTATAGTTTCTCAGCAGGTATATAATTTTGTATTTTTCCCTTGTTTAAACTTAAAAGTTTGTGTTTTCTTATAGAACCTTTCAAAAGTTCATTTTCAGATTTGAAATTGTTTAAGATATAAATAGGGAGCATATGACTTCAAAATAATAACTTTTTGCCTTCTAGGTATATCTTAACATTCTGATGTTTTGTAATGTCAGAAAATTTCATTGGACAAAGTAAACGTAAAAATTTGACTTACATAATTGTTAGAACAAATACAACAACCTGAAGGAAAACAAACTATTTCTTTTTGTAGAAAACATGATGGGACACTCAATCATGATATTAGCAACATGTCTTCTGTAAGCATTTAAAGCACATGTGTGCGTGCAGACACAAGTATGTGCAGAGCAAGGCTTTGGGATCAAGCCACATAGATTTGAATTTGAACTTTTTTTGCTGTGTAATCTTGGGCAAGTTACTTTCTCTAAGTCCTTATTTCCTTACCTTCCAGAAGGGGATCATAATAAATGTCTTGCAGAGATCTGAGGATTAAATGTTTATAAAATGGTTATTATATGTTTTGCAAGAGTCAACTTTTAAGAAATGGTTTAAATTGCTGCCTTTAAACTAGAGTCTTTAGAATTCTAGTTGCCTGCTTTGGGATTTATGTCCATCTCCTCAGTAAACTTTACAAAGAAATTTGAAAATATTGCTATTTATCTGCTAATATTCTTTATCCTTTTGCCTTTGGCTTTGATTCAAGGAATTTATGAATTGAGATGAAAAAATTCACATTGAGATTGCCGTTATACACCTTAAAATCTGTAGGAAAGCACAAATATACTTAGCCTCTTGTTACTTTCATGTCAACTACATGCACCTTTGAGTGCGATAGCTCAGAAGGTGGCCACAGATGCAGTCAGTGTGTTGTTCATAAGGTGCCCATTCTATCCGGATGCAGTGGTTTAGAGCTGCATGAAGAAAGAGCAGTGTTTGGCTGGGTAATGTGAGTGCAGCTTTGTAGTCCACCAGATAGTATGGAGCTAGCTAGGCTAAGGGAGTATAAGGATCCCTAGGAAAGAATGGTTGGGAAACATTTATCATAGGGGAAAGGAAAAAAAGCAGGAGCAGGTACAGCAATGTGAATGCCAGCCATGGATGTATTACTGATAATCCAGATGGTAGATACTGGACATCAAAGTGCCAGAAGTATAATGGCCAATTTAATAGACTGTAGTGTGCTTCATTTTGTTTTCCTATTTATACAGTAAGCATTTTGAAAGTTCTTATGGGACTGCCATGCAGTAATAGCACAGTTACTATCATTTTGACTCCAAACTAGATTTTACAATTTAGTCTTTGTTTGTTTATTTATTTATTTGGTACTAGAAACCAAGCTCAGGACCTTGTGCTTGCCAGGCAGGCGCTTGTGCCACTAAGCTATATCCCCAGCCAGTCTCAGGTTATTTAAGAACTTAATCAGCTTGTCTCCAAATTGCCTTTGAATTATTTTCAGAGACAACTTCACCAGTTTTCATATTCAGAACAATGTGCACTTGTCTTAATAGTAGCTCCAGGGGCTGGGGATTTAGCTCAGTGGCACAGCACCTGCCTGGCAAGCACAAGGTCATGAGTTTGATTCCCGGTACTGGAAGAAAAAGAAAAAAAAAAAAATAGTAGCTCCATCATTAATTTTGGGGGATATGGGTAAGGAAAATGATAGTGTCTTTTGAGATCATAGTGGATACATTGAAAAATTAGAAGAAAAATTGCTGTCGTGTTATAATTAGGAACAGTTCAAGTTATTTTAAATGAAGAGCATTACCTTTTGAGTAGTGTTTAAATTAGTTTTTTTATAAAGTAGTTTTATGTTTGTTCTTTGTAAAACTTTTTTTCATGTTTTTGTTTGTTAGGCTGATTTATCTCTGTATAATGAATTCAGATCTTGGAAGGATGAGCCCACAATGGACAGAACGTGTCCTTTCTTAGACAAAATCTATCAGGAAGATATCTTCCCATGTTTAACATTCGCAAAAAGTGAGGTAAATTTTTTTTATTTTAATAGGAATGCATTACAGTTGTTTCTGTACTTTTTAAGTCACATTAGGTATTTTAATAGCCCTTATCTCAAATACATTATTATAAAATGTCATGTTTTTGCCATTTTCTCTATTTTATGTTAGGATTGTAATTGCTGGCATTCAGTTGTTGAATAGCTTTTCTTACTTGAGCTTAGGCTGTTCACACTAAAATGTGTATTGCATTGGAGTGAAGTGTAAATAATGTGGGGAGGAGAGCAGGGCTGAAGACTCAGTCCCAGGTTCATTGTGAGGAACATTCTTAGAGGTGTTTGTTGGGTTCATCTACACATGATGAAAAACCATATTAGTTTCTTCATCTTTGAAATGGAGTAGTAATGCCTTCTTTGCTTATATTATTGGGTTGTTAGAAGGAAAAATGAAGTCGATTAAATAGATACAAAAACTTTAAAAATACAAGGTATTATACAAATGTAAACTTACCTAGTTTGTCCTTGCGTGTGAAAGGTTTATCTTCACATACCCTGTTGATTAATACTTAAGATATTTAATCCTAAGACTCTTGTTAAATCTTTTGAGGATTTAGTTATAACATTATTTGTAAGGATAAGTGAAGATGAATAGTGTAACACTTTGATAAGAATATATGTCATTTATGGTGGTTGTGTAGTTGGTTTCTGGTAGGCCAGTCCTAATCTTAGCAGACTGGAGGCATTTCCCTTTCTTATCTATTTTTCAAGGGTTATTCTGGAGACCTAATATTTTGTAACATTTATTTTTTTGTAGACTTGTACACATAGAAACAAATTTGGGAAAATACATACTTAGTATTTGTATACTTAGTAAATATATACTTAGTATTTATTACATAATTGATTTTGAGGTGGTATTTCGGTAAGTGCTAGCTGTGAGTAAGGAATAGACAGAGACTAGAATGAACACCTTTAGCCCTCTTCTAGGTTACGGGAAAAGTTACTTCTCTGTGACTGAACTGCCTTGGCTAAGGTTGGGTTAGTGAGACTTCGGTGAGAATAATTTATGAAATTAGGTTACTGTTGAATACAGTTTCATCAACATTTTTCTGCAAGCATAGTGATCTAATACTTTTCTTTTTTAAGTTGGCTTCAGCTGTTCTGGAGGCTGTGGAAAACAATACTCTAAGCATCGAACCAGTGGGATTACAACCTATTCGATTTGTTAAAGCTTCTGCAGTTGAATGTGGAGGACCAAAGTAGGTTTTCTCTTCTGTGGCTTGGGGGAGATGAGATTTGAAATTTTGTATGTTGCAGACTTAGTTTTTTTTTTTTTTTTTTTTTTTTTTTTTTTTTTTTAAATGTGTTCTAATTTCTTGTCAGATTTCTATTTAGAGTCTGTGCAGGCCAAAGACAAATCCCCAGACTGTGTGGGACGTAGTATTTCAAATTTAAGATGGAAAAAAGCTCTTTTAATTAATATATATATATACTGTATGTATATATGAATATGAATTATATATGCATGTGAATTGTAGAGACCCACGTAGTTATATTAGAGACATCGAAGGTTTTTGTTTGTATTACATATATTTATGGCTGTGTGCACTGAGTGTCTATGAAATATTTCTTTTTGAGGGTTGCCATAAAAAGTAGTTTGGGGAGATACTGAGTTAGACCAAATCCTGTTAAGCTTGCCAAAAAGTCTTGACGAGTCCCTACCTTTCACCTCATTATTACAAAGGATTCTGTCTTTGGTAAATAATCCATTCTGTCTTTTACATGTGACAGATATTTGAGAATATAAGTCTTAGAAGTAAGACTGCCATATTTCATTGCAGGGCGGGCTTTTTCATCCTGTCTTATAAGGAGGAAAGTCTGAAATGAATAGTACTGAAAACCTCAGGCAAAGGGAATGTTTTGCCCAGAACCAAGGAGTAGCTGTGCCTGGGCTTCTGTTTAAACAAATGACTTAGAAAGCTTGTGAGGACGCTGCATAGCAGTTTATAAGAAGCAGATAAGTGTGGAGATTGGAAAGACTGAGGAAATCACTGAAAGCAATTGATTACTAGCAGGGTTATTTTGAAGCTGGAAGAGTACAAGACTGGTTGAGATGAACTAATACGTCTTTGTGAAAGCCTGCTGTAGAAGTGCACTTCTCTGTTTCTCATCATTTATATACATTCTCAGCAAGGTAACAGGATGTGACGTTTATGTGACTGTGGAGGGTTCTGGTCATACGTTTGCTTTGTGAGCCTCACATTTCCCCAAGCTGTGTTCTGTGTTACACTCACCTGCAGCACAGCCCTCTGAACTTTAAGGAAGGGGTTTACATTCTTAAATTGTACACCCAAGTGTTTTTATCTCAGTTCTTCAACCTCAAAATGGAGAATCAGATGTAATAGTAGTGGTTTTTACACTTTTAAGGGCTATGTCATACCTTACTTTAAAGTAACATATGACAGTTTTTAGTTAAAATTAAAATTTTGTTGTTGCAATATATATCACAGTAATCATAGCCAAGTATTAAAGGACAAATAGGGTATCAGTGAGAGTAGATTTACTTTAGTAAATACTGTATAGGCTAGATTTAGAGAGTAACACTAGTTTAAGGATATTGTGATTGAGTTTGAAGCCAGAATCCAAGCTACTTGTAGTGTATATTATGTGGAAAGAAAATAAAGGAACTGTCTAAAAATGAAATGTAAAGTGTGACCCCGGCTGAAGCTCTTGGGGATTAGGTTATGAAGACAGTGACTAATAAATGGCTCAGGACGACAGGAATTTTGAAGACAGGACTATTCCAGTTGTGATCAAGAACTCTTCTTGGAAGGAGAGGGATTTGATCTGAGTTTTTGAAGTGTGGCTGAGATTTGGAAAAAGTACAGTTGGGCCAGATGTAGTACCTCATGCCTGTAATCCCAGCTCCTGCAAGGCTGTGGCAGGAGGACCACAAATTTGAACACAGCCTGAGCAATTTAAACTGGGCGTAGTGGCCCACACGTGTAACTCAGCAGTCAGGAGGCTGAGGCAGGATTGCCATGAGTTCAAGGCCAGGCTGAACTACATAGTGACACCTGTCTCAAGAAACCAAAACAAAACCAAAACAAAACCCCAGCCTGGATAATTTAGTAAGATTTTGTCTCAAAAAAATAAAAAAGGCCTGGGGATGTAGCTCAGTGACAGAGCTCCTCTGGGTTCAAGCCCCACTACCACAAAAAACAAATGAAAGAAAAACGTCGTCTGACTGAATGAAGCCTAGAAACAGGGAAGCGCAGTGTGTTTAGAGGATGTGACATACGGAGAAGAGAGGAGGATGCCACAATCTCAAGAAAGGAAAGTTAGGTGAGGGCTTCCGGCTGCGTAAAAGAGAGGTGTTAGAGGTGGATCGCTGGAGTAATGACTTGAAGTAACTTTGGGAGTTATGCAGAAAGGCTATGGTGGTGGAAGGACTAGGGATCTAGATTTAGACATGTTAACATCCTTACATGAAAATGGCGAGCAAAGATTTAAAATACTGAGACTAGAGCTAAAAGGTATACTAAGATATTAGCACATGTAAAAAAAATTGGAGCAAAATATTGGAGTGAAGTCAGAAGACTCAAAAAAAATACATTGACTGGTTTCCACATGGTTTTAGAAATGAGATCATTTAAGAAACACTGTGTTATTATTTTAAAAGTTAACACTTAAAACTACTTTAGGAAAGCCCTTTTAAAACTAGAAAAGACAGTAGATACACAGTATATTTATGTTTCTGGAAGAATAACACATAAATTAATTTTCATCAGTTTAACGCTACTTTTTCCTCTTGAGTAAATTACACTTTTGGAAATTTTAAACTGGGTGGGGTGGCACATGCCTGTAATCCCAGCACTTGGGAGGCTGAGGCACGAGGATCATTGTAAGTTTGAGGCCAGCCTGGACTACAAAGTGAGTCTTGACCAGCTTGAACTCAAAAAGACAAAAAAAAAAAAAAAAAGAAATTTTAAGGACTTCCAAAAACAGACCCTTAGTTTATCCTCCCCAACCTAATAGTTCTTGAAGATAGTGTTATAAAAAGCCATAAAGAAATAATACTAGTGAAGGAATAATGAGTCAGAATGTCTTTGAAAAGGTAAGAATCAGTTTGTGATCTGAAGATTATCCAAATAATTCATTTTCCACGTTTTCTTAATATAATGACATAATATTTCATGTAGGTAGAGCTGAAATTTGATGTGCATATAATGTCTCTTTAGAATGTCATGTGAAATGCCACTGGTCACTCTGTTATACTTCGAACTGTGCTGAGTTTTCATTGGTAGAGAGTGGTAGTTGTATCCAGCCAAATTCCTGGCTTGTGATGGTGATCTCCAGTGTGTTGCAAGGCCAGCCTGACAGACAAGCCAGCTTCATCTCATGGAGCACTAGAGTGGCAGGTGGCTCATCACTTCTTTAACAGTTGGCAAGTGTCTGCTGTGTCCCAGGCGTATGCGTGATGGTAGGCATTGTAAGATGTGTAAAGTCCTTGTCCTCCAGAGGTTTATGGCCTCATCCCAGGCAGAAAGTCCTCATACCAAATTTTACATTTTGTGGTATACAAATGGAAAGAATGGTAGAAATGTAGTGTACTCTTTATAAGATTTAAGATCAGTATGTTTATAAGATGGCTCATTCCTTTGTACTTCTCCCTGTTTTCCACATTAAGTGAATGGAAACAAACCAAGCAAGTGAAGAAAGGACCCCATCTAGAAGCTGTTCTCAGCAGCTACCAATAACAGATTTTGAAACTTGAGCAGTCACCGTTAGGTTCTTTTCTCCTGAGCAGTTAAAAGTCCTGTGGAAAGTTGAGTGCTCTCTTGCAGCGATTACTCTTGTGTAACTTTGCTGTTTGATAGGACATCTATTTAAAACATCTAGTTTCTATGTCTAGAACCATAGTTAGTGTTACAGTGTTATGTAAATCTCATGAGGGCAGGGACTTTTACTTCTTATTACTGTAGTCAAGTATCCAAAACAGTGCCTCGTTCCTACTAGGTTTTCAAATACTTGTTCTTTCTGAGTGGCTAAACATCTTGTACAGCGCAGAGGGGCATAATGCCTTTAATCTTTAAAAACGGAAATTTGTCATTATTTTACAGAAAATGTGCTCTCACTGGCCAGAGTAAGTCCTGCAAACACAGAATTAAACTAGGGGACTCAAGCAACTATTACTATATTTCTCCTTTTTGCAGATATAGGGTAAGTGATTTACCATGAGTTTTAATAGACTGCTTTGATACAAGACATTCAGCTGGTCGTGACATTTTTTTTTTTTACTTTGGTTCTAGATCACATCTGTATGTAATTTTTTTACATACATTCGTTATATTCAGCAAGGGCTTGTGAAACAGCAGGATGGTAAGTGTTATTTATTCATTGTAAATATTTATATGAAGATGTAGCAAAAAGTATAAGGACAAATAATCTCAAATTTTATTGTTGCTACATTTATATTGAATATCCTTCATAGTTCTAATAAACTATGTGATGAGTTCAGAATAGATAACCTCTTAAAATATGGAAATGTCACAGTGAAACTCATTACTTTATACAATTAATACATATTAATAAAAACTAATGGATTTAATAATTTTATTTGCTTCATTTTATTTTTTCTAATTTAAGCAGGGCCACTTTTAACTTGTAAGGGATATGTGCTAAACCAAATGGTAAATGTGAGGAGGGTACAAAGCTTATTGAATTTATTCTTTATGAGATAAAAATGAGCTAGCTCTAGAAATGGTCAGATTTACCTTCATTAATAAAAACCATATACGAGCTACTGATATTTTCTGTATTCTCTTTCACATGTGAATTAATAAAGCAGTCATGAAATAATTCTGTTTTGAATAAAGGGTACCATGTTCTAAATCCACAGAAATGTGCAGATGATGTGTGTAGCCAAGCCAACCATACCAGTGTATTAATGTTTTTAATACAGTCTTCCATGATTGCTGATGATTTCATAGCCCAGTGTCTTTAATATCAAGCATAAAAACTGATATGACATGACAGCTCCAAAGTAGTACTTCTTGAGTGTGAATGATTGTTTTAAAACTGAAATAGCAGATACTAGAGTAGGAACAAGTCTGTGTCAGTTTTGTAGTTGAAGTTACGAGAAATTTCTGTGTTTATATTTTTTAGGCACTGAAAATATTCTTGTACTTAAAAACTATTAGATGCCTACTACCTTTCATAAGGTAGTTACATAAGTTAGTAAATCTCAGTTCTATGGAAAATTAGTCAGGCTGTCAAAAATTAGATTTCTTAAGCTCTGGTGTGTTTTTAAAATAATCATTAATTAGAAATCCTGTATAATTGAATTTTAATACAAGAAAAGGGATGAAACCTAACTTTTAATTATTGGTGTTTCAAAAGCTTGTATAGCATAAAATTAGTGTTTAAGCATTATAATACTTTTATAACTTTATTGAAATTGAAATCTTTTTGACCACTTGTTGGTAGATAATATAATTTAAACTGGAGAACAGATGGTTTATGTTAAGTTAAAGTGTCAAGCATGCTTTTCTCCTTGTTAAAAGATTTGCAAGGATATTTGAAAGATAATTTACTTTATTAAAATAGGAAGAAGGTGCCATGAGTGATGGTGACAAAGTGATATCATCTCTGGTTTCTTTTTTTTTTTTTTTGGTACTGGGAATTGAACTCAAGGCCTTGCACTTGCCAGGCAGGTGCTTGTGCCGCTGGGCTATGTCCCTGGCCCTGTCTCTGGTTTCTGTCACTTTTGAACTTTATACATTTGGTATAACTTGGGTTTATAGTAAGCAAGTATTTTAAATTTTAAAATCTTTTATTTGTGTCTTGTGGCAAAAAAGAATTGAGGACAACTAAATGTCAGGCAGGGTTTCATGACTTTGCTATAGCCTGAGTACCCTGATTCAGGAAGAATATGAAACTTTCATTGCTGACAAGATGCTAAATGTGGATAACTCTGTACTTGACCTCATGTGATAAGTTGCAATTTTGTGATGAATTGTAGTCGAAACACATATGCGCTAACAATATTCAGGCTATAAGTACAAGGGATGATCAAAATATATAGTGAATGTATAAAAATTTACAGCAAAAGAGAAATTGCCATTAATTTCTTTGAAAATACTCCTTGGTTTGAATATATGTATCTCATGATTCTTTTTACTTGCTGAATAAGTTCTGGAAGTCATCTTTTGTGAGTGTCTTTATAAGGGGTAATCGAACTTCAGTAAACCCTGGTATCAAGTTCCATCCAGAAGAAAGACTCATAAAAACATTGGGCACAGTGCAACTTCTGTCTCTCCCCTGAAGTCAAATGACCATCAAAGATAAACATTATGAATTGAGTCAGGGCATCGAGTTAACCACTGTATTGTAAGACACTCACAAAAGTGAACTTCCAGAACTGCTTCCAGAAGTGACAAGAACAACAGGATAAGTATGTTCAAGGTGAGGCAGAGTATTTTGAGAGGGATTAATGGTAGTCTGGCTTGTGGTTAATAAATTAAGCAAATAAGCTAAACATTCACTGTATTTTTGTATAAGGTATATTGGAGACATAAATGAGTTTCATATTTAGATTGAAGTCCCTTATCTAAGATCTCATTATAAATATGCAGATACTCCAAAATCTGAAAAAAATCCAAAATTCAAGATGCTCTTGGTCCCAAACATTTCAGATAAGGATTTCAACCTATATTGACATTTTGAGCTGGAAAATTATTTGCTGTGAAGGGATGTCTTGTGCACTGTAGGATATTTAGTAGCATCTTTGGCCTTTACTCACAAGGTGCCAGTAGCAGCCCTCAAATGTGACAATAAAAAGTGAATCCAGATATTGCCAAGTGTATCTTAGGGATGGGGGAGTTCCCTGGTTGAGAACCACTGATAAATCAATTCAGTATGATCATAGAACTTACCAAAGGATAGATAGATTACAGAACATCCTTTACATTTACTTTTATTTCTAATTTCGGCCATATAGAAAACCTTTCCCTATTATTACAAAGAATGTTACTGAGTTTTCTGGATTATCTTTTTGTTTTTTTTCCTATTTTCCTTTCTGAGTGTTAATGAAGAATAAAATGGCCAAATATAATATGCTAGAGCAGAAGATCCATTTGCTGGACAGTAACTTGAATAATGGAACATGAATGCAGCCAACAGTGACATTTCCTCAGGAATGAAATGTCTGCTTTTCCTTGGGCTAAAGTGATAGTCTTTTATGCATCTAACAGATAATTGTGACAAAACTAATGAATTGCTTATTTATTAATAAAAACTAGGATTCCCATAAGTAATAGAAAAGTTTGTGTGAAATATTGAAGGATTGTCTAGGCATTAGTACAGTGAGGAAATGCCCAATTTGGCATTTCAGCTAATCCATAATTTTCAGTGAAACATTAAAAAGGATTAAGATGATAAGTTATAATTTACATGTCTCTTTTCTCTGTGTAGTTGATCAGATGTTTTGGGAAGTTATGCAGTTGAGAAAAGAGATGTCATTGGCAAAGCTGGGTTATTTCAAAGAGGAACTCTGATGCACTGCATGGGACCACGCACAGACCTTCCTGAACAACTGGAAAACGGCTGAATATTTCTATGGTTACTCAATATTTATTTCCAAGAAGTGGGCCTGACCAAGACTTTTCCCTCCTTTTGCAAATTACACTGAGAAGTACTGTGATTTCAACTGACCTATGCTGTGTTTGCTTATTCTTTAGTTGGACACACTGTAATATAAGGATTACAGTTGTACTAGTGATTATTTATAGATGCAAACTCCAATAAATAAATAAATGTATATGTTAGATTGAATGTTTTTCTCTTCTAGTTCTAATATGGCCTCTTAGAGCCAGCAGGATATGTTAAGTAGTTTTCACACTTACAGCAGACCAAGAGGCAAGGAAAAAGATTATTATCAGACAAAACTCACCTCTGTTTTTATCTTTTGTATATATTGGGCTTCAGAAACTTTTATTTGAAGAAAGACCCTTGCTAAAAGTTTGAAAGTTACCATTTTTATCATTTTACTCTCTGTAATTTAAATAATCCTTTATACTTTTTTTTTTTTTAAAATATCTGAGATGGAAGGCAGTCACATTTTATTCCAGAGATGCATTCTTAATGTATCATGGTACAGGCGCTCAGGATTTATGTATGTTGAGCATGATCATAGTATTGGAGGCATATAAAGGTAAATAAGGAGTTTGTGTGTTCAAGGAGATTTGAAAGGGTGTGTTGAAAGAATAGTACATTTGAAATATAGAGTGACCATAGAAACATGACTCGTGTGGAAAAATTATTAAAATAAAAGGTAAAGAGGCTCACGATGGAGATATGGTAAGTATAGGAGGACAAAAAGAAGAAATGAGAAACTGTTCTTCTCAAGAGAAAACTACTGTTAATATTTTTAGAGACTAGCCCTTCAGCTTTCAGATATTTCCTACTGAAATAGTTTAGCCCTTTCTTTTTAAAAAAAAATCTGGAATGTTTGCCTGTGAATAAATCTGTACCTCTCAATCACTGTATGTTGATTATATAACTTTAACTATGTTTGGACATTAGAGTTTTTTTCCTGTTGCAATTCTATGAGGAGTTTCCTTGTGTGTACATGTTTGAGCATTATTTGGTTATTTCCTTCATGTGCACCCCTAGATGTAAAATCGTTGGATAAAGTCGTATATATGTATATTTTAAAATGTTTGATTTGCCTGGCTGTATTACCCTCCAGAAAAGTTGAGCCAATTTATAGTCACGGTAACAGTGTGTCTGAGAGAATGGGTTTTCTGAAGATGACATTTTTTCCAGCCCTGGTTAGAGGTTTGATCAACATTAGCAGTAGAAAACTGAGTCACCAGACTGGGTGGGAGCCCACATGCAAAAGGACATTTGAGAGTAGCAGTGTAGAAGTCGTTATTCTGACCATCTCGAGAATCCGGAATTGAATGTGAAAAGAACTTCAAACGTAGAATTCGATATCCCAGCAAACAGTTATTCTAAAGTCAGGACAAAATAAACATATTCGCATTTGAGGCTTCGAAGATTTTCTGCAAAAACAATAAGTGCTTTTGGAGAAAGTCCTTAAGAAGAAATGCAAGCTGTACTAAGATTTGGAAAGAAGAGTATGAGAGCTGGTGGGGAAGTGGGTAGGCATCTCAGGGGCAGAGTGTTTGCCCAGTGTCTTGGTTACTTTTGCTGCTGAGACAAAATACCTGATGCCCAAAATTAAGCAAGAAAAGGTTTATTTAGCTCACAGTTTGTGAAGGTTTCAGTCTATAATCAGCTGGCTCCAAGGCAGGGCAGCATAGCACAGGGCAACACTGCAAGGTGGCACAAAACAGCAAAAGCACAAAGAGCAAGGGATGGGGAGTGAGGCTCATTTCTTCCCTTATAATTGTATGCCAGTTGTTTGCTGTCCCCGAGGGCGGGTGTAGCACTCACCATCTGCATCTCCTCCTCTTGCACAGGATGAGTTTGTTTACAAAGTGAGGACCCTGGCCCCTTGCTGAGTTGTTTAGTTAAACTTCTCTAGTTGACACAATGTATCAACCTATACACCTAGTGTGTGCAAAATCTGGAGTTCAATCCTCAATATTGCCACACACACAGAAAGATCAAGATACTTGGGGAAAGTTTGTTGATACCCCAAATAAATAAAAAGCAGGACTAAAGAATTATAAAGAGCAGAAAGTATATTCATAATATCAAAAACTAAAATTCTGTACAATATTAATACAGCAGGAATGGGCAGAGACCAGACAACCTGAGGATACTTGAAGCTTGTTAGAAGGAAGATAGACATCAAAAGTGAGATGGAAAAAAAATGATCAAGTGGAACAGTAGTGTTCCATGGAAATAAGATGGTGTAAGATGATGAGCATAAACTTACCAGTTCATCTTGTGCAGACAGAAACATGGTGTTAAAATATATTTATCCATAAAACATAAGGACATGGAAAGACTGAAAATGAAAGAATGGAAAGAAGGTACCAGGAAAATAGCAGAAGAAATAATTTGGTTATACTATTAGCAGACTAAATAGACATTAAGTTAAAAACATTATTAAGGATAAAGATGAGTTACATAACACTACAAACTGTTAGCCATTACTGTTAGCCAGTGCAGTAAGATGAGGGAAATAATGTGATTGAAGGGAGATAGTAAAACTCATTATATTCAGATGGTATGATTGCATAGAAAAATCTAACAACTGTCTGGCTTCAAGGCAGGGGGCATGGCAGGGGACAAACAGTTCATGATGCGGCAAGCAGGAGACAGCAGCAGTGAGCCTCCCTTTCACTTTTACTCCTTTCAGGCTGCAACCCGGGGTGGGGCTTCCCATTGTCCACGTCCAGACAACGCTAAATGAATCACTGGCCCTATTTAGTTACCACACACCTTTAATCCATAGTCACACACCCTAGATCCAGCACCTCCAAAACCCCCACCTTTGAGTGAAGGAAGCTTTGCGGGGATATCTAGATACAAGCCATAACAGTATCTTCGTCAGCCTGCTTTAAGAACATCTTAACTTGCAGTGAGAAACCACAAAAGTTAACAATAAAAAATTAAATTTATTGGCTGGGTGTGGTGGTGCATGCCTGTAGTCCCAGCACTCGGGAGGCTGAGGCAGGAGGATTGTTGCGAGTTCGAGGCCCACCTAGGCTACAAAGTGAGCTCAAGGCCAGCCTGGACTGCATAGTGAGACCCGGTTTCAAAAAGAAAAAAAAATTAAATTTACTATATTATAAATTAACATAGAACTTCTTTCCATCAAAAGACCTTGAAGAAGGCCAACTAACACAGTCATTACTAAATTAGTAGTAATAATGTGTGCAGTTTGCAGAAGTTCTGCAAACCTACAAGAACAGAAACCTAGTAGAAAAATAGGCAAAAGACTCAGATTTTCTAAAGAATTAGGAGTACATAGAGGCTAATAAACATTAAAAGGTTTTCATCATTAATCAGAGAAACATAAATTGGGACTAGACTTTAAATGTAGAAAGTCACCTGACAAACCTGACAAAGTCAAGTTCTGAAGATTTTAGGATTGCTTACATTTACTAATGAGAGCATCAAGTGGTATATCCAGTGTGAAAAACTATTCATTTTCAAGTTAATAGTTGTTGAATTTTCATATGCTTGTGGACCAGTAATTCCACTTGTAGGTATATGCAAGAGAAATACTTGTAGAAAGAGCCCAGAATACATATATAAGAATGTTCTGGAAAAAAATCCAACTCTCCATCTGTAGGAAATTATTGTGTGTGCACATAGTATACAATTACATGGCAAAATGAGTGACCAATTACATCACAGTGAGTTACTAGCAAAAATGGAGTGAAAACAACTCAGAAAACTACACATAGCCTAGTATTTTCCTCAGAAAAAACAAAACATCTGTACATAAATGTGAGGAAAATTTTCTTAAAAACAAGGTAGTGAAGTTCAGATAGTGGTTACTCTGGATGTGGGAGAGGTGGAGGGAGTGAGGGGCAAATATCTAAGTCACCGTTAAGGTCCATAGGTTGGATGGTGAGTTTATGGATTTCATTTATCATTAAAGGTAAATACAGTACCATGAGAGAACCAGCAGTGGCTCCTTGGTGCCATGTTATGAAGCAGGGACTTAGCCCAGTGGTATGTATCTGCATCCCAAAACAACAAAGAATGGCTGCACTGTTGGTGAATTGGGTATCAGAAGAAAGCAATGAGGTCTGGATCTTAGGTTTTTGATTTGAGGTACTGTAATTTGTTGGGATGGGGAAATTCACTGTAGGGACACATTGAAAATGTATGAATTCAGTGATAAGGTCAGGTCAGGAGATAAGTTTGGGAGTAATTAGCCAAAGGACCAGAAGGATATTTAGGGGTATTTCAGAGACCGAATACATTCCCAAGACCACATTTATTTGAGTCGAGGGGAAGTGGAGGGAAGGCGAGGAGGGGGAGAGAGAAAAAAAAAAGGAAAGAAGGAAGGATTGAAGGAAGATGTCCAAAGATGAAGGGGGAACAGGAAGGAATTGCAAAGCACATGAGGAGGAAGGGTTAGCATGTTGGTTAATTTTATGCTCAGGAGAGTATTTCTAGAGGGAATTTGTCAAGATTACCAATCCACAAAAAGAGGACACTTTGACAAGTTTTTCTCAGTAAGGTTAGAATTGGGGAGGTTGCCTGGCTTAACAGAACAATTGGGGGTCACTCAGAATACCTACATTCTTGTTTTTGGTTCCTAAAAAGTGTCAGGCTATGGAAACCCCTGCTGAAGGTATCAGTCTAAAAGTTTACAGTTAACCATGACCCCTGATGAGGGTGTCTAACCCACCCGGCAGTATGGCACAGGGATGTGAAAGAAAGTATTCTGTAGTTGAGCTCTGGGATGACGCAGTGTTCTCTGGAATGGCTTCCTCTCCCACAGCTCATGGCTTTTACTGGTATCAATCAGGGAGGTGGGTGGGGGTCACGGCAGAATACATAGGGAAAAGAAACTCTGGAGCCTTACCAGATACAGAGGCCTCCAGTTAGCAATGCACAGGTAGTTTTGAGGTATGCAAGGCTGGCACCTTTACCGCCAGGAGCATTTGTTTCAGTATAGCCAGCTCAACATATGTCAGTGAGTAGGGTGAAGGAGAGGTCAGGGACAGGTTGTGGTGAGGGCTTTGTTTTTCAGGAGAGAGCAGGGTGGTGGTTTCTCACATCAGGCAGGGCCCCACTTCCCACCTTCTTTGAGGAAGACTGAAGCCGTGTTCTGCAGTCTCTCTCAGTCGTAACACACACACTGCCTTTGAGCAGCTACACTGAAGTAAAGCTTTGGTTTCTAAACACTGAGTCTCCTTTGGACTTGCAGCAATCTACCAATCCACATAGCCCCTGTGCACTGAATGAGTGTGTGTTTTTGCTTTATGCATGCGAAGTCTCAAACAGGTCTGTTTTTATTCAGGTGCTTTTGCTTTCAAAGGCATTCTTTGTAGTACTTTCCTCTAGATGAAGTGTGTTTCCTATGAGCCACAGTATTCAAAAATAACAAATTCCAAGCTGTATGAATTTGTATTTGTGCTGTTGCATTTGGATTTTTTTTTCTAAATGTGATGGGAAGCCACTAGAAGTTTTACGTGAGATTATTTGATTTTTGTTTTGAAGTGACACTTCGGCTGCTGAGTTAGTGGTTGTAGGAGGACAGGAGTGAAGGCAAGGACATCAGATGAGCGACGACTGCAGGAAACCTGGTGGAAGACTGTAATGGCTCTGCTGCGTGGTGGTAGAAATGGAGGGAAGTGGATGATCTTTAGATATATTTTGGGAAGTGTTGATGAAATCAGTTGATGGACTGGGGACCTCAATACCCCACTATCACAAATGAACAAATCAACCAAACAGAAAATCAACAAAGAAATTTAAGAGTTAGACCAAACGTTTGGACAAATGGGTTTAATATCAACAGAATGTTCCATCCAAAACCAACAGAATACACATTTTTCTCAGCAGCACATGGGACTTTCTCCAAAATAGACCACATACTAGCTCACAAAACATGCTCCCGTAAATGCAAAAATACTAAAATTATCCTATGCATATCATCATAGTTCAACAAAACTAGAAATCATTGGCAAAAAACACTATAGGAACTCTGTGGAAACATGGAAATAATACTTTCCAGTAATCTGTGGGTCTATCACTGTGCACTAAATTAAAATTAAAATGGATTGAAGACCTAAATATTAAAACAGGAACACTAAATCTGCTGAAAAAGAGAATAGGCAGAACTCTTGAAGACATAGGTGTGGACAAACATTTCATGAACAAAAAACCCAGGTCCCACAGGAAATACTTTAAAGAGTCAACGACTGGGATCTCACCTTATTAAAAAGCTTTTGCACAACAAAAAACACAGAGCTCAGTGTGGTGGCACATGTCTGTAATCCCAGCACTTGGGAGGCTGAGGCAGGAGGATCGATGCAAGTTCAAGACCAGCCTGGGTTACAAAGTGAGCTCAAGGCTACCCTGAATTGCATAACAAGATCCTGTCTCAAAAATACAAAAGACAAAAAGAAAAAAAAAGAAATCACCAACAGAGTGTAAAGACAACCCACAGAGTGGGAAAAAATTTTAGCCAGTTGTTCCTCAGACAAGGGACTTATACCTAGAACATATAAAGAATTGAAAAAATCACTCCACATTCAAAGACCCAATCCAAAAATGGGCATCTGAGATGAATACCCACTTCCCAGATGAAGAAATACAAACAGCAAAGAATTACATGAAAAATGTTCAACATCACTGGTTATCCGAGAGATACAAATTAAAACAACAGACTTCATCTCACTCCAGAAAGAATGGCTATCATCAAGAAATCAATAACAAATGCTGGAGGGGCCATGGGGAAAAGAAACCCTTCTCCACTGTTGGTGGGAATGTAGACTGGTGCAACCACTGTGGAAATCAGTGTGGAGATTCCTCAAAAAACTAGGATTACAGTTCCCATTTGATCCAGCTATGCCCTTCTGGGTATCTTCCCAGAAGAATTGAAAACATCATACCACAGCAATATATGTGCACCCATTCTTATAGCAGCACAATTTGAAGTTGCTAAATCATGGAAACAACCCAAATGCCTATCAACCAAGAAATGGATAAAAAGATGTGGTCTTTTTATACAAGGGAGTACTACTCAGCCATTAAAAAGGATAAACGAGGTATAGGTAAATGGATGGAACTTGAGACCATACTCATAAGTGAAATAAATCAGACTTACATGTGTAAACATCATATCGTCTCCCTGTTGTGAGAAACTGAAAGAGTAAATAAGGCCCAAAATGTACAACAGATATTGTGAAGAGGGAAGAAATTGTTCAAAAGGAAAGAGGAACTAGGTAAAGGAAAGGGAAAAGGAAGGAAGAGAAAAGGAAAAAAAATACAAGATAGTTACACTACTTGTTATAGTTTGAGATTTTGCAACAATATAATACAGAACAATATAATACAGGACACATTTTATAAGATTATTTATAATAGTCACCCAAAGAATCATACAAAAAGAGATCACAGGAAATCTGTCCACGCACTAAAGACCAAAGAATCCAGATGAGGGCCTGGATCCCACGGTAATGTCCTGCATGACTCCAGCTGAAAACCTAGAGCCTATAACAATGCTTCCCATGAGTCCAACTGGAGGCCTAGAGTTCATGACAGTGTCTCATGCAGGCCTGTTTCATGGATCTGCGCAGGGAAGACCCAAAGGTCAGTGGTGGAAGGTAGAAAGTCTGTGCCAGGAGGAGGAAGGATCTGTGCTAGCTGACTAAGGATCTGCACTGGAGCCAGGAAGCAATGCTTAAAGTAAGAACCAGAGCTCCCCCGAAAACTACCACCACCATCCTCAGCAACAGTGAGGTCCCGAACTCCGCCAATGATGAGGAAAGCTGAGTTCCCATCAGGAAAGCCAGCGCTACAAGCTTCTCCAGGAGACTGAGCAGTGCACCATCTTCCCCTCTGTGAACCAGGAAGCCATGCTCAAAGTGAGGACCAGAGCTCCCCCAAAGTGAACCATAGCCATTCTTTGTGACAATGAGGTCCCGAGCTCCTCCTCTGAGGAGAACAGCCAAGATCATCAGGAAAGCCAGCATGACGAGCTCCTCCAGGGAAATCAACAGATTCTAACACCCTCCTCTTTCTCTTCTCCTGTTCTGCCTCTTACGCTGCTGGCAACAATTCTCAGGTGGGCCACCCACACCCAGCACCATGCTGACTCAGTTCACCTGGGTCTTACAAGTTGACCACTGGTTGTCAATCCACCATACTACTAGTTTTTGTTCATTGAAAAGAAAGGTTTGCACTAATATTTGGAGAATTTTTATGCTCCTACCTTGTACTCTGAGTAACTATGTTGAGGATAACAATATGCAATGTATTAACTATTGTTATTCTATTATTTTGTTTTGAAGATTTGGGTTTTTTTTTCAATAAAATTAAAAAATAATGGGTCACATAAAATTAAAAACTGACAATTGTGTGAACTGGTTAATATCAAGCAAATCAACTACAGTATTATCATCCAAGGCAGATAGGATGTTAACATACCTATTATGTATCACTGAAACAATTATGTATCACTGTTAGTCTTAGAGAAGAAGTCCACAATTATGGTATAAGCATTAAGACAACCCAGAAGTTGACAGCTAGTATGTACTAAATGTAACAGCTATCGCTTTGCTAATGATAGACAAGAGCTCAACAGTAATTTTACAGAGTTAATTATCAAAAAATGAGCATAGCTTTATGGTTATATTGTTAAAGATATAGGGTTTGGCAATGGAGTTATGCAAGAGGGAAACTTTGAAACTTTTAACTATGATAGAGAAGGAGGAGAAAGATGTAGTGGAAAGGATTCTACTGGGGAATAGAAGGATGTCTATAGACTTGGGTAAAGATGAGAAATAGAGGATAAAAGAAAAAGAGGGAGAAAAAATTATAAGTAAAAATAAAAGAAAATTAAAGTGAGAAAAAAGAAAGAAAAAGGAAAAAAGGAGAAAAAAGAGATAAGCAAAGAAAAGGACAAAAGAAAATTCCACAAACCCCAATAAACTGGTGAAGAAGAAAAAGAAGAGAAAACAGAATTCAAAATAACACTCACAAAAACAAAAGC
Organism: Chinchilla lanigera; assembly: GCF_000276665.1. NCBI lineage: Eukaryota > Metazoa > Chordata > Mammalia > Rodentia > Chinchillidae > Chinchilla > Chinchilla lanigera. The sequence continues at coordinate 10,099,558 of NW_004955405.1, forward strand.
AAAAACTTTTCTGTGGTTTCAAATGTGTGGTTTTCTTCCAGGAGCTACAATTTTGGGGCAATGTCTAAGTCAAGATGTGTTCCTTCTCATGCGGTAGATAAAGAAGGCACTCAAACCCCAGATCCATGCTGAATGCAGGCACCAGCAGGCAGTAGGATTAGGGTGAGGGTGCCAGTTCTGATACCTGAATCCAGAGCAATTCAGGCTGAGCATGGCCTCTGGCCATGGGGATGGGACCTGTGTCCTTTAGCTTAAACCATTTGTAGTGGATTGATAACTGGTGGTCAACTTATAACCCCCAGCTGAACTGAGTGAGTGGTGCTGGGTGTGGGAGGCCCACCTGAGGACTGTTG
>NW_004955405.1:10102075-10280075 GCF_000276665.1 Chinchilla lanigera
CAAATTAAAACAACACTGAGATTTCATCTCACCCCAGTAAGAATGGCTATCATTAAGAAATCCACCAATAACAGATGCTGGTGAAGCTGTGGAGAAATAAGAAATCTCCACTGCTGGTGGGAATACAGAATGATGAAAACACTGTGGAAATCAGTTTGGAGATTCCTCAGCAAAGTAGGTCTAGAGGTCCCATTCAACCCAGCTATTCCCATTCTGGGTATTTTCTCAGAAGATCTGAAAACATCATATCACAGTGATATATATGCACCCATGTTCATAGCAGCGCAATTTATAATTGCTAAATTGTGGAAGCAACCCAAATGTCCATCCACTGAGGACTGGATACAAAAATTGTGGTACTTTTATATAATGGAATATTACTCAGCTATAAAGATAGATAAACTCAAAGCTTTTACAGGTAAATGGTCACAACTAGAGACCATACTCATAAGTGAAATAAATCAGACCTGCATGTGTAAACAACACATTGTCTTACTAGTGGAAGAACCTCAAAGAGTGAATAAAAACTAGGAGGTATGATAGACATTGTGAAATGAAAGGAAAATGCTCAAAAGTAAAGGGCAACTGGGGTGTGGGAAAAGAGAAGTGAAGGAAGAGGAAATTATGTATGTATGTATATACAGGATAGCTAACATAGTTGTACTACTGTCTTCTATTGCTCTACAGAAAAGAACAGTTAATGATTACTTGTTTGATCAATCTTGCATGTCTCTATTTGTTTTCTTGAGAAACCACTTTGAAGATATCAATACGTAGTATAACAACCATTGTTAATTTCCTACCACTTTGTCTGTAACTCTGTATTGCTTGTATTGTTCTTATGATATTTTGTAAGTGGGTGTCTGTTTGTCAATATGTTTTCCTTTTATTTTTAAAATAAATTGAAAAAATACTTTGTTGAACAGTAGTCTTGATAGTGGATGTCTTTGTTTTGTTCCTTATTTTAGAGGAAAAGTTTTCAGTTTTTACCCACAGTATGATGCTGGCAGTAGGTTTATCATAAATGGCTTTTATCAGATTGAGATAAAGTACTATACCTATTTTGTTGAGTGTTTTCCTCATGAAAGGATGTTGGATTTTGTCAAAAGTTTTTTCTGCAACTATTGAGATGATCATTTGATTTTTGTCTTTGCTTCTGTTTATGTTATGTGTTACACGTATTGACTTGTGTATGTTGAACCATCCTTGCATCATTGTGATGGGGCCTACTTGGTCATGATGTATGATTTTTTGAGGATTTGTTACATTCTGTTGCCAGTATTTTGTTGAAGATTTTTATATTTGTATTCATTAAAGAGATAAATTTATTGTCTGACCTGGTTTTGGAATCAGTAATGACTTTGTGCGTTCTCCCTTTCAGTTTCATTAAAGAACTCAAGCAGTATTGGTGTTAGATCTTCTCTGAAGTTTTTGTAGAATTCAGCAATGAATCTATCTGGACCCAAGCTTTTCTTAATTGGTAGTATTTTCATTACCGTTTTAATCTCATTGCCTGTTATTTGGATTATGCAAGATTTTAAAATATTCATGAAGTTTCTCAAAAAACTATCACTAGAAATGCCATTTGACCCAGCTATTCACTTTATAAGTATCTTCCTCTTTAACAAAGAGTTAAAGATGTCATATTATAGTGATACATCTATACCCATGTTTATAGCAGCACAATTCATAATAGCTAAATCTTGAGGAGCCTATATGTCCATGAACAGATGAATTGATAAAGAAAATGTATTTACACACAATGAAGAACTACTCTGTCATAAAGAGAGATAAACTTGAGGCAATTTTAGGAGAATGGATGTACCTTGCGATCATAATGGTAAGTGAAATATATCGGACACTTAAGCTTAAATATCATATTATTTCTCTTATATGAGAATTCCACATTATAAATAAAGAGCAAAATAGAAGATAAAAGGAAGTAGGGAGATGAGGATCTTTCTTAAATGGGAAGGGGATCAAGAGATAGGGGAGGGGAAGGCAAGGGGAAGAAGAAAGGCAGTAAAATGTGTTATGTATCTGTACCCACCCCACACAGGGAATGTAAACATTCTGTATTGCAAACGTACTAATAAAAATAGAAAAGATGTATATGTACTAATCCTAAAAATAAAGTGTGAGCCGTGTAAAGACCATAATCAAGGAAAGATAGGAAATATTTGTTATTCACCAAAAGGGAGAAGTTTCTACTTAAATTGCATTTGCCACCAGATGGATTGTACCTGTTGCCAGTTGCTCTGGACTCTAGTTAATGCAGATCTATTTCCAGTTCTTATAACAACTTCCTTCTAACTTCTTTTTCCTCTCCTCAGATCTTTCTGAGTTTATCCGGCCTGCTGCTGTTTGTGTGTCAGTTTCTGACTCCGCGGTGGTATCCTGAAGGCAGCAGGCTTAGGCTTTTCTCCTGTGTGCTATTTTTTCTGGACAGTGTTTTTTTTGCCGTTGTTCATTTTGTTTTGAATCTGCTTTCAACTTTTATTAATGAGGAGACTTAAAATTGGAATCTGTACTTCAACTTCTTTTAGAATTGGCCATTTGATGACCCTGAGCCCAAATTCTTGAATGACGACTCTTGTGAGGTTGAGAGGCTCCGCCCATTGGGTGGCTGCACCTGGTAGAAGGGCCTGTACTGTCTGGTTCGCTTCACGGCTTACCACCCCGATTGTCTCCCGGACACCATGGCTAAGGGTTAACTGTCAGTTATCAACATGCTTGCATGGTTAGTATTTGCTTATTTTGATTCATTTCATGCATCTGCCGGGACCTAGAAATATTTTAGCTGGGATTTCAATTCTAACATTAGCTTCTCAGCTCGTTAAATTGAATCTTTCTTTCTCTGTGACATTTCCTGTCACACATTGCTCTGCTTCTGAGAACTTGAAATCTCAGTAGTGGACTTTTGGATAGGATCCAGAATGCTCAGTGAGTTATAATGTGCTGACTTACGTCCAGGGGCCTTCAGGAAGCGTGGCTGCGTGTTTCCTTTGGAGTTTAGATTTAGCCAGAAACTATGTGTTTTATCATATTAATTCATATTTTATCTAAAGGCATAAATCTTTCAAAAATTGACTCTAACTTTGTCCTTTCACCCCATATAAAATCAGTAGTCAATTCTTGGTCCTATGTTGCTGCACTTCAGCCCGTTTTTACTGCGCACCTGGATTCTTGCAGGCACTCCTTAACTGGTCTAACCTGCACCTCATAGATCTGGGGCCCAATGTGACCTTTAAAAGAAGTTGCTAAACCTCTTTTTTCCCTCCAAATAAAATACCTGTACTCATTTTCAAGAAGCTATCATTTATGTGTGAGATTTTAAAATATATATTTGAAAATATACTACATAACCTATATTAATTCTAATAATAAAACAATAGACAAATGGAGCAAGAGAATCATTCTACCTGCAGTGTATCTAAGTGACTTTTCTCATTGCTGGACAAAATGCCCAACCAAGGGAGAAAAGGTTTGTTTATTATTTATTTTATTCATGGTTTATAGACGTTTCAGCCCAACCCAATTTCTGGCTCCTAGGCGAGGTAGCATGGCAGAAAGACATTGCAGAGCAGAAACAGTTCATGATGTGGTAGGGCAGGCAGAAGCCAGAGGCAGCGAGCAGAAAGCAGTGAAACAGCAGAAGCCAAAGCAGCAAGCCTGCCTCTCTCTTTTATCCACCGAGGCTACCGGGCTTTGGGTGGTGCCATGCACTCTGAGGCTGCACCTCCCCGTTATCCATACCCAGAACTATGCTAAACCATTCAGTGTACTAATTTAGTAATCACATACCTTTAATCCCAATACCACACACCCTAGATCCAGCCACTTCCAAAAAAACCCACCTTTGACCACCTTTGGGTATACATATAGATACAAATCATAACACAGTGGGCATGGACTGTTAAAAAAATTAAAAATAATGAAAAACAAAACCAGTCAACAAAAGTGATAAGGAGAATGTTCTGTATTTTAAAAAGATATAACCAAAGGCAGTACATGAACACTGGGTACTTGATCAGAAAACAAAATTTTATAAAGATATTTTTGGAAATGGTAGAAATTTTATATGAAATGATGGTATTAACTGTTATATTTATATGTTACGTATTATATTTACAATAATGTTGTTGCATAGGAGAATGGACTCAGTGTGAGGAGACCTACCCTGAGTTATTTAAGGGTGACAGGTCAAGCTGTCAGCAACTTATTTTCAAGGGACTTGGAGAAAAAAATAGAATGTTTATAGATGAAGAGAGGAAAAAGCAAAGGTGTCAAGATAGTAATTAGTAAATCTAGATAAGGAGTATATGGATATTTCATGATTTTATCCTTTCAATTATTCTGTAGCTACATAACTTTCTCAAAATAAAGAGAAAAATGAGGGACTAGAAGGATTTAGTTTCCTAATTGTATTCTTCTTAGCTACTGTTAAATAAATTATAGCTAAGCAGTGAAAATCATTTGTTTGAATCTAAATATATTTTGGAGTAAAATCTACTAGCAGGGAATCACATATTCAGTTGTAAGAGTTATTAAACTAATAAAGCAGTCTTTGTTGTTTGTAAGAGAGACTTTGAGTACTTGGTTTATACTTTTAAAGAAAAATAAACTGGAGAAAGAGTTGGTATGTATCGAGGAATGTAAATTTTTTTCTATAAATTTGCAAATATTGAACAAATTCTAACCTTTTATTGTCACAAGCCTTTTTAAAATTACTTGCTATGTTCGTAAAAGTGATTATATTGATTTGCTCCTTTTTCTAGATTAAAGAAAATAGCTATCTTAGTAGTGGCTAAATGGATCTGCTTGATAAAGGTGGAGATATAAATATATTGGTGTAAAAGGACAAATAACAGATAAGACTATGTATTTATTGCCCATTTATGTAATTGCATGTGTCACTAAGGACAAAGGTTCTTAAAACAAAGACATAAGGCAAAGTAGAAACAGTTGCTTGCATTAAGAGAGATGAATTTGCTGCAACTTCCCTCTTCGTAGTTTTTTTTCTATACAGTGCATATCCTGTTGGTTTTTTAATCATATTTGAGAACTGAACTCTCTTTCTGGGGACAAATCAATGGCTGAATATATGCTTTGCTCCAATAAAAAGAAAATGATTTTTCAAGAGCGTTCATAGGCTTTGAGACGAGAGGACAGCACTTGCTTCCTGAGGTTGGATCACCTTTGTTTTAAGAGGAAATACTACCACCACCAAAGCACCATGGACGTGGTAGGTGAAAATGAGGCCCTGCAGCAGTTCTTTGAAGGTAAGAGCCCAAGATTCCAGTGTGAAGTTTTTGTTTCTGAGAAATGTCACTGTTTGCTATCATGATTTCACCTTTTTGGTGTTTGCTTAAACTTTGTCTTAATAGAAACGCTATCATACTTAGATAACTCTCCTGAAATAGGAAGTAGAGGTTTATTTGCTTCATTGGTAGTAAAAATTAATGGTATGGACAAAGACTTAAGAAATGTAGGACTTCCATCGTGTAGCTTGGTTGTTAAAAGAATAAAGGTGTCAGGATATTTGTTGTTATTACCCGTCAGGGTCCTGTGCTAGATTTTATACCATTGAATTGCTTATGTTTCAAGAAATTTCAGATTTGCCTTATCTCTAAAATTATTGAATATAGCACAAGAAAAATGTAAGATTTTACTTAAACATGTTTATTTAGTATAAATAAATACAAAAAGCCTAAAATAGCAAAGGAATACAACTTTCCCTACTCTATCCTCATCTTTCTGGTTTTTTCTTTTTTTCATAACCCTTAAGAATGTGTAGCTGAACAATGTTTGGCTTTTGAAGTTGAATATTTTTAGGGCAACATGTACTATGGACATGGTTACAATTTCCTTTTAAAAACCCAGAATGGCAGGAAATCTGCTCACATTGCTTTGGGTTGATATTCTAACGATGGCTCTGCTGAAGATATTGTTGAAGATCTGTCCTCCGTGACATTGCTTTGGTGTGCCATCGGGAGTCACATTATCATTATGGCCTCAGTGCCTTATCAGCTACAATGCTCAGAAGTTCATGCAGAGGGAAACCTGGCTCTGCTTGGAGAAACACTGAGCATGCTTGGAGAACTCATGTGCCGGGGGGCAGCAAGTGAAGACGTACTCTTGGCATTTTGCAAGTGTAGAAGTAACTGACAAATAATAGACATTTAGAGGTTGAATGGAATTGATCAAACTCAGCACACAACGCTGAACACTAGAGAGAGACAGATCTTACCAAAGAAGTAGTGAGATTCTAGGTCACTGTCAGAACCAGTCAACACAATATAGTTTCCATGGTTTGAATTTTGGCAGAAGTCACGAAAAGGAACAGAAGACTAAGAAAATTATTATGTTCCCTCAGTCCTAGAACCTATCCCATCAAGTTTTTCCTGGGACAGTACCCAGATCAGTGTTGCCCAGCTTTTCACTGAGCAAACTGGTTTCGTTGTTGTTGCCCTGTTTTGCATCGTATGGACCTGTTATTTGAACAGTGGTGACAAACTTCAAGCTGCAGTTGCATCTGCACTTTTTTTTTTTTAAACAGAAATCACCAATTCATTCTGTTAACGCAAAAAGCTTACTTCATGTTGTTCCAGAGTTGAAGAAGACCTAATTATCAATTTTTAAAATTTCCTCTGCTATTCAGCACACTCTGAGCATCTAAGCCCAAAACCATCTCCTCTGGATGGTAGATGAGAGGGCTTTGAAACCTTTTCCTTAGATTTTAATAATTTCTTTTCCCTGGACATTTTCAAATCTTCTGTAAAATGAGGACAACAAACTAGATATGTAACAAAGAAGGCCAGTTGTTGCACACCACGTTCGCATTGACATGTCACTATTTCTAATTAAATATAAAGTCACATAAAAAAATCAAACCCTGAAAGTCAAAAGTTTTGGCAAATTATTACAAACCTGAAAGCTATTTTTCTTCATTTCCTTGGATGCTATTCTTAGAAACCAAAATCTGAAGAATGCATTTTTCTTTATAAACATTTTTTTTGTATTAAAGAGCATCGAGATGGGCACAATCATCCTGAGTTAAGTGGCCTTGCCCGTGAAAGCTCATGATAGTGTTTGTTTTTCTTATAAACTGGCAGACTGGAACTCCAGTTTCCTTGCTGAAGGCTGTGTGGTTAATTCTTAGAACTAGGAGCTGTAGGAAGGCAGAAATCATCTAGCAGCTCTTATTATTTATTTTTTAACTCTCTTTAAAATTAAAAAATAATCCCTGATACCAAAATGATAAACAAATAAATAGCTAGCTGTATAGGAACACATGGTCGTACTTAGTGTTTGGGAAAATGGAAAAAGTTCTGAAGTCTCTGGAGTGGAAAAGCTGTGACTAAAGTGCTCAGTCTCAAGCGGATTCATCTAGAAGTCCTCAAGAATGGTGAGGCAGGGCTGTCGATTAGGAAAGGAGTGTAGCTTGGAAAACGTATGGCAGAGGGCAGCATTCAGTAATATTTATAGAATGAATGAGAAGCACAAAAAACTATTGTTATCAACAGTTATTGAATTCTAAACAGGTTTGGGGCACCCAGCAAATTCAAACAGAGGAAAGAAAATGTGCGCTAGCAGAATGGTCCGGTGAATAGAACAGAAGCAACTAAGGCAAATTAAAAGAACAGAGTCAGTTAGAATAAGCCCCATATTTCATTACTACCAGAGATAAATGACATATGTCTTCAGTGGTTTCTGAATATTGTTTCTCCAAAATGTGAAACCCGCTCGATTTGCTGATGTTTCTGGATCTCTAAGCGAACACTCAGAACCTGTGAGCAGCTGATTGCAGTGGAAAGGGCAGAAGGTGCCCACGGCTGAGCTGGCCCTGGGCAGACTGGCTTTGTGGGCAGCGACACAGTCGCTGGGTCAGACCAGTCTCTGAAGTCCTTTTTTCCTTTCACTTTCGGGAATCACCACTATCTCAGACAACCACTGTCATTTTGCCCTCTTCTTTCTGTCCCAATAGAACCTGAGCTTGCACAGAGGAGCAAATGGCAAATGATCTAATGCCACCTAACACCTCTACAGAGTCTTGTATTCAAAGGGCTGTCACTGGACATCTATACTGTTTGGGTCAAATGAGTCACCACCATCTTTGTTATTACTGATATTGTCATCTCTTCCACTTTGGAGTTAGGGCTGGATTTCTGGCAAATTCTATTGTGTCTTAGAAGCTAGACATTTGCACCATAAAAGAAGATCGTCATCACTAGTAATCTCACATTTAGTGGTAATTGGTATTCAATATGGTGCTAATCTTGTGAGGTTTTCTTAAAACAAAAGTGAGATTACTTCTATATATTTTTACGTTTCAGCAATGGACTTTTTCATGGAACATAAAGTGAACATCTCTTGTCATTAGTTATTCTTGCTGATCTACAATAGAGATCCTCAAACTGTACCCTGGCCTGCAGTCTGTTTTTGCAAATGAAGTTTAACGAACACATCTAATCATTTACATATTGTTTCTGGCACTTAGACACTATGGTGGCAGAGCTGAGTGGTTGCAACAGAGACTATAAGGCCTGCGGGACCTAAAGTATTTGCCTTCTGGCTGTTTACAGAAAATGCTTGGCACCTGCTGATCTACAACCTGATTAATAGTAACAACTGTTATTTATTGAGTACTTCTTATGTTCTGGGTATAGAATAATAGGAACACGGATTCTGGATCAGTCATCCTAGATATGAAACTTGGCTCTGCCACTTTTCACCTCTGACACCAGGGATGTGTAAATTTCCGCAGGCCTTAGCTTCTTTATTTATAAAATGAAGATGAAAAAATAAAATAAAATAAATAAAATGAAGATGATTGTATGATCTCACAATGTGGTCATGAAGCATAATGACTAGCATAGAGAGGTCAGTAATTATTTTCATAGTTAATTATCATTTTCTCTGCTTCCTATCAGAGTAACTCTGTGCAGAATTTTTATCCTCCCATGAGAAACACGAGGCTAGGGAAATTAAGTAGCTTGCTTAAGAGTCATCCACACCGTAATAGCCTGCAAGTTCACCATTGATTCCTTCCTTTGTTCATTCATTCAGTCAATCAAAAAATATCTGAGTGTCTCGCATGAGCCTGATGGATAGGGATTTAGTGGTAAGGGGTGTTTTTTTGTTTTTGTTTTTGTTTTTTTCCTAGCTGAAGGAAGAAAACAATAAAGAGCTAAATAAAGGAAGATAATTTCAAAAAATAATTAAATATAAAAAATAAAACAAGATGGTGATGCAGAAGAGACTGAGGATGTGCGGCGGGGGAGAGTGCATTACTTTTACTGCGGCAATCTGGAAAGTCATCTGAGGAGATGACGCTGATGATGGGACTTGAATAATGACCAGGAGCACATTATGCATAAGTCAGTGGAAAGCATTCCAGGCAAAGGGGGGTGTTAGCGCAAAGTCACTGAGCTTGGAAGGGTCTGGAGTGACTCAGTGGAAGGGAAAGTGAGGTTGAAGTGGCTGGAAGAGAATAAATGGCAATGGGAGAAGAGGATATTAGACTTAGGGTTTTTATTCTTAGTGTCCTGGAAAAGTAGCGGAGTTTTAAGCAGGAGAACTGGCAGGACAACTGGCACAAAGACTACAGGTGAGGAAGACAAAGGAATCTGATAAGGATGATACCTATGTGTTGTAGTCCACACTTTATAAAGGTGGCTCAGGGTCTCCAGGTGTGGAAGAGGAACAAATGTGCACGCACATGTGTGTGTACGTGTGTGTGTGTGTTACTGAGAATTAATTTGAGGCATTTGAAATATTGTTTGGATAAGCAAGTGATATGATAAAGAGGTTGTTAGGTAGTTGAGTTTGAAACCCAAGGATAGAATTGGGCTGCTTATGTCTGGGACTCAGCGTGTAAGTGGTGTCAAAGCCTTTGAGACTAGATGAGGTCATCAGGAAAGCAGTACAGAAAGATCCCTCCAAAATGTTCAGGGATGCGAGTGAGAGCAAGTAAGAAAGAAATGTGAAGTGGATTGGGAGAAAAACCAGAAGAGTATGGGGTTAATCTAGGAAAGAAAAGTGTTTCCAAAAGAGTCGGGTTAGCTGTTTTAATGTATTGGAAGTGCCAGGTAATTCTCCACAGAACTTAGAAGGTTGTGTGTGACCTTCACAAGTGGTTCCTGCGTGGTGGGGAAGAAACCCAGTCTTTGGGTTGAAGAGAGAGTGGGAAGCAAGGGGCCAGAACTGATAACCTTCTGAGAAGTTTTGTTGTGGCAACAGCAGAGAACAAAGGCAGCAGTTGGAGGGGTACAGAAGTAAGGGTGTTTTTTTTTTTGTTTGTTTGTTTTTTTTGTTTTGTTTTTTCTCCGGTATCGGGAACCGAACTCATGACCTTGCGCTTGCCAGGCAGGCACTTTTGCTGCTGAGCTAAATCCCCAGCCCCAGTAAGGGCGGTTTTATTTGATAATTGGTCTGGCTTTGATTTTTAGGGTAGGAGATGCTGCAACCTGGTGTGCGGGTGGAAATGACTCAGTTTAGAGGAAGAGATGCAGAAGAGGGTAGGGGATAATTGCAGGAGGGTGATCTTGAGCAGGTTGTCAGGGATGGCATCCAGAGCACCTGGAGAGTGTGCCCCTGAGCGGCAAGCAGGGACACTTCACTCTTTTAACAAGAGGAGAGGATGAGTATCTGGAGGAGATGCAGTTTATTTGGTAAATGACAGGGCAAGAGACTGAGGTAGGCTACTCTGCTTTATCTGTAAAGTCTGAGATGTCCTGTGGGGTATGGGAGGGGACTGTTTAAGGATTTGGAGAGAAACAACTACAACTTTGGCAGCTTAAAAGAACAGAAAAGTATTTTCTTTACCATGCTGAAGGCCAGAAGTCTGAAATCAAGATACTGGAAAGACAACACTAACCCTGAAGGCGCTAGGAGAGAATCTGGTCCAAGCCTCTCTTCTAGTATCAGGTGGTGGCGGGCAGTCCTTTGTATCCTTTGACTTGTAGATGTATCACTTGCATCTCTGCCTCCATCTTCACAGCAGATTCTCTGTGAGTTTTTATCTTTTCATCTAAGGACACTTGTCACTGGATTTAGGGGACAGTCAAATCTAGGATGACTTAAGATCCATAACTTAATTACATCTGCAAAGGCTCTCCTTACAAAGAGGGTCACTCTAGTTCTGAGTGTACCTATGTTTTGCAGGGGGCACTTTTCAGCTCACTACAGGGAGTAAGAAAGAAAATCTGCTAGGGAGGCTGTAGGATTGCTAGTCAGTGCCCTGGTTTGAGGTCAGTTAGTTTTAGTGAGGTTTATGTGCTTAGCTGAAGTTGAAGGTTTTGCATATGAGTGCCACAGAGAGAAAAGGGGAGAGAGCAACAACTCTTCAGACTGAGTGACTGGCAATGGGCTGGTAAACTAACTGGGTAAGAAGGGTAGAAGTAAGGAGAGACGCAGGGTGAGGAGCTGTGAAAAGTGAGAATAGGCTCAATGGTGGGGAATAAGTGGATGTGAAAAGTGGTTAAGAGTAGCGGTGTAAGTATCAGTAAGCAGAAAGGATAAGTGGTCAGAGAATATAATACTTGATCCTAGATGTCACAGGCATAGCCCGTGCTTTTGCTGAGTCCTTGGAAAGGATCCTTAGAGGAGGTGGCTAGGTGAGGTGAAGAAAAAATACTTGGAGGTGAGGAGTTTAAGGCTCTGAAAGCCTGGCATATTACTGGGTGGATGCTGAAGCAATCAACCATTCTGGAAAGAGTAATGTTAGGAAGGGAGAGAAGAAGCCGATGTGTAAGTATCCAATGAAAAAAGAGATAATTACCAAAAAGTTGGTAGATACCACGGTAGGAGGTAGTGTAATCTTTTGGCTTCCTGTTCAAAAGAACTGAAGTTTGTGCAGAAAGGGGCAGAAGAACTTGTCTGGTAACAGTAGTGAAGAATAAGGAGAATTCTCATTTTTAGACCCTGTGAGCTATAAACAACTTCTGTTTGAGAGGCTTTATAATTTAACAATTCCTTGTTCATATTTGAGCAGGTTCTCAAGTTTTGCCTGTTATTTCCAGAATGACCAGACATGTTGAACATTTTTCATATATTTATTTGCTGTTTATATTTCTTCATCTCAGAAGTGTGTATTCATCTCAGATGCCCATTTTTGGACTGAGTCTTTAAATTTGGGAGGTCTGATTTTTTTTAGTTCTTTATATGTTCTTGACAGTAAACCTTTGTCCAAGGAACAGCTGGAAAACATTTTTTCCTACACTGTGGATTGTCTCTTCACTCTGTTGGTGGTTGCCTGTTATAAAAATGTGATGAAATTTATCTCTAAATCTTTAGTTATTTACTTTGGGTAAATTTCCTTAGAATATTGAATTTTTAAAAAAAACTGTGGACGTGCATGCTTTTTTAAAAAACTGGTTACTATAGCCAAATTACCCATTGAGAAGATTAAAAAATCAGTCTGTAGACTGTGCTATTGCTGCTGCCTAACATTAATTTGCATTTTTGGCTTAGAAAATGTATTTCCACAGTTCTTAACCTGGGGTAAGGTTCTAGGGGTTGGTAGGGGGGATTGAACCCTCTGAATTGGGTAGAAATATATATTTACGAATGGTCATAATTATAAGAAAACTTCTACAGCTTTGATCATATCCTCAGCATAGTCTACAACCCAGATGAAGTTAGGAATCACTACAATTTTTCCAGGCTATTGGCTGTTTCTATTACCTGTCCCTTCCTGGTAGATCCAAAACCTGGAGCAACTCATGAAGGGAAGAGTATGCTTGGAATCAGGTAGGAGATTCTGGACTAGGAGACATTTTAACAATCTGAGCCTTGAAACTTATAGATTTGATTAAAAATGTGAAATTATGGGAAAGGGTGATATAATAGTTTGATTTTGATTATGGCCAGTGATAAAAAGATGCTGTTTTCTCTTTTTTAGTCTGAGTTGTGACAGTATAAGTAATACTTACACCTAACATTCTAACAACAACAATAACAACAACAACAAAAAGAATGAATTCTTGGAAATCTGCTCTCAGTTTATCGTTGAAATAGGAAACTTCTCACAGCAAGTTGACCTTACCAGGAAAAGGTGATTAGATCTTTGCCCTGGGCTTCCTCTTGTTCCCAGTGTCTGTTGCTGAAAATCCCAGGCCAGAGGCCTTTGAAGAAATGCTTACAAGGGTGAAGCTGGTGATGAGTCTGTTAGGAGGAGATCCTTTGCACGACACTAGTTATTTATGCTTATCTTGCTTATAAAAAGAGCTTGGAAATAATTTACATAAAAATATACCTTCAAAATTGGTATAAAAGTCAATAAAGGGAGAAGGGAAGGTAATAATACCTTCCTGAAGTGTAACAGTGAAATCAATGTACCACTGGATCGGTAAGGAGACTTAGTACTATTTCCTACAACTCTCCCTCTACTTCCAAACACTCGCTTGTCTCTGCCCTTTCATCGCCAAACTCAGAAATACTCATTCTTCTCATTCCTCACTTTCCATTCACTTTTCAATCTGCTTTAATCTTGCTTCCACTTCAGTTTATTCTTCTGAAATTTCTTCTTATTGTTACATCACATTAAAAATCTCTAGCTCTTGGGCTCCTGGAGTTCATCTAGGCTTTCTCACTGTCACCTATTAACCTATAAGAGCTCACTCCTCTTTGCTTCCATGATATCTTTGCTTTATTCTCATCTTGCCTCCCTATTTCTTCTTACTGTCTTGAAGTCGGTTATTCACTCTCTTCCTTGTGTACTTCAGAGACCTGTGTCTGAAATGCTTTTCTTTGAGCTCCACAAGCTTCCTCACATCTTCCCATGGATCAACATCTCCCAGGCCCTTTTGCAAAGTTCCAGACCTGTGAGATAGTTAATGCTTGCACACAGGCATATACCTGGGTGTCCATCAGCTTCCCCAAATCAACACATTCATCCTTGAACTCATTATCTTTCCCCTTCCTGATTCCAGTCTTCATTGTCTTCCGCATGCTTTCCACTACAACAAACCTCCTGTCTTGGTCTGTATTGTACTTCTAAAACAGACTTCTCAAGACTGGATAATCTGTAAAGAACCGAAATTTATTTCTCAGTTCTGAAGGCTAGGTAGCTAAGAGCAAAGTCCTGGCTTCTGCTGTGTGGTAAGAGTCTTCATGCTGTTCTCTTCATGCTGTGAGCTGGCCAAGGGCCTTGCTCAAGAGGAAGCTGCACTCATGGCTTATGCACCTCTTAAAGGCCACCTTTGAAGACTGTCGCAGGGGTAAAACCTGAATGTTGGAGAGGACACATTCAAATCATACACCTCTTAAACTAGAAGTAAGGGTATAATGTTTGCTGACTCATCCTATACACTCTCAATGATTGTGTACCAAGTCTCATTACTTAAACCTCAGGAATATGGTATCTTTCATCTGCAAACCTAACCCGCTTTGTTTCACATCCACTTCTTGCAAGAGCCTTCTAATTTCTTACCCTGGGCGGATCACCTTCCACATTGATTCATACAAAGGCCATTATTTAAACTTTTCTACTGAAGCTCCATTACCTCAGCTTGGAATACTTGTCCTAATGTAACATCCCAAGGAGACTTCTGTCTGGGATCTCCCGTATTCCATCTGTGACAGACAACTTGGTGTAGTGATGAAGAGATGCTCTAGGACCAGAGTTCTAACTGTGACTCTACCCCTTGGCAGTGGTGTGGTACTGGGAGCCCTGTTTAATCTCTTTGAAACTCAGATCTGTGTCTATAAAATTGGGATAATACTAGTACTGACAGAGTTATTGAAGGTGAAATGATGCAATATACATGAGCCTCAACACATGACTTGGACTACTGTTTGTTATCATCACCACCATTATTTTAGCATTATTATTATTATCTATATATCAGCTCCACTGATCTTCTCATGATTTCTTGAATACATTCTATCTTTTTATAGCACAGAGGCTTTGACTATGCCTTCTACTCAGAATGTTCTTTCTTGTTTCTTCATTTAGCAAGCTTTCATGGGCAAAGTTAGAAGCAAAATTCCCCATCCTTATGTGGCTCTGTGTCTATACCTTTGTGTTAGCACCTTTCCCACTATTATGGTTCTTTATAGATGTCTTAGTTACTTTTTCTCATTGCTGAGACAAAATTCCTAATACGCAATGTTAAAGGAGGAAAGGTTTATTTTGGCTCACAGTTTGTAGATGTTTCCCTCCATAATCGGCTGGATCCAAGGCAGGGTGGCACATGGCAGAAGGGCATCACAGAGGAGAATCAGTTCACGACAGGCAGAAGACAGCAAAAGCAGCAAGCAACAACAGTAGCCCTCTTTCTGTCCCTTATATTCTATCCAGGCTACCTGCCCAGGGTGGGAAGCACTCACCCCTAGAGTAGGGCACCCTTAATCATACCATTGTACCATGAATCAATCCAAGCATCACATCCTTAATTCCAGCATCACACACTCTAGATTCAGCCACGTCTGAAAAGTCCCACCTATGGCTGCGTGCCATTTTGGGGGGACATCTAGATACCACCCAAAGTAACATTTTTTAGGGTACTGGAGATTGAACCTAAGGCCTTGTTTATATTAGGCAAGAAATCTACCTCTAAGCTACAACCACCAACCCTTCTTTACAGATGTTTTAATATCAGTCGTGGGATAAACTCTGGTAAGAGAGTCACAGTTCCTCATTTTATGTATATCCTTCTTGGAATTTCTCTGTTACCTATAGTAGCAATTTTCCTCTGTTATAGTATCTCTATTTCTCCATAAAAGGAATTCTTTATTGGCAGGTAGGTAATGGAGGAGGTGTAGTGCTCAGTGAAAACATGGCGGAGATGCAAACTGGGAATGGAAAGGGTTGGAAACTAAAGTTCATAGGAAAGAGATTCAGGCTGAAACTCAGGGTCCTGAGCTGAGCTGAGCTGAGCTGAACTGAGAATCTGGATCAATACTTGGAAGTCACTAGATATTAGCAATCACACAGAGGAGTGAAAGCTGTAGTCATGAATAAAAATAGAGATCCTGGTGCTAGGAAACGTTAAGATAATAGAGCTGGGGTTGTAGGGATGATATTGAAGGCTGTCTGATTATAGCATCTTTCTCTTATAAAGGCTACATTTCACAGGCCACCCACATCAGCTCTGAAATTTGGAAACTTTTATAAATTACACACATTCATCTTTAGCTGCTGATGCCAGCCTGCATATGTGGTGATGAGTGATATAGTAGTTAGAGCAAGGCTTGTACCTAGATTGCCCTGGGTTCAAATCCTGTTTATATTGCATACTTAAAGTTTTGCCTTGTCAAATGAGTGGGCTCTTCTGAGACTGTTTCCTTATCAATCAGATGGAGTTATACTTCATAGGGTAGGACTGAGGATTAAGTAAGATGATGTGTGTGCAGTAGTTCACTATATGCCTGACATTTGATTACTGCCCAAGGAAGCAGTATTATTAGTATTCTATATGAAAAACATTTACTCTTACAAAGCAGACTCCGATGAGTAAGAAAACCACTACCATGTAGAGAGTGCTTGACCTCGTGTTAGATGTTGTACTAAGACCTTCAGTTGTATTAATTCAACATTGCACAACTCGATGAACAGGTAGATAAGATTTCTAGTTCCTCATCATTTTACAGATGAGAAACAAGAAATACAGAGAAGGTTTCTATCTTGTCTAGGATAACACCACTACTCTGTGTCAGAGCTTGGATTAACACAGAAGTCTGTCTGACTCATGAAGTTCTGTGTACCTAGCTGTTGTGCATAATTTCTTCTAAATAGGCTACAAGATAGTTATAGAACTTACGGCTCCTGTTGAAATAACCAAGTATCTTGTTTGATAATCTTTATAGAAAATTATTCTGGACTGTGAGCTGTTGGTACTTTACTACCATCTGGCATTTTTTTGGCAAAGCTCAGCTCCAGCATCAGAAGATGAGACGTTTGTGGTAAAAAGGCAATGGCTTGTGCTTACAGAGCAAGCAGCTACAAAAACTCAAAAGATAAGGCCACTAATAAGAATGCAAAGATGTAAAAAACCACTACTGATCTGTAGTACTGCTTGGTGTATAACAAAATCCTAGAGAGGAATTTAGCAAGGTGGGTTGCATAGAAGTGTATTAGAAAATACTAACTTTTAATCTTGTCACTCAGATTCAGGACAAAAAGTTCAGCAAGGCCAAAACTCCATATTTGATACTCCAGTATTAGCAATATAAAAAATAAATATCATTGATAGCAATAGTGAGTACTTTGTTCAAAGGAGAACAACATGTGACTTGATCATTGGAATTGATGTCACTCCCACAGTGTTAAGGCTACCAGTAGCTTTAAATACTGGGGGCCAAGAAACATGCCACAGTGTGTTGGTTAATTTCATAAACCTTTATTCACACAAAGCTGGCTTTGGATCCTGGTCTTTTGCTTCTCATTTGTGTGGCCTTATGCTGATTACTTAACTTTTTAGACTTTCAGGGTTTTTTTTCCATCAGGAATAATAATACTTCCCTCTTATGGTTGTGCAGAGTAATGATGAAATGTTGAAATGATGAAATAAGTGATAGTTATTGATTTTTATTATTGTATTTGCAAGTGTGGAAAAAACAAATTATTTTCTTTATTTTAAAACAAGAGTGAGCAAGTGACATACAGAGATCCATACATTTCTTTTTCAAAGAAGTAGTCTTGTCTCCAGGGAGTTGTTACGACTTTTCCATGCTCACATTAATTCCAGAGCCTTTATCATCATAAAATCCATTTATAGCCCTTAGTTGCCAAGCAACAAAGGACAAAGTACTGAGTAGTTCCTTATTGCAAAAGGTTTGACTTTCCCATGTTTGTCTTGAAATCAACATTTTTCAGAAAAGACAGAACAGTGAAACTCAGTACCATATTCCTAAGACTTACTTGGCATTCCTCATGTGGGGATAGAATCAAAGCTGAAAGAATACATTGTTATGTTTGCTCTGTTAATCTAAAGCATTTTGTACTAATTCTACAGTAAATCTATGAGAAGTTCTGAAGCTGAGAGATTGAGAATTCTTTTCAGAGGAGATTGTTTTTCATTTTACATGTGTTCTATAATGTTCTGTCAAAGAACCAGTTCTTTTATCTGTAATAGTCTTGAGGGAAAGGCTAAGATGGAGTTAAATTCATATGGGAAAATGCTAGCTGCTGACCTTGGTATCCACTGATTGCAAGTGGGTCATTTGATTGTGCGTGGGCAGGGTTTGGGGAAGCTTGCTTTGAAGGCTCATAACTTAATTAAATTCCCTAATACTTTAAATGGGATCAAACCTTTTAATTCTGTTATTTTTATCCATAGATAATCAGTAGATAAAGATCTGGTGGTCCAAAAACAATTAAAAGAATATATCACTATTTAACATTTAATAAGGAATTCCAGTACATGGAAAAAATAAAACAAAATTTCATAAGAGAATAATAAAAATAGCAATAGTTAATATACTGTATATCATTATCCTCAACATAGTTACTTGGACTACAAGACACAGACCAAAACTATTCTCACAAAGAATACAACATATAGGTAACACAAAACTTTCTTTTCAATGAAGTTAGATAAACTAGTAGTACAAATGAAACAAAATAGCACATATATTAAAATATTTTTGAAACAATCAAATGGGTAATTTGTGGAAGTATTTGAACTTCTCCCTACTTCCTATTTATTTCTGTTCTATTGCTCTTTATTTGTCCATAAGATGTTTCTCACCTAAGAGAAACCATGTAATATTTGAGATTGTGCATCCAACTTATTTCACTTAACATTATGCCCTCAAGTTGCATCCATTTAACTATGAATGCCTCAAGTGTATCTTTCTTTATGGCAGTGTAATATTCCACTGTGTATAAATACCACCTTTTCCTTATCCATTCACCTGTTGATAGACATATATGATGTTTCCCAGATATGGCTATTATAAATTGTGCTGCTATTAACATGGGTGTGTCCAGTACAACTTACATGAAAAAGTTTTTTTAACTTACATGACTAGTTCTCTATTCATGTTTTTAAACAGTACCAAAGAAGATTAGAATATCTTGTTGGAAATTTTAGTGCCCTTTATCCCCATATGTATTTCACATATGTAGTAGGATTCTATAGATGCAAAAAAGTGGAGACAATGATCTTGTTCTTTCCCTTGGGGAATTAAGGGAGCTTGTTGCTTTGAAACAAATCTACTGATAACCCAGATAAAATGTTCTACGTGCAGGAAGGGTAGAACGACTACTTAAAGTCTATTAAAATCTATTATAGTTCCCTGAAGTTATAGCTAGTCAAGGCTTTTCTGAGTGTAAAGTGTCATTTGGAAATATCTTTGTTTAGGAAAATAGAAGAGTAAGATCCATCTGTGAGTGTGAGCATGCCGATTCCAGCTCATGAAAAGAGGGAATGTGTTATTCATATATTTCAAGCGTGGTGCCTTAAGAAGCATTTGAACTACTATTTCTTCTAACTATGAGGTCAGGACAAAGACAAAAATTTTCTTTCCCTCCCTGGAGAGGAGGTACGCATCTGTGTAAAATCTGAGACAGCCTTACATGGTGGTGAGAAGGTCAAGTCTGTGAAAGAGTGTTCATGACTTGTCCTCCCCTTGCTGGCTTTTTAATGGAAATATTGGAAAAAACAAAAACCCATATGTATCCACTGAGTTTTACATTTTCTTATTTTGCCCGTTCATTACTAGCCATCTTCAAAGTTTCTTTCTCACTTTTCCATTTGTATTACACTTGTCCATAGAGTTTGATATTTCACAAATCTATATTTCCATTATCATTGGCCTCTTGCATATTCTGAGAAGAAAGCATTTTGCAGATTTAAAAAAATGAGCCTTAAAAAGTGGAGATATAGCTAAAGTCACGTTGATAAATTCCAGGGTTGAGGCAAAACCTTTGTCTTATTCCAAATCCAGCACTTTCCATCTGCATTGCACTCGTTCTTTTCAAAGGAAAATGACATGCGCTAGCTCATGACTTCCATATTCTAGGGTGGCTGTCAGAAAAACATTGAATGAAACATGGTCAGTCTTTGGAAAACCTCCTCCCCTTACATCCCTTCTCTTCTGCTTGGCCCTCAGCCATCACAGTCTCTCACAAACTGGCCACCGATTGTCTAACCCCACATCCTCCCAATAGAAGAAGTAAGTGTCTGTCTTTTCAGCCTTCCCTTAGTCCCTTGCTTTTGTCACCATCTAATGTGGATTCTTAGCCACATGTAGGTTGGAAATCTGACATGGAATCTTTCTTGAACCTGCTAACAAATGTCACTATTGTTTGCTGTCTTCCTCAGGGCCCTCTATAGGTGGTAGTCCTCCTGCAGGTTATAAAGATATTATCAACTGACCGAAAGTTCTTGCTCAATTCATATAGAAATCACAAATTGGCAAAGTGTAGTTCTTGAAATGTTCATGGCTCTAGGGTTTGAATACCCACAGCTGTCACCTCTTTTGGTGTTAATAGTTTGAGGTTTTGAATGCCAGCTACTATTAGCTGTTTTAGTGTTAGCAACCCTCCTTGCTGTTCCAAACAAGCAGCTACCAGCGGGCCTCAGGAATGCTTCCATCAGTGGAGATAGTGGCACCTGGCAATTCTCTATTGCTCTCCACCATGGTCTGCTGCAAACATCATCAGATACCAGCTCCAGTAGCAGACTGCTTTGGGCACCAGTAGCCTTTAATGTCACCAGCTATTAATATATTAGGTTTTTTTAATAGTCCAAACCAGAATAGTAATACTTTTCCAAAGCTTTGAATATAAAATCAATGACATCATTTGATGTGTTCCTATACCACCTAAAACAATTTTGTCAGCTTCTGTTTCCCAAATTTATCTTCATGGTTGATTTGGCATGGATCTAGATGTGCCCCCAAGTCCTCATGTGGTCATAAATGGGGCTTCTCAGAGGTGGCTGGATCTAAAGTGTGTGATGCTGGGATGAAGGTTGTGTGTTATGAAATTAGTCAACTGATTGGTTTGGCATAGTGCTCAGTATGGATAATGTGAAGGCCCACCCTGGATTGAGTGCTACCTGCCCTAAGTGTGTGTAGCCTGGATAGAATAGAAAGGACAGAAAGAGGGCTGTTGTCATTGCTTGCTGCTTTGCTACTTTGCTGCTTCCTGCCTTCTGCCTGCCATGAACTGTTTCTCCTCTGTGATGCCCCTCTACCATGCCTCCCTGCCTCAGAGTCAACCAACTAGCAACTGAAACCTCTAAAACCTGTGAGCTACAATAAGCATTTCCTCCTTTAATTTGGGTGTTGGGTATTTTATCTCAGCAATGAGAAAAATAACTAAGACAATGGTTAAAGCTAGTATTGGTTAAATGCAGCTGCTTATGTTGTATTTCTCTTCTGATATTTCATTTATTCTGGTATATATTAACATTAATGTTTGTTATTAAAGAGATTATAAATGGAGCATGATTGCTTAATTATCATGTTCTAAGGCTGGGTGTAAGAAAGAGGCTTAGCTGTAAGGTTTTAAAACTGCTCAAAAAATGGATTCCCAGGCTCTACTGAAAGGTCAGAGGATCTTGGTTAACTTATTTCTCAAACACTAATTTCAAGGAGGAAATGTGACCTTGCTGATCTACCAATGAAGCTACTGAGATAGCTTCATCAAAATAGAGGTTACATGATATAACAGACATATCATTTTCCCTTCTTCCTTGAATCCCATTTGAAATTTTTAGATTGTTCATCAAGAAGTTGTGCAAAAACCATAAGGGAAGCTCTACAAATATATGGAGCCAATCGCCAATCATTTATTATTTATCTTGAGTGATGCCTGAATTTGTGAAAAAGCAAAAACAGAGACATTTAGATGGAATTTTAATAACATTAATGCTGAAGGAAATTGGGTTCATAGCATTTCAAAGTTATGTTTGGCAGACACACCCACCTTCTTTCCTGCTAACAAAAGCCTCACCTGTTCAGTTAGAGCAGTGTCCTTGAACCCAGGAAGGATACCTCTGATCCAGCTCCATCAGATAAATTGTAATTGACTTAAACCGGTTATCATAATCTCAATTCTCTGCCCGCTCTTCCTTCACCTTCATAATACATCAGCTGCAATTCTTCTTTTCAGCCAGCCTCTTTCTATAAAAGGTAAATGCCTTCATTTTCCCGAGGTACTTAACAATATCGGTAATAATTTCACATGTTATTTAAATTTCTATTAAAAAGATTATTGCTTTTATGAACCTTTAGTGATATTCTCCAACTTCATATCCTTCTAATATTTTGTGTGAATCTACAGAAAGTAAGATTGTTTAGGAACATAGATGTTGTGGTAGAAAACACCTGAGCCCCTGAAATGACAACCATGTTGCCCACAACTTGGTCAGTACTCTTGCTTACTAGGACTGTTTGCTCTGAAAAATGGGTGTGATAATATTTGATAGAGTAGTTATCTGATTCACACATAAGATTGGTAAAATTCTTTTTTTTTTTTTGGTTTTTCTCTGGTACCGGGAACCAAACTCACGACCTTGCGCTTGCCAGGCAGGCGCTTTTGCCGCTGAGCTAAATCCCCAGCCCCAAGATTGGTAAAATTCTTAGCACAGTGCTGGTACATGTTCTAAGGCTGGGTGTAAGAAGACGGCTTAGCTGTAAGGATTTAAAACTGCTCGAAAAATGGATTCCCAGGCTCTCTGAAAGGTCAGAGAATCTTGGTTAACATATTTTTCAAATTACTAATTTCAAGGAGGAAATGTGACCTTGATTGTGTTCTCCAAACTTGCTAATTATTCTTCTTTTGCATTGTCCGTCTCTCAAATGGCTTGCCTTCTCCTCTGAATACTCTGTTTGCCAGCATTCTTGTTAAGCATGGGTCTCATGTCATCAAGGTTTGACCTCTGCATGGAGGAGTGGGGACCCTACCATCCATCCTATTTCTATACTCAGTAATTCTATATGTCACATTTCTGTACCATGTTAGTTTCTTTGTCTTTCTAATACTTCCTTATGATTATAAATCTAAAAGACCTATGCCTTTATCATTTATTCATCTACAAGCCAAGTTTCTGTATATTTGCATCATTAGAAAAGTCAGTGCAAATTTGTATACCCTAACCTATTAATTTTCTTCTTGTCAGAGACAGTCATCAATCCAGTTATTCCAGATTAGCTTCTGACATTTTCATGCTATATTATGCCTGTGCACCTCCTTCTAGCTGCCTCAGTGCTTGGACAGTTTGTTTTGTCTACATTTTTCCAAATTATATTATGGAGATGGGTGAGAACAGAGTTATTTTATACTAAATTTTAAGATTTTCTCCAGGTTAGCATTCCGAGAAACAGTTGTTCTCTTAGGTGCAAATTATCCTAATTCTGTGTAATATTAATGTAATTCCCTTTATCTTTCTGTATCTTCTCTACAGCTCCTATAATCCATCTTTGACCTTTCCTAGTCCCCGCCATTGTATTATAAGCCCCTCCTAGGTGAGTATGGTGGTATATGTCTGTAATTACAGCACTCTAGGAAGCTGAGGCAGGAGGATTGCAAGTTTGAGACTATCTTGGAAAACTTAGCAATTTAGAGAGAACCTGTCTCAAAATTAAAACTAAATTAAAAGGATTGGGGATGTAACTTAGTGTGAAGGGCCTAGGTTCAATCCCTTATGCAAGGAGGGGAAGTGATAAAAAAATCTCCTCCTAAATGCTTCCATGAGTAAGACTTTTCCCCTCTGCTGGTACACTGGTACTGCTAACTTGTCTCTGCTCCCCTGCTCTCTTGGAGGTAAGATAAATGTTGCTTACTATTCTATCCTCAGTGCTGGCACATGGCACTTATTAAATATTCATTAGGGGCTGGGGATTTAGCTCAGTGGCACAGTGCCTGCCTGGCAAGTGCAAGGTCGTGAGTTTGATTCCTGGTACCAGAAAAAAAAAAAAAAAAAAACAAAAAAAAAAACACTCCCCCCCCAAAAAAAAAGTAAATATTCATTGGAAGTTGAATGAATGAATGAATGAGCAATTTTGTTGAGTATGTATCTAGTTGAAATCAAAATACACATGCACCTTGAGAGTCCCTAACCTGCTATCAGGTAGCTGAACAGGAAAGGAAAGGAAGTACAACGGCCTGGCTCGTTCTTGGTGGGGATACAAAGGCTCTTGGTGTCTTCTACTGCTCTCAGAGCTCAGCAGCCAAAGTTTTGAGAGGTTCCTCTAGAGTTTTGCATCTTTGACAGTTACAAAAAACCCATGTGGGAGCCACCATTTGTTACGCAATGTGCTTGAAGTATTTACTCTAAGCGAATAAGGGTATTTTTCATTTTATCTTTGTTATCAGCCACATAAGTTC
Organism: Chinchilla lanigera; assembly: GCF_000276665.1. Taxonomy (NCBI): domain Eukaryota; kingdom Metazoa; phylum Chordata; class Mammalia; order Rodentia; family Chinchillidae; genus Chinchilla; species Chinchilla lanigera. The sequence goes on from NW_004955405.1 coordinate 10,126,362, forward strand.
CAAGTGATTTATACCATGTTAAAGTCCAAAGAGAGTCTTTCAATTTAGTCACTGCTTCCAGTGATGGGTCACGTGGCCTCTGCTGGGAAGAACTGGCTAAATTCTTCCTCGATCAATGTAAGACTAACCATGCAGGGAGATTCCTGGGATTCCAGGTCATTAGGTGGAGTTTCTCTTGGGTACAATGCCCTGGTGCTCACTTATATCTCAAAGAGTGCGTAAAATGGGATTGATATGACATGGCCTTGAGTGGATGAACTCCACATGGTGGATGAACTCCATGCTCCTTGCCCAAATCTCATTTCATATCTCAAGGCACAAGCATAATTATCAAGACAGGGACTGGGGGAAATCGCCTCCATTTCTTTTAACCGGTCATAAAATCCAATGGTTTATTCTTCCAACTACTACTCACATGGAAAGATGTAAATGTTTAATTACAAGCTCTTGGCAGGGAAAAACAATAGCCCTTATTTGTAGTATTTGCCAGTTTCCATGCTTTAATACCCCCACTATAGGTAGTTTTATACAACCAACATAATGTCACTGTATACAAAACTGGGACAAGATAATGCACACATCTGTGCAAGCTGTCTCCTGCACAATACCGCACACCCTTCCACTTGCCTGGCCATTTCTCCAGCGTACCAGGTCAGGGTCTCATGACATTTGACACCCCAGGATCTGCTTCTTCTGACTGTTGTAGCCTCATTAACCTCTGTCCTAGAAGTTTTTCTGGCACCCTTTTGCTTTTGTTGAGTCATTTAGTTGCCGCATATGTTTATCTCCACTGTCATAGCATGTTATAATGATATATGTCTTTATGTCAGTTTTTCACATTGTTCTATAAGTTTAAGCACAGAAGCTGCTAGTAATGACACAAGGTGACATTTACTGAGCTCTGCTAAACATGTTGTGTTATCTCATTTAATTCTCACAACTCTATCAGCCTCATTTTGCTCTTATTAGCCTCACTTTATAGATAAAGGAAACTGAAGCATGACAGACAAGGTAATTTGCCCAAGGTTGCACAGCTGAGACGTGTTTCAGCAAGCTTTTGAGCTCAGGCCTGGCTGTAGAGCAAGGCCCTTAACTACTAATTCTCTTTGTCTTTGTATTCCTTGTTCCTGGCACTGTACCTGGCCCACAGTTGTGGTCCACGATATGCTGAGTGACGTAATGAAGGGAGGCCAGTGTTGGCAGTGTTCTTGACTAGTCTTTGCTCTGAGCTTCCCAGCTTCAGTCCAATCTCCCAGCTGTATGACTGTTTAAAATTACGGCGCTGATCGTATTACCTCTCTGTTTAAAAGCTGATGTCTACCGGTGTCTCTAGATACACTTTTCACCATTCACAGTCACATTTATTCATTCAGAGCTTTAGGTATTCATGCAAGAAATTCAATATTAATTGAATAACTACCACGTTCTAGATCCTGTTGTAGATACTGAGAATATGTACAATAAAAAGCAAGTTCTGCTTTCTAGAGGAGTTTAGAGCTGAGTAGAGATTGATATACAACACATAATTTCTATATGGTTGAAATAAATGTACCCACAGCTGACAGTGGAGTTCACGAAGGGCACTTCTCTCAGTCTCTGTCATGTTCTTCACCTGTCTCCTGAGTCTGGCCAGCCTCTGACATTTCCAAAGGAGTCCTGGTGCTCGTTGCTTGAATTCATTTGCATATTCTTTTTTGAACCCGGAGTCATTGAGGCCTCCATAGTATTCAAGCATACGTTCATCTCCACACTTAACACCTTGCACTGCTGTAGCTCATTTTCTTGAATCTCTCACTGGACTATGACCTTATCTCTAAATGTTTAATTATAAGCTCTTGGTGGGAGAAAGAAAGCAACCAGCTCTGATGTGCAATGTTTGCTAGTTTCCATGGTGTAAATACTCCCACTGTGTTCAGTTTTAAGCTACTAACATGATGTCACTAATTACAAAGTGGGAAGAGATTTGCACACATTTGTACAAGTTCGTTTCTGCACACCGTTGCATGTTCCTCCACCAAGAACACCATTAAGTAAATGTGCACACAAGTGAATGCACTAGTCAACTGACGTCTAGAAATATTTCTTGGAAAATGTAATCTTTACTCATCTAACTCTAAACTAGTTGTGGCTCCAGATCCCAACATTAGACTTTAGAACCTATTCTGATTTCAACAAATTTTCAAGAAAAAACTCTCCCTGGCAAATGAGAGGAGTACTTGGGTTCTTACCTCTTAATCAACCCCTTGTATTACCATTTCTGCTCCAATTTCTCAAGAACATCAGCCTATTACAGGGAAAGTATATTTAAATCCAAAGAGTAATCATTTGAGCTATCTTCACTCCTGGCCGCTTCACTATTGCACTTAGATTCTTAAACAGCTAGAGCTACTGTGACAACCACTTTTGGTCTTGCCTGTTGTCCAAGCCCTCTGGGCAACCTTGGGTAGCACGCCAGGTGAAAGAGTGGAAAGGAATAGGGGAGGATCAGAGCTATCAGGGCTGTGGGAAGGGAGCCTGTTGGATGGAAACAAGAAGTGTCTTTACATAGGATTGGTTGGTAGGCAGATGGAGCAGTGTAAGAAGAGGAAAGGAGTAAGCAAAGGAAGGTCTTCGCTGTGACTCCCCTGCTCACAATTTAGAGAAGCCCCAAAGACATACGTGTATTTATTAGTGGGCTCTGTGGATACAACTTGGACTTGTGTGCATATTCCCCAATGGATTGATCCTTATAATCTTGACTGATCCTTATCTGTGTAAATCCAAGGCAGCAAGGCAGGTTACCATCCTGCAACTGTCCCTGGAAGGGAAGGCAGAGAACTAGAGTGAGCCAGGGTCTTACTTTTTGAGAGCAATCAAGAAGGGTTTCCTCTAATCCTTCCAAAGGGTGTGGGCAGCTTCTACTCTTGTGAGCGGAACTACATCCGCCCTTCCCAGCCACAAAAGATACAGGTAGAATCAGGTGGAATCTAGTATGAAGCTGAGGCTCCCTCACAGGAAGTAGATGCCCCCAGATATACTCTTTGCAGGCTTGGGTGTCATAAACAAGTGTTTCAGACATTTAGAGCAAAGTGATTATTTTTAAAAGCAGGAGATTTATTTTAAAAGCCATTTGAGAGTTGCTCTCTGTGTGTAAAACATCCTGAAAACAGTTTTATCTGACACTATGGATTTATCTTGTTGATTAATTTCCTTTGGGTTTGGAAAGCACAGATGTGATTTTGGAGTCCTAGAGAAAGTTGGCTGCTACAGGGATCATCTCTCCCTGTTCATTAAGGTGTTTGGACAAGCCACACAAGGCGTATCCTGGGAGCAGGGGCCATCTGCTATTTCTGCATGGAAAGGGGGCAGGGTATTGTAACACAAGTGATGCTTTTGTCAGCGCTTAGAATCTACAAACCACCTATTTCTACCTAGGGTTGTGTGTGTGTGTGTGTGTGTGTGTGTGTGTGTGTGTGTGTGTGTTGGGGAGGGGTGCTATATAGAGCAGATGGGACACCAGCAGGAGCTTCAGTTGGAAACTAAACAGATTCTTCCCTCCATCTGCTTTTCTTAGCAGTTAGCTTGTCCAAAGCCCAGAGAATCAGTAGAAGCAAGGCAGTCCTGCAGTTGGCTGGCACTCCTAGCATAGCAGAGGAGCACGCAGCAGGTAGCCCTGATGGGATGGTGGTGAGAGCATGCTCAGGAATCAAGCCAGGCCTGGGTTGGCTTCCTCATGTAACCCTTGCAAAGTTTGGGACTCTGGCAAACTAGTTAACCTGTGTAATCACTTGGTCTTATCTGTAAACTTGGATTAATACTGATGTCCACCTGCTAGGGCTGTTTTGAAAATTAAATGAGATAACTCAGGTCAAATGGTTATCCTTTTGCTTAGCCCAGTGTAGGGAGTCAAAACCCCAATTGTCCCTAGACAACAGCAGTAATGTTCACATTGAGTTCCCTTCTGTTCTTGTCCCATCCTAGTGCCTTTCCAGTAAACAGGCAGAATGAACTTCTAAACATGTAGAGCACATCATGTCCTTTTCCAAAGGCTTCCCACTGCTCTCACCTGCCCTACTCTGGTGCCCTGGGTTTTAGCCACTGGGACGATTTGCTTCCCTTTCTCGCTAAGCACCGTTTAGCCCCCAGGACTTGGGCATGGCCCTTTCCTCTGCCCGGCATGCTCTGTCCTTGATCTTTTCATGGCTGGTTCCTGCCTGACAGACACCTCCAGGTTGAAAGGAGGTCCCTCTGCTACCCTGTTTCATCTTCATCACTACCTGAATGTACCCTGTTTATTTATTGCTTTCCCTGTGTCACTTGTGTGCCACTCTACCCTTGCAGGCATATTTCCCTCCCTTAGAATATGAGTTTCCTAGAAGATTCTCGTCTTTTTTCACTACAGTCTCCCCAGAACATTGTACAGTGCTTGGCACTTGACAGGTGCTTAGTAAGTATTGGTTAAATTAATGGAGGAATAGTATTTTTCCCTGTCATCTCCATCCTATCCTTTCTTCAAAACTTAGCTGAAGGCAAATGCCTTTAGAAACTCATTTCTAACCATCGCAACTCGAGGAATACTTTTATTTTATGAATCCAGGAGGCACTGAGGATATGTTCCACCCATTTCTTTCTTAGCACATGTCACCAAATAGAGTTGGTGATGCTTTTTCTTTACCATTTCCACACTTCCAGAACATAGGGAAAGAATATCTCCAAGTGCGTTTTTATGAAGGCAGTATAAAACATGAGGGATATTGGTGTAGGGGCAGAGAGCTGATGTACTGAAAAGCTAAATCAGACCTGGAACCCCCCCCCGAATTTGTTTAGATCTTATTATCTATCATCTATTTCAGATTTTAATAAAATGAAGAAAAACCCTTTTGGTTTCCCCTTGGCAAAAAACCAAAAACAAAAACAAAAATAAGTTGTTTTTGATCTGCTAGATACATTATAGTTCTTCAGAGAAGCAAAGTATTCTACCAAATGAAAGGTACTGCCCAGAATGGAGACTGGGAGCTCCAGAGACAACACTCACACCTTGGAGAGTGCTTGAGTCCTTGGAAAGGACGGGTCTGAGGGAACTGGTTTATCCTTGGGGTTTTTGAGAGCAGCTGATCCCGGTAAAACTGACTCCCCACTGCGTTTAGCAAAAACAATTGCTTGCCTTTGTTTCACCAAAGGATATTCGCTGTTGATAATCAGGAAGAACAGTGTAGAACAGTACAGTTATAGTGGCGTGAGAAGTTTCCCAACAATGACATGGGAATTGCATGTTGGGATGGGAGGCTCTCATGTCACTCAGACTGCTTTGATGAGACAAAGTTTAGTCAGAGGCCCTGAAGAAAGCTCAGATTTCAAGCCCCCTTGTTGTAGGGGACTGATATATTGTCCCACCCAGGAATGGCAGAGGGTAAAGGATCACTGATCTAGTCTTTTAAAATGAAGGAATTTCATTCATTCATTCACTCAGCAAACGTATTTTGACTCTCAACTGTGAGCTAGGGAAAGGATCTAGGTCTGTGGTGACAAATCTGTGGCACACGTGCTGTGGGATGTTCGTTATCCCTGAAATCTCTAAAAGATTCACTGTCACTGGTCTAGGGGATGAGGTTATAGAGATGAATACAACAACTATGATTTTAGCACTCATGAAACTTTTTTAGTGAGCAGGATATAGGAAATCACTAAGAAATTTGAACTAGGCAATTATTCATTCAAAGTTTAAGAGCATTTGCTTTCAACCTTGCTTTTCATGTGGTCTGAAAAACTCAGTTTTTATGTGGTCAAATTTATAGACTTTTTTCTGCTTGTTTTTGTTTTCCCCATTATGGTTTGACAACCCTCTTGTCCTTCTAAAATATACAAACATACATCTGTATTTTCTTCTAATATTATGGTTTATACAAGTCTTCCACACATATAAGTACTCATTTTGATGTAGAAATGAGGTTTTAACTTATTCATTTTTTTACTAACTTGAGATGCTACATTTACCATTACCTAAATTCCAAAAAATACACACATTATTTTGTTCAAAAGATTGGTCTATTGCTATAACAAAACCCTTATACTACTTTTATATATTTGTTAATAAATATCCCTCATTTATTTGTTTATCTTTTATTCCCTTGGATATTTTCACATTACATTCTTTGAAATAAACTGTAGAATAACTTTTTTATTCCAAGAAGTTTTAAATTGTAGATGTATTAAATTCGTAGGTTGAGCTAACTGTAAGTTACTGACAGGTAAAGTCGGACAACACCGGGCACGTTCAGGGTGGTACAGCCATAGACCTGGCAAGAAAAATCAGTGTTCCAGCTGACTGAAGCCACATACACGCGAGATCCTCAAAATGAGGTGATGCTTGTAAATCCACGTTTGTGTTCTAGACATGAAAATTAGAAGCCAAATAAACTCTCTAATTCAGCATAGAGAAAAAAATAAGAATGTCTATGTCTTTACACTACTTTGTACCTCTTTTTGTCCAAAATATGGTCTTTATTTGTTCAAGTCTTCCTTTAGTTATACATCAGAGTTTTAGAGTCTCTTTTTTATTTATCAAGTTCATTACTAGGAATCTTTGCATTAAACTTTCTAAGTAGAATATAGAAATATATTGATCTTGATATATATTACTTTTGTGGTGGTCTCCTTATTGAAGTTGTCTATCGTTTATAATAAGCTTTAGTTAGTATTTTTCGGTGTGTGAGTTTAAAATGAATGTCCTGTGCAAATTGTTTCCAGCTTTTAGACATTCATCCCTCTCTTTGTTTTCTTGATTAAATGTGATGCTAGTGCATCAGTTCTGTATGGAGCAGTAACATGGCAACAAAGTACTTATTCCTAACATTAGTGGCAATAGTTCCAGTTTCAAAAATAATTAAACACGACACACATATAGACAAGAAATGGGTGCAGTATACACGTGTATGAATGTGTATGAATGTATACACATGTATGAATATACTTATTTTTAATGATGTATTCATTGGAGCCAGTGTTGAATGTTCAATGCCTTCTGGCACTGATCAAGAAGATTTTACTTATGATGCAATTTATGATACATAAATTCTAGTGCTGAATCATCGCTGTGCCCCCGATGATAAATTCTTTTCTTGATGTTGTATTCCATCTGGCCACATTTTCTTTCGGATTTGGGCATAACACTCACGACTGATGTTGCTCTGTAGTTTTCTTTATGCATTTCCTCTCTGTCAAATTTTGGCACCCATTTCGTTTATGCTGGCTTCATAAAAATGTCTGGAGGTCTTTTTTCTTTCTCTCTGTTCCCGAGCTGTGAAATCAGCGGAGGAGTCATTATGTTGCTAAAGCTTTGAAGCGTCATGCGGGATGCCGGTGGAATCTTGCTCTTTTAAGCAAGGCATGGCTGATGGTCATGGATGAAAAATTTCCCTATTTATTCAAGGCTACTAGTCATTTCAGACATTCTTTTTATTTTGCCCATATTTGGCAATTTTATTTTTCAAAACTGTTTAGAATATCATTTTATCTGAAGTTGTACACATTTTCCCCAAAGTTTAAAATAATTCTTTAGAAAAGGTAAGTTATTTTAAATCCTATATTCCCACCAGAGTTAATAGTGGTGGAATATGACTTTATCAATTCTCCAAATATCTACAGATAAAATGGATGGAAATAGTTTTGTAATAAATAGATCTTATCTTACACGCACTATCTTAATTTTATTTGAATTTAATGATAAAAAGAAGTTGAAGGGAAGCTGGAGAATTTACAGAATTTAAAATAGCTCTTTCTTTACTTTTAGAGATATCAGTGCTAAAGAATTATTTCCAGGCTAAGAAACAAGATTTAAGAGTCATCAAAAAGTTAGAGTAGATTTTTAAATTTTTTTTTGAGACAGGGTTTCGCTATGAAGTTCAGGCTGACCTTGAACTCACTTTGTAGCCCAGGCTGGCCTCAAGCTAGCAGTGATCCTCCTGCCTCAGCCTCCCAAGTGCTGGGATTACAGGTGTGCACCACCATACCCAGTTTGGAGTAGTTCTTAAGAAACCGATGATTCAGAAGTAAGTAGTGCTATGATCTGAATATGACCTGTTCCCCTGAGCTCCTGCAGTTCGTTCTCCAAATTCATGTGTTAGTAGTATTAAGAGGTTGGAAACTTAATTCTACTATGGTGTTTAGGACTGGGGCTTTTGAAAAGTAATGGTTTAGATAATAAGGTCCTTAGGGTGAAACCTCCATGACTGAAATCTTGGTGTATTTATAAGAAGAGGAGCGGAGGCCAGAAACAGAGATAGATGGGCATTTTCTATTTCTTGCCATGTGATGTCGTGTACTGTCTTGGGATTCTGCCAGCAAGAAGGCTATTGCCACAACCTAGCCAATCCATTTTTAGTCCAAGTACATGAATTGGTTCTCTTTTATTTTGGGGCAGGGGATAGAGGCTGTTTTACTACTGAGAGTATAGCCCTCTCTAAACATAGCTTTCTGAGGAGAAGACATCCTGTCATCAAGACCCCACATGTGCATGTCCTCCAACTCCAAACATTCAAAGAATTTCCGTTTGCTCTTGCTTGGTTTAGGGCAAGACAAGAGCTGTTCTGTGTTTGATTAAACTGTCTGTGTTACAGGCTTGTACTCTACCGGGATAATTAACCTCTATCTTGTCAGCTAGTCAGTAAATTTTTTATGTTTGACTTTTGTTCTTAGTCTTTCTACTCTTAGTTCCCTGTTGTATTAGTGTATATTTGTGATACATGATACTTACATGCATCTTGGGGAATTGTTACATATATGTAGTGCATGTAAAGACATGACTGAACAAAAGAAAGACCACACTGGAAGAAATGGAAGAAAGACCACAACCTGAATAAATGCATGGTGCTATTCAGTTGCTTTGGAATTCTTAAGTATAAACAGTCAACATCTCCTGAAATCTTTATGGTTGTAAAGCTTTCCAATTTGCCTTTGCAGCCCAGGGGACCAATGGCACGCTGGAGAACCCAGCCCTGGACACAAGTCTACTGGAAGAGTTCTTGGGCACTGACTTCGATTTGGGGGTCTTGTAAGTAATGAGAGCACGTCTCTTCATTTGATGTTTTCAAAATTAAGGCATGATTAAATGAAATAGGAAGTGTTTCATCCTGTTCTATTTTCCAAAAGAATTTCGATAGAGCTGGTATTATGCCCTCTGTAAGTCTTTGGTGTATTTCACCAGCAGGGCTACATGAGCCTGGAACTTTCTTTGTGGGAAGTGACTTCTCCTCTCCACAACTGGTGTCATTGCAAACGTTCATAGCTTGAATAAATATGGGGCCATTTAGGTTATACACTGTATTGTCATCAGCTTAGGGAGTGTGTATCTTTTAGTGAATTTGTCCATTTCATCTAGGTTGTCAAATCAGTGGCTTAAAATTATTCATATTTCCTTATTATATTTTAATGTCATTGAGATCTGTATGACAATCTTCATATTGTTTTTTACACCAGCAGTTTATCTCTCTTTTCTCTTGATCAATCTGGCAGGAGGTTTAAACTTTCTTAACTTTTTCAAAGAACCAGGTTAAATTATATTCTCAGTTGTTCTTCTGTTTCTCTTTTTATTGGTGTCTGCCCTTTGTTTTGGTGTTAATACAGCCATGCAAGCTTTCTTTTTTATTCTTAACTTAGATACAGTAAAACTTAACATTTTTGTATGCATTCTGAGTTTTGACAATTCATAGAATTGCATAACTCATACCAGAATCAGGATACAGAACTGTTTCCTCACCTGAAAGTTTTCTCTGGCTTAAATTGCCCCTTGGTCATCACATCCACAATAAACTTCTAACCCCTCATCTCTATTGCTGTTTTCTGTCCTTCTAGTTCTACTTTTTACAGAGTATTACATAAATGGAAACATACAGTATATAACATTTTGAGCCAGTTACCCCTCACTTGGCATAACATCTTTGAATAGTAATTAATTTCTTTCTACTGCTGAGAAAGATTTCTTCTCATGATTATGTCACAGTTTGTTCATCCACTCACCTCTTCAAGGATATTTGGATTGTTTACACTTACTGGCAACTATGAATAATATTTATATAAATATTCATGTACAGAATTTTGTTTGACCAAGAGTTTTTCTTTAGAGTAAATACTTAAGATAAAACTATTTAAACATATTATAAATGTAAACTTTAATAACTGCCAAATTTTTGAGGGTGACCATGCTGTGTTACACTACCATTAGCTCTGTGTGAGATAGTCACTTGCTTCTCTCCTCTGTCAGGTCTTCGTATTAGCAATATAACAAAATTTACTATGGCCATCCTAACAGATTTACAGTGGTACCTCCTTGTGTTTTAACTTACATTTTCTAATGACTAAGGATGCTGGACATTCTTTCATGTGCTTATTCACCATTCATGTATTTTCTTGGGTGCAGTGTCAGTTCCAATCTTTTGTCCATTTAAAAAAAGGTTTCTCCTTATCTGTTGTTTTTGAAAAATTTTATAAGAATTTTATTAGATGTATGAGTACATCTTCATATTGAAGAAGTACAATCCAGCCTAATCCAGGTTCTCAAGAAGTTTCTCTCTCTCTCTCTTTTTTTTTTTTTTGTATGAATCTAAAAGTTTTCCTTTTTTTTTTTTTTTTTGGTTTGAGACAGGGTCTCGCTATATAGTTCAAGCTGGTTTTGAACTCATTATACTGCTCAGGCTGGTCTCAAATTCATCTCAATCTTCCTGCCTCAGTCTTCTAAGCGCTGGGGTGATAGGCATGCACCACCATGCATGGCCATAGTTTTACATTTAGGTCTATCTATGATCCATTTTCAATTAATTTGTTTATAAAGTTTGGGATATGCCAAACTAGTTTATTTGTATATGGATGTCCAGTTGTTCCAAAATTATTAGTTTAGAGCCTTTATCTATTGAATTCATGGTTGTTTAAAGAGATCAATGGGCAAGATTTATGAGGTCTCATTTCTAGAATTTCTATTCTATTCTATTGTTCAATATGCCTATCATTTTGCTAATAATATACCATCTTTATTACTGCACCTTCATCACAAATCTTAAAATAATATAGTGTAAGTTCTCAAAATTCATCTTATTTTAAAAATTGTTTTATGAAGAAATATTAATATTAACTTTTATACCTAAAGAATCCTGCTGGACTTTAATTAAGATTGTATTAGTCTGAAAACCTACTTGGGGAGAACTGACATCCTAACAAAATTAAGTCTTCCAATCCATGAACATGGTATATTTCTCCATTTTATTTTATTTCTTTCATCAGTGTTTTGTGGTTTTCAACATACAACATATATCCTGCACATATTTTGTTTGATTTATAGCTAAATATTTCACATTTTTTCCTTTGAGCCATTGTAAATGACATTTTAAAACATTTTTGTGTTCCAATTTTTTGTTTTGGGGGGTTTTGGTGTTGCACTATTAAGCCACTTATTAGTTCTAAAGGCTTTTGAAAAATTTATTTCTTAGGTTTTTCTATGTTGGTAATTAAGTCACCTGCAAAATGAGACAGTTTTATATATTTCTTTTCAAACACTATACTTTTTTGACCCTTTTTTCTGAGAACTTATTGAACTGGATATTACTTTGAATAGAGAAGTAGTGAGAGAAGATACCCCTGCCCTGTTACTGGTGTTAAAGAGGGATTCATTTTTTAATCATTAAGTATGATATAAGTTATAAGGTTTTTGCAGTGTCCTTTGTTCCTTTAAAATAGGTCTCCTAGTTTGATGAGAATTTTTACACTGAATAGACATTGAATTTCATAAAATGTTTTTTCTGTACTTATTGATATAATTTTATGTGTTTTCTCTCATATCTATTAATATGATGAATTAGTTTACTTAATTTTGAATACTGAACTTCACCAAATTTCTGGAGTAAACCTCAGTTCTGAGGTATGATATATATATATATATATGTATATTTCCCCCCCCCAGGTAAATTTGACTAAAATTTTGTTGAGGATTTTGCATCTGGATGTATGATTTGAATATTCAAGAGAATAATGGTCTGAAGTTTTCCTTTCTGATACTGCAGTTTTGGGGGAGAGTTGGGCATCAGGATAATCTGTCTCTGTTTCTGTCTCTCTCTGTCTCTGTCTCTCTCATAAATAGTACCGCATTAAATAAACACTGAGGTACAGATGTATCATGTTCCTTGGTTGTATATCCAGTACTGGGACTGCTGAACCATACGATAGTTCTATTTCTAGTTTTTTGAAAAACTTCTGTATTGCTTTTCATAATGGCTGTACTAATTTACATTCCTACCCACAGCGTATGGAAATTCTTCTTTCTTTGCATACTTGCCAGCTCTTATTATTTTTTGTTATTTAGATAGTAACCATTCCAACTAGGGTGGAATGATACATCCTTGTGATTTTCACTTGCATTTCCCTGATGATTAGTAATGCTGAGCATGTTTTCACATACTTGGCCATTTGTATATCAATTTTATTGTTCTTTTGAATTAAACAACTTTTGGTTTCATTGATTTTTCTCTATTGTGATTATTTTGCAATCTTATTGATTTCTACCCTTACTTCTTTTCCTTATTTCTGTTTGCTTTGAGTTTGGTTTGCTCTTCTTTACTAATTTTGAGGTAGATGATTAATTCTTAATTTGAGACCTTTCTTTGTCTGCTAATTTAAGAATTCAGTGTTACACATTTCTTTCTCTATATAGTTAGCTGCATATCTCAGTTTTTGATACACATATTGCCTTTAAAAGTATGAAACAATACTATAATATTTGGTTTCTACACTCATACACCTCAGAAAACTTAATAAGAGGAAAAATAGCCTATTATATTGATTAAATGTAATATTATATTTACCATTTTTTGTTGCTCTTTTTCATTGGGGAATTAACATGATTCCTGTTGGTGTCATTTTTCTTCCACTTTAAGCATGCCCTTTAGCCTTTCCTTTAGAGCAGATCTGTTGGCAATGCATTCTGTAAGTTTTCCTCCATTGAAAATGTATTTATTTTACTTTCATATTTCAGGAATATTTTTGCCAGCTATAGAATTCTTGGTTGATAGAGGCTTTTTTCATTCAGCACTTTGACTGGTGTGGCCTATTGTCTTCTGATAAGAAGCAGACAATTATTGAAATCATTGTTCCCTTATATTAACATGTTATTTTTCTGCAGCTGTATTTTCTTTATCTTTGATTTTCACCAGTTTGACTATAATATATCTGAGTAGGAGTATGGTTTTCTTTGAGATTATTCTGTCTGAGATCTATTCAACTTCTTGACACTATAAATTTGTGCTTTTTACCACATCTGGAAAGTTTCAACCATTATTTCTTCACATTTATTTTTCTGTTCTAATGTCTTCCTTTTTCTCTTTTAGGACTCCAACAATACAAATGTTAGTCTTTTGATGTCATACTGTTTCTAGGGTTTGGTTAATTTTTCAATTTTTTTCCAATCTCTGTAGTTCACATTGGCTAAATTTTATTAATCTGTCTTCAAGTTCGCCAGCACTCCTTCATCTCTGTCATTTTCATTCTTTTATCTGAGCTACCTGTTTTGCCCCTGGCCTTTCATTGGCTAAACTGAGAAAGTCATTGCCCGGGTGCTTACCTCTACAGTGCTTATAACATCCAAGCAGTTGGCATGAGTTCAAGTGGGAAAGGTGGGCAATGGATGCATTTTTATTTTCTTTGACCTGAAAAAAACCTACCAGAAGTTGTATCCTCTTTTCTCTAAATATCTTTTTCTTAAGAGAAGGTATACCTTCTCAGAACTTTGGACCACCAGAGTTAATCACCTGGACCATGAGCACCTTGTAATTAGCAGGCAGATCTTTAGTTGTTTGGGTGGAGACAGTAAACAAAAGTCTTATTTAATAGACTGTCTTACCATGGAGGTCTGAAATTTAGCATAGGATCTTAGTGTCCATGATAATAGTAGTACTTTCTGGGCAAACCACAAATATCTACCGACAGAGTTTCTCATTGGTATTGAGATTCAGGCCTAGTTTGCCCAAATGGATTCACTGTTTTTGCAGGTGGATTGAAGGGGCAGATTGTAAGCGAGGTAGAGAAGGAAGATAATATTGCTAAATATTAAATATACATTGGGCATTGTTCTTTGCATTTTACATATTTGCTTACTTAATTCTATACTTGACGTCGTAATCTGTTCTTCTTAACTCTGCTAAATAGGTACAATATTGTCTATATTTTACAGAGAAGGAGGCTGATGTGCTGAGAGGTTAAGTACCATCCCATAGGTCAGTAGCAAAGTTGGGCTAGAATCTGTCTTGTTTTAAAACACACATCTTTTCTTCTACATTCAGTTTTTACATTAATTGATATTTAAGGAATATTTTGGAGAAATGTGGACCTCAGGGAAATATATTTAAAGTATCTCAAATTATCTATCAAACGGTGTGACTCAGAATAGCTTTGAGCCATAGTTGTGTAAAGATTGTCAGAGTTCACATTCACTGTAGAAAAGTCCTATGATCAGATAACCTATCATTATGTGATAAAAAATGCTCAGGTGTAAGCAGTTAAGAGGGGCTGCAATAAAAATCTGAGCAGGAACAAGCAGAAATAGGCCCAGTACATGACCTCAAGGACGCTGGGCTGGTTCAGTGATCATTGTGTCTGTACTACATGTACAGACACTCTAAGTTTGGAGACACCAGGCTCTAGGCAGCATTTCTCCCAAAAACTATAGAATGTAATCTTATGCACACACCCCCATAGCAGAGCTGAGATTCAGAGCTTGGCTTACTGCAAACCCTGGATTACTTCTTTACTAAGTTGTCTAGGAATTTTGGCTTTAAAAATACCAATGGCAACTCTTCATCGAAATCACTTAAGAAACTACTGGACTCTAAAATTGCTAAGCTATGGTTTGAATTTCTTAGGCAGATTTTCAAATCTTACATATATTAAAGGTGAATTATAGGTCCTATAAAATAGATTTTTCTAAATATTTTGTAGAAAACATGTCCCATAAAGTGTTGTGGGAAGAAGTTTCATAATCAATAGATAAGCCTGTGACTCAATGGCTTAAACCAAATTAAAGGAGCACTTTTACTGTAAAATTTTTCAGAGCCTTTGATGTGTTATTGTACACTTGGACAAGGGAAATAGTGTGGTATATTCCTCAACTTTTTCTGGCCATTGATTTCTTTTGGGAGACACATTGATTTCTTTTGGGAGACACACTATTCATGTGTGAACATTGGGATATGTTACTCAGAACTTTCTTATCCGCTTGTGAAACTGAATTTGTATGTGGAACAGAGACCAGTCCTCTCAGCATGTGACAGTTCTGTAAATTGCCCTTAACTCTGCATTTCCCCATGCGGAAGAGTCCAGAGCAGCTTATTGTCTAGAAGAGAAGGCTGAGGTCTTCTCTGATTTCCTAGGTTAGCCAGCCAGTTACTTACTAGGTACACAGCTGTGCTGTGTTGGTAGAACATCATGAGAAAAGTCCAGGTGTGGAGTACTGCTTGGAGAGTGGGAGCTAGAAATTGAAGGGACAGCATAAGACTCCAGGGGTTGCAATGAAAAGAACAATGCGTGCTTGTGTACATGTGTGTGTGTGTATGTGTGTGTGTGTATAGGAAGTCTCTGGGAAAAAGACTAGTGAATCTTTAAGAGAGGTTTCGTTTCTTTGAAGAATGTCCAGAGATTCACTTTTCTTCCTTTATTTAAAGTGATAGGGGCTGGGGATTTAGCTCAGCGGCACAGCGCCTACCTGGCAAGCGTGAGGTCGTGAGTTCGATTCCTGGTGCTGGAAAAAAACAAAACAAAACAAAACAAAACAAAAAAGTGATAGTCGGGGGCGGTAGATATTGCTCCATAGAAGAACACTTGCCTAACTTAGCCTGGGCAAGGCCCTGGGTTGAATCCCTAGCACTGCCAGATAGATAGATAGATAGATAGATAGATAGATAGATAAATAGATAGATAGATAAAGTAAGCAAGTAAGTAAGTAAGTAAGTGTTGTGGTTTGTGTCTGGATGTTCCCCCAAATCACATGCAGTCATGGGGCAGGCTTCTAGAGTTTATGATTGATCCATGGTCCAGTGATGGCGTCATGGATGTGAATGCTACATCTGTCCTGGGGTGGGTAGTTTGCATACAATGTAAGGGAGGGAAAGAGCTGCTTGCCACTGCTCCTCCCTTTTGCTCTTGCTGCTTTTGCTATTTTCTGTGCCTACCACGAACTGTTGCCCTCTGCCATGTGCCACTCTGCCTAGGAGCCAGCCATGTATAGACTGAAACCTCCATAAACTGTGAGCTAAATAAAACCTTTCTTTAATTTTGGGCATCAGGTATTTTGTCTCAGCAATGAGAGAAAAGTAACCAACTCAGTAAGTAAGTAAGTGAGGGCTGAGGAGCAGTATGGATTTCAGCTGGGAACTAGAAATGCAGCATCTTTAGGTCTACCCAGAAATGCTGAATCAGGTCTACGGCCATACCACCCTGAACGGGCCTGATCTCATCAGAAATGCTGAATCAGAATCTGCATTTTTGATAAGATTCTGTGGGTTTCATAGCTAGATTACAGTTTGAGAAGACTCATGGTAGGTCATATAAACATGCCTCTTTCCTCATCAACTTCTCAAGTCCCAAGCCAAATTGGTCTTGCATCACTTAACAGGGATACAGTCTCAGGAAAACATCATTAGGTATTTCTTTGCATACATACACAAGCTAAGGCTGATGTGATGCCACTAGGTGATATAATTTTATGGGACCAGTGTCAACAGCAGACTGAAAAGTTATGGAGTGCATGTGTGACTAATGTACTTTGGTTTGAGCAAGTATACTCAACTTTTGATTGAGTATAATATCAAGGTTATTAATATAATAATATCAAGGTTGATATTATAATAAGTTGATATTATAATGTTTCAGGCTGCCTTGAGTCCTGTATATTGAGTAAGAGAACTGAGCACACCAAGGTGACCTGTGAGGAAGATGTTTGAATAGTGACCTCATATGAGGACAATTTAAAGATACCTTAGGTTATGAAGGAATCAACTCTACACTTCATTTTATTTTATCATAATGGTTGAGATTAAGCATCTAATACTCTAGGTTTTACGTAAGACTAGGCTTATCAGGGTTGGATGGCAAAAGCAGTTAGAGTCCATTACCTTACACGTCTCAGTAGAGTAGGGCTGATAAGCTTTTCACAAGAAGTTGCAGCAGGGAATGAGGCAATACCTGCAGCTCTGTGGGAGGAGCTTGCTAATGGCTATTTGAGTCCATCAACTGGTTTGACTCCTAAATTCAAATTGATATAGTAAAAGGGAGCCTAGAGAGGAAGACTGGGCTAAAACACTACCCTGAACTCCTCCATTCTGAGGAGAGTTGTATGAAACAATACAACCCTAAAGTAATGAATGGGGCTAGAGGATCTGTATTTAGAGGGCAAGCTCTGGTGGTAGGTCACTTAACTCAAGCTTGACTACTCTTCAGATGAATGACCTTGAGTAAATTGTTTGACTTCATCAATCCTCAGTTTCATTGTCTCTGGAGTAGGAACAATACCACAGCAGTACATTTTCATAGAGAGATTGTAGAGGTTAAATGAAACAATACATGCAAGTGTTCTCAGGGGGCCTGGCCTAAAGAACGTTCTCAAAGTGGGTCCTTTGTGTCCAAAGCAGCAGAGGATTGGCGCTAAAAGAGACAGGGTCCCTGCTGTTTGCTAATACAGAGTGGAAGGCATTTTGTTCAAGGTCCTTTCCCATCCAGGGTGAGAGGTATAAATGCTAACCAAATTTGACCAAGTATGTATAAAGTACCTACCACATACTGACCTCTAGGGTACTATGGAGTGTGTGTGCATAGATGTGTGCGCACACACAAATTCCTAATGTGAAAGCCCGTATGTGTGGGATATATCATGCACATAAAATGGAGAAAATATCTTCAATAACAATGATTTTTATAGTTGTGGGGTGAGTTACAGTACTATACAAAACATCTGGAATTCTTGTCAATAGTTTACAAAAGACTGTGTGTTGGGATCAGTCTGCTCCGGTAGGGCTCGCAGGGATTTTTTCAGAATTGATTATAGTAAAAAGTAGCTTGATTCTTCATAAGCTTAAGTATTGTTTTAAAATTCTCTACAGATAATGCATTTCCTTGTTGCCTGCCTCTGGTGGCAGGCCGTTCCCTTCCCTTCACCCCCGGCACTCCGCTGCTGTCATGTCGCTCAGCAGGAAGAGAAAGACAGTGAGGGAGTCGAAGGTCACGCAGTCAGATGAGGACAAGTCAGAGTAGGGTAAGGAGGTGGAGACTGGGTGGTCAGGAGAGCCTGCTCTTAACATATGAAATTATATACACAGGATATTCGTTGTAGTGCATAGGTTTTTTAAAAAGTATTTCACAGTTATTAAACACCCAGTCTGTACTAGGCACTGTGCTGAGTGAGGTCGCTGAGGGCTGCAATGGAGCTTTGGGGCAGGGCAGTTGGTGGTGTGAAGGTACTGGGAGACTCATTAGAGCAAACTCAGATAGGGCTATTGAGTTGTAAATAGTCTCACCGGTGTATTCACGTGAAGACTGTGTTTTAATACCGTCGGGTCCTGCGCCGTGCTCAGGAGAATCACGCCCTGTAGGCATTCTGTCTACTTCAGTGTGCTACATCAGGCTGCAATGTGAAAGAAACACTGGCTGCCTGAGGGGCAGCATGTGAATGTCACGGGTGTACATATAACTTCCACTACCTACAGGGAGTTGTCTCTTTCATGGCCCCCTTTTTGATTTGCATAAGATTCAGCTCCCAGGAAACTATTTTCTCTATTCATCGTCCAAAACAGAAAAGCATGTTATGTGTCCAAGAGGAGGAATTTTGAAGGCAAATTATTCTATTTTTTTAATCAGCTGCTAGGAATCGCTTGGTTTTTACAACTGTCTCATACAGAAGCCAGAGACAGAGTTGGCCTCTCAGCGAATGACTCAAGGTGTTTGTCATTTTCTGGGGTCTGCTTTATGAAAATCCTTCACAGAGACAAATTCAGAACACAAAGGCCAAAGAAAGCCTGCTCTGATTGCTTAGATTCTGGTAGGGTGACTGTGAGCAGGAACGGATGAAAAGAGCAATCCCAAGCAACAATATTTTTCTTGAGTTAATCATTGCCTTATTTTGGTGATTTACCTAGTTTTGAAGGTAGATTTCATTAATTCTTTCCTCAAATTATCTGAAAAGAACTGCAAAATTTCTCTGAACATACTAGAATGTATTTAGCATAGAAGGGTGTAAAATATAATGAAATAAAAGACTAGCTGTGGTGAATTGCAGTCCCCGAGCACAGGGATTTTTTTTCGTTATTTCTCTGAAGGATGAATATGCTTTTGTTTTGCAGGCAGTTACTTTGCTCAGACTCAAACTATAAACTCTGTCTCTTGGGAAGAAGCTCATATTTCAGTGTCTGCCCCACACACAGCTAGCTTCAGGATCAGCAAGAGACTTGGGCAGTTTTAGACAAATCTGGCTTCCTTCTCTCAGTATCACTCTTTTCCAAGATTCCCTTTCTTTTTTTTAGCAGTCATGTTTATCCCACATTCTTTCCTGGCTATTCAGGCCAGAAGGACTGGATTTTTATGGAGTTTTAGCTGGGCTTTGAATTTGATTAGACTTTCATGCTGAAAACTGCAAGTAGGTAACCCACAATCTGTAATTATTTCCTACCATCTTGACTAGTGAAACTCTGTATCGGCTCTAAAGTGTAGAGTTTTTATCTGTGGAAAAGGCAGCTTTGGTGGAGCCAGTCATATCAGATAGAGGTCAGTCACACTGGAAGCAAAAGAGCTGTTGGTGATTCGTTCGTATCTCTTCTTTATCTGTTTGTTTGCTCTCTGTCTTTAATTTTAAAGGCTTTCTGACAATATCTGGTATTTCCTTGCTCCCGTTTAAGAAGTTCTATATACAAACAATTCTTCTTTTTTTTTGTTTTTTTGTTTTTGTTTGTTTGTTTGTTTTTGTTTTTCCAGCACCGGGAATTGAACTCACAACCTCGCTCTTGCCAGGCAGGCGCTGTGCCGCTGAGCTAAATCCCCAGCCCCCAAGCCATTATTCTTAAAAGGTGAATTTCATTGCAATGTGATCAGAGAGGAACAGGCTATTTCCTTGGTAACTTAACAAATCAGGTCCCTTTGTCCCTTCAGTACATTTAAACTTTCTTGGGAGCAGTGTTCTCATTTCTTACTAATGAAGTATTGGTTTGGTTGGGTTCAAAGCAGAGTTGAGGGAGGTACCAGCATTTAGAGTTTTAGCGCCTCCTTCCATATTCATTCCAGCAACTCATCGGCAGCCTTAACTGTGTTTCGTAACCCTGTACAATTTTCCTGGCTCCATTCCACTTCTGCTGGGGTGGCAGGTGGGGAAGCTGATGTAATGGTTAGATTGTTTCTTAATTGAAGCTTCAACCAACGCTGTTTTAAGTCTATCCTTGTCCCTGAATTTAGAGATTTTATGTGATTCCAGTGTCATAGGCTTTTTTGAAGATTTGTTGCACTAGATCATTCATTTTTAAAATGAAAATTTCCTTGCACCTCAACATATAAAACTGAAAAAAAATGTTTTTCCCCAGGTACTAAAAAAATATTCTTTTGTAAACTTTTGAACTCTTTCTAAGAGCTAGGGATAGTCCAGAACGTATAGAGAGGGAAAACTATTACTTTAGCAACAACATTGTACGTGCTCTTAGCTCAAACCGCGTGTACAGCTGTCTCTCTGGTGTAAGAATTTTAACAACAATCACACTGTTAACTAACCTTCACTGACACTCACAATATTGGGAACAGTGTGCTCTGTGCTTATATAGACACTGCACTTCTTGCAACAATGCTTTGAGTCAGTATAGTAAGTACTTCCGTCTCATCAGTGGGGAAACAGAGGCCTGAAGAGGTTATTTGCTCGTGGATGCATAACTAGGAGGTGAAAGAGCTGGGACTCAAAGCCCGGTCACAGCCACGGAGGACACCGGGTGTGGTCTATGGGCTTTGCTCCCACCCCCCAGCACCTGGTATCCTCACTGGGGGTGCTGGACACTGGAGGCTGCCTCCTGTTTGTGACGAGCGTATGACTAAAAAAAAAGCAATCCATGTCTGTAATCTGCAGGCAACGCCAGCTCCCAGATACCCCACCCTATTCTGCATCAGACCCGCGCTCTCCTCCGCAGGTCAAAGGTGAGTGCAACCCACCCTCGGCATGTCTTGTGCTGTTACTCTCTGGATTCTGAGCGGGTACAGAATCGAGGTGTTTCTTGCTTTCGTCCTTCACCAGGTACAAGCTACCGGACCTTGAGGACTACACCTGGCAGGACTCCAGCACCTTTTCTCCACTCCGCAGCAGCTCCTGGGATGCTGTCTGTGCACCTGCCCCAGAGCATGTCCGGAATGAGCAACTCTGGCCAAAACCGTGGCAGCTTTCACAACTGTTACCCAAACACCAGTCATCCCGCCAACCTCCTGGATCAGTCGGGGTCCTCCTATCTGGGGATAAGTTGTTCTTATCACCAGCAGCCTCTTTGCCACGTCCCTGGGTAAAGGGCAAGATATTAATTCTGAAAGACCTCAGCGAAAGCGTCAGAGCAGTCAGAGCCCCTGTAGTGACGCAGCGAGGATGCAGTGGAGCTGCCCAGGAGAGGGCAGTATTGAGACACGAATAGGACGTGATGAGGCCCCAGCGTTCTTGGCTTGGACAATCTCGTAACTAAAACTCCACCAAGTCCAAGGTGCTCATTCAACAAACAGTACAATGTCTCAACTATAGGAAGATTCCAGGTGATAGGGGCAGCTACCAGCCAGATGATACAAGGGCCTCTGGGGATGAGCTCTTGAAACACTGTCAATCAGTCATCAACAAATTCTCTTCTGTCTTTCTTTTCTCCCATTTATTTCTCCTTCTGGATCTACAAGGTGGAAAAAAATAGTAAGGGCCATCCAAAATTGAGGCCAGACTCCATGGGAAAAGCATTCTTGGGTGTAACATGTAAACCCGTATTTTAAGTCTGTATCTTCAGTTTCAGTGAGTCTTCTGCCTTTGAAAATATTGTCAGTTTATTTTTTAAGGCAGGTAAACCTCCAGTTCATTGGCTAAAGGTAAATTAAGCTTCAGACTGGGAGAGTTTCAGGAACCCTAACTAGTTGGGATTGGATTTAGGAAGCAGAAATCAAAGACCTAGGAAATTAAGTTCAGTATAAAGTAACAGGCTAAGCAAAGAAGAATCCTAATCTTCCTTTTGGTTTCTTGATTTCAGAGATTCATTGCCACCAACCAAGAAGAGAAAGCATATACAGACGCTGGAGGAGTCAGAGGACTGCGGCATGTGGGTCCCCCCCTCCAGACCAAGTGAGTGAACCTGGGCCATCGGGAGGGTAACACTACCAAGGCCTTGGCCATCGGATCACGGCTTTGTGCTGGGCTTTGAACAGCCCTAAAAATTATGTTCTTTCTCACAGCAGGGCAGCGATAGGCTCTTTATTTCTTCCCTCTGGACATGTCTTTCATGCAGTTGGGGTCATACCCGCGCTTGCAGGGAGAGGCACGCTTCTGTTTCTCAGTGTGGTGAAATGCCAGGCTTCAATTTGAGACCGTGTCTCAGAGGACACAGGCTTGGCCCCAGGCCTGGGGAAATGGTATAGTGTCTTTGAGAGCTTGTGGGTGCCTATTGCTTTGTTCAGTACAGGAACAATGCAGATTAACACAGAAATCTTGGTAAAAGTGCAGATTCTGGCTCAGTAGATCTGAGCTGGGTCTAAAACCTACATTTCTAACAAGTTTCTAGGTGATATCAATACTATTGGGTCTTGGAAGTTGCTCTGAGATGCAAGGCTTCAGCTTGAAGTCTGCACTGAAAGGAAGGTGGGAATTGAGTCTTTCTTGCACGTGCTTCACGTTGGCAAATTTCCAGTAGATCTTTGAGGTTTGTAACATTATTTTAGAAGTCTTCCATCGGAATCATGTGATACCCAGGTAGTCAGACTACCTAGATCTTTGTCCTGTGTAGCGTGTGATACATCATGTTTTGAACTTAGAGACCTGATCAATATGAAGACAGGTTGGCCTTTTGGAATCTGAAGACTTAAACTGTGAGAACCTTCCATAGTCTAAATGCCACAGCATTTTCTAGGGAAAAGGATAATACTCTGGGCCAACTTTATGAACTACTGTAAGTACTCAAATGTAAGCAGTGTGAACAGCACCCCCAATTCACAGAACCGTGAGTCAGCCTGGCAGGAAGCCCAGGGTTTCCTCTTGGGGCTTCCCCCTCCACTCCTGTCACAAAACGTAGAGATTTATTCTGCTCTGAAAGGAGAAGCATGCAGCTTTCTTACCAATGGGGGTTGCTGCCTTTGCCTTTAACAGTCCATGGCTGGAGTGAGACATCTGGCTTCACCGCTGGCATGGCCAGAGCGGCTCCTTCAGTGGACAGTGAGAACACCCTTCCAGCCCAGCCCAGTGTGTCGCTGTTTCCTGGGAGTGCTGTGTCACGTGGTGCTGGACTTCCAGCCCTTTTATAAAGTAAACTTCTCATAGCCTCCTTTCCCTTTACATGGATCCACCATGGCCAAGAGTCAACGTTTTCCCCCAACTTTAGAAGCAAAATACTGTTTCAGCCCTGGCAATATAATGTGCTAATTAGAGCCCCTTTGTAGATAATATAGAGCTTTCTGCCCACCTTCCTGTGGAAGGTTACCCTAATTTCTTCAGGGATTCCTGAGTCTTGCCTGCAGCTTCTTTATGATCCTCAAATATAAATGCTGAGCAAATTCTTAGCCAGATGAGGAAACCATCTGTTCACTCTCCTGCAGATACAGCAGCTCACTGGGGGTGCAGGGCAGTCACTTAAACCTTCCAAGTGTTCCCTCAGTGGACCAGATTGCTGCTCAAATCACTCTACAGTTAACCTCCGTCCTGTGATGATTTTCTGCTGCCTGTCCAAGCTGGACAGGACACTGATTTTTTTCATCATCTTTAGAGAAAGCTTAGGGAGAACAACTGAAGAATCTCAACAGTGAGGGAACCGTGAATCCCTTAAGTCCTATTTAAAGGCTACTGAAGAGCTGACTAAAAATAATTGGTTGCAGACAACTGTTCAAGAATGAAAATGAGCAGGTTCACAGGGAAAGTGGGGGAGATGAAGGTAAGAACTTAGTTCATCCAAATACCATGTTTTCATTACCGTTTATATTTTTAGCTTCAGTGTGCCAGTGTAGATCTTCTACTTGATGTTGCAGGGTCTTTACAAGGGCTCGAGGAGAGCACACATGGGTGGAGGAAGGAGGAGCTTCATCTAGGCTTGTAGGCAGGAGTAGGATCGCCAATTTTCTGTGGGAAAAGATATTCTAAATCAGTTAATCAGACTACTCTACTGACCTCTTTCTAGGCAACATACATTGGCTAAGAATTCCAAGAGTCCATTTGTGGAGCCAAATGTACAGTCACTGGGTTGTTGTGAGCAGATGAGGAATCTTGTTTTGAGAGCAAGCTGCTAATGAGCAGGCTCCTGTTAACTGCTTCCTGCCTCCACCCGCCCAAATGAAAGAGGTTCTTGGCCTCCCTGGCAGGCTTCGACCCTTTCATGTTTTTAACCTCAAATACAAAAGGGTTTTCCAGCCCCAGTCATGACCTTTGGCCCACAGGGAGAGGTACACTGGCTGAATTCACCCTGAGTAGTCGGAAGAGTGCCTGTCTTGCCTCTAAAGATCGGGACTCTCAGAGCATTTCTTTTCTTTAGCAAATGAGTCATAATTTCTACTTCACTATCTCTGAGACTTTTAAAAGCAAACAGGATATGTTGCAAAGCATTCAAATGCAAGTTGTCAGCTTTCTCTGAAGGTTGGAACTTGGGCAGTTTATTATGTTCGCACTTCTACTCTGTGTTAGAATTTCTCCCATGAGCCTCAAATAACATGAAAGGAAGGTGATTTGAAACCCAGTTCTTCCACTTAAGACCTGTGACACTGGGCAAGTTCTGTCAGGTCTCTGAGGCTCAATTTCCACATTAATGAGATCAAGAGTCTTTGCCTCATACATTGTAAAGATATTTACTGGCATCTCCTCAAGGGAATCCTACAAGCAACGACTCCACACCTAAGAACAAGCCTAGCAGAAGTGTGTGCACATGTTCTCCAAAGAAAATGCGCAAGAATGTCCACCACAGAATCACTCACAACAGCCACGAGCTGGCCATTACTGGCAGAAAATGGCCACTAACAGCAATGTAAACTGTGGCACGTTGACATGATAAGAAAACAAGGAAAATGAGCAAAGGACTGCTAGTCATTGTAGTCCATTTCTGTAAGTTCCTCTCTGCTGTGAGATTTCAGGACAATATTCAATTTTAAGCAGAAGAAAGTAATTATTGGAAGGGGGCATGTGGGTATTTCCTAGAGGGCTGGAAGTAGCCTATGGCTTGATCTAGCAGTAGTTATGTAGTAGAATTCATTGCATAAAGAAGTGTAAAATTGTGTGCTCATACCTGGGTACTTTTATTCTTGTATAGAATACTTCAATAAAGGAAATTTATTGAAAAAAATTATCCTCCCCTTGGAAACCAGTTAAGGGGTGAAGGACAGTGGCTGTGGTACAGAAATGATTCAGAATAGTAGTTGTTAGTATTAGAAGTAGTAGGAAATCCCAGCTCTGGTTTCAGAGTTGGAATTTCAGTGTGGGCCTGTGGTTCCCAGGCCTTTCTAGCAGATAGGCAACTCCCATGTAACACACAACTATGTAACTCCTGTTTGAGTAGCTGCTCTGATGTCTTTGCTGTACTGATGGGAAAGAGCAGCTAATGCCACTATCTTTGAGGACAATGACAATGCCCCTGAATTCCTGACCACTGTCCCTATCAATGTCTGTTGGAATAGAGCTGGCCTTTAGCCATGCAACTAGGCACATTGGCTTTACTGCCACAGGGCTTGTGTCAGCTGGTATCCAGTTGGGAACACCTGGAAGTTTCTTTACATTAACTAGAGTAGTGGGAGGCCAAGAACAGATCTATTCCCCAGGGCTTCTTAGGAATAACTGAAGCAAGGATGGGCAATACTGTCAGTATCCCTAATAATACCTAAAGGTAGCATTGTTTAGATGCTCCCTGGTGGCAGATGCCTGGGCTGAGCACTTTGTAGACATCTCCTCCCTCAACCCCTTCAGCAGCTGCAGGAGGAGGCATATGGTTATTCTAGTTCTGTAGATGAAGAAACCAAAGCTCATAGAGCATAAATAAATTTCCTGTGAGTGTTTGGGTATCAGGTGTGTTTAGGTCTCACACTGATCCTTTTTGATCATTTCTTCGTTACAGCAGAGAGGAAGGAGAGAAGGAAGAACTAGTTCCCCCTGTTCTCTGAATTTGGTGGGAGCAGAGCTATGAAATGATTTTATTTTTGTGTTTTTTTTTTTTTGTTTTTTTTTTTTTAAAAAAACATTTTAGGCCAGGTAGCTTTTGGAGGAGTAAGGACATGTGGAAGTCCTTGCCTGGCCCACCCCCAGTCTTACTTCATGGGAAGAAAGTTTTTTAGGATTCCAAGAAATCTTTCCTAAGTAATTGTTTTACAAAAACTAAAAAATATCTGTTTTGCTTAGATGACATTTAATGATGAGATTTCGAGAAAACACATTTTCTATAACATTTAGGATTGTTTGGGAGGCTGGTCAATTTGTTTATTTTATGAAGTACTCAATGGAAATGTAATGGAAAAGTTAGAGGAGTAACAGAAAACCTGGCCCTTTTCTCCTGCATCTCCCATGCTGTGGCTTAGCGGCACATTCTGTAGAAGCAAACGTCTACTTCCGTGTTATTGCTGATAGTCTGCACCTGGTCTCACTAACGCCTACCATTTCCCTTTCTCTCCCGATGTCAGGCAAGAGTGATGGTAGGGGTATTAGAAAAAAAAGGGAAACAGCAAATGTACCAGTCACATTTTACATGAAAACCGAGGTTAAACTGTATGGTTTGGCAGGCATACTCAAATTAAGACAGATAACTTTAAAGGTTATGCAAAAATAGTGGTTGGCCATGTGAAATCGCTGTTATTTCATCACTTTGAAATACAAAACTGGCAATATCTTACAGATGATGCTATGTACTAACAAGATCTGCTAGTTTCCCTTGATTTTAACTTCTGCAGTGCTTTCGCTTCTGCTACTCTCTGCTTGTGCAATGTTGCAGGGTGAGCAGCACGCATGTGTTTCTATTTTCAGCTGAGGGAAGTAAGATTGTAAGTGAATAACTCATCTAAGTACACAAAGCTTTTTGGAACAACGGAATATTAGTGCCACAAAGACCTGTAACAAATTAAGATATAATGGGGCTGGGGATTTAGCTCAGCGGCAAAAAGCGCCTGCCTGGCAAGCGCAAGGTTGTGAGTTCGGTTCCCGGTACCGGAGAAAAACCAAAAAAAAAAAACAAAACAAAACAAACAAATTAAGATATATTGCTGAAATTAACAAAAAAACCCCACTAGAACTAAAAACCTCAAACTGCCAGAAGCAATAAAACAAATAAAAAAACAAACAGGAAAGAAAAGTTCAGGGGGTCTACTGGCTAGTGTAACCTAAACATTTAGGACTGGCTCCCAGAACGCAAATCATATCATCAGGCTTGGGTGTCTTTCATTATGAATTCTCTCCTGCTGTGCTGGCTCCATTCCCGCACAGGGTTTCCCCTTATATCCTCAATGGTGCCAGCAGCTCTTGGGGATGTATCTTGTAGGTTAAGCCCCATGAAGAACAGTGAGTATCTTGAAACCTGAATTCTTTTGAAGTGCTGAGATCCCTCTACTTGAATGAGATTAGACCTTGCAGCCATCCTTGATGAAAGTATTGAGTGCTGTACTTCTTGATTGATCAAGCCTGGGTCACCTGCCTTCCTGGGGCTTGTCATAGACTTTACTGGGACCACACGGTGGAGGTGAGGAAACACTATACGGGGTCCTCTTAGAGATCACTGACCCAGGCTGTTCCTCTTACAGAAGCGGACACAGGGCAGCGGCATACCTCTTGCCTCCTAGCGCTTGGCACCTCCCGTCAGGCACTCTGCCTCACACACAGGCTTATTCACTAATTCTGTGCAGCTGCCTATGAGTCTGGGAAGAAAAGTCTAGTAGGAAGACTCTAACCTACCGGTTCCATTGCAGCGACAAGTAGGAGTCACAGCAGCAAAATGCAGGACCATGACGGTGAGGTACAGAACAGGACGCCTGCGGACCAGTGCTCCCCTGCTCTGAAGTGGCAGCCATACCGAAGTGTTCCTTGGCATAGCTTATTAAACTGTCAGCATGAAAAACTGTAAGTGGCCTTAGCAACACGTTGGGCCGGAGCGTGTGTGTGTGTGTGTGTGTGTGTGTGTGTGTGTAAAGAAGAGCTAAATCTCAGCACTGAATTCAAATATTTGGGGACTTGGATGCTACCCCTGGTCAAGGGGTGGATTGATGAGAAGGTGTACATCTTACACCATATGTTTTGCATCTTAACTAATGGATAGCTGGAACATGGGTTTTTGGCCTTCAGGAACCCAGAATTGTAATTCTAACTCGTAATTTAGCCACTAACTGCTGGAGGAAAAGGGAATTTTCTGGGGCTATATGGTCAGTTTAAACTAAAAATTGAAAAACAGAATTTTCCCAAATGGCTAACATTTAATCATGCACTTAATTTAGAATACTGTAGAGTACATTGTTGGAGGCCACATGAAATTGTTAGCCAGTGACTACCCCTAACATCTGTGCTGCGAATCGGTGTTTCAAGTTCACTGTCAACGTACCCTGAGTGTTTTGAATGGTTAACCTCCAATTACAGCCAGTAGTTTCTTTATATTCAGAGACTGAAATCAAATCATGCAAATTATTCTAAAACTAGAAAAGTTTCACCATATTTTTATAACATTATAGTTTTAAAAATAAATGTGGACTCATGCATTATTGATGTTAAACTTTAAATTGTCTCTTTATTCCTTAAGATATAATTTGCCTAAGTTTTGTACAGTTTTTCTTGCTTATAGATGCTTCCTGAAAACATTAAAATATGCCACTAAATAGGATTTTTAAGTAATAAATATAAAATTACAAACCTTGAATGATAAATTTGAGGACTTTCTTGGCATTTTACAAATTTGAGTGCAGCAAAGTTTATCACTAGGACATTTATGTTGGATGAACTAGAAGAAAGAAATATTTCCTTAAAACAAAGTATATAGAAGTTAACCAGACTAATGCTCATATCTGAGTTGTAAATCATACCATTTTTTAGAATGTTTTTCACAAAAAATTCCTTTGGTTTCCTCAACCAACAAAGTTCTTATTACTCTCCATATTAAAATCTATGCAATTCTATCCATCTAGCCTTTAAAGGAGCAAATTAGCAGATTAATTCTGGAAACCTGAGTCAACAGAAAGTTCCCAGGTAGCATCATCCATGTAGTTTTACCAAATTCTCATTCAGTGGATTTCCCTTTAGCTGCTGGTGCGCACTGTGATTATGAAGCCTTTGACTAAGCAACTACTTAAAGGTGACCCATGCGACAGGGACTCAGTCCTTCGGGGAGGTATTTTACCTGACTTGCAGAGGACGCGAAGACTCTTTTCCCAAGAGGGCCATTAACAGTTTGTTTCTGGAATTAGTACAAAAATTAGGAACTTAAACTGTCCCATTTGAGGTCCCAGGAGGCAAAGGTCTACGCAGTGGCAGAGCAGTGAATACTCCCTCCTCCACTCATGGTTCTGAGAAGGCGCTTCTTTTCTGAGGAAAAAAAAAAAATCCAGCTATAGGAATATTGCTGAATTAAAAGTTCTGTTCCATATCTACAGTAGGAGTGGAAAAACCACCAAAAGCATTTCCAATTTTTATACTCTCCTCTACTTGAAAACATTATGCATTTAATGTTTTATTTTTATTAACATTTGAAAGTATTTTAAAAAAATATGTTGTATACAAGGTGTTTCTATTGAAAATAACAATGATAAAGCAAAATTCTGATTACTCATCTTACCACCGCTCCATTTTCCTTCCCAGCAGAAATCACCATAGCAGGTTTTCAGTGTTGTCACCAGATTGGAAGAATAAAAAGGAAGTGAACATACTGTAGTTGAAACAGGTTTCCATCAGTAGAATGTCTGGCTCTAGTTAATTTAATTTAAAGCAATTCTTCTTATATGACCATCAGTGGACTGAATATACATTCATTCATATTCATACTGTTGAGCATGGTAGAGCTGATAAAACTCAGAAACTTTTTTTTTTTTAAAGAGGAAGGGGATTAATTCTATCAGATATTTCTCAGTAATGTGATGACTTAGCAATTTTTAGCCTACATCTTTGTATTGCATTATGGAGTCAAATTAAAAGTTTAGAAAGCACAAAGGAGAAAGACAGATTGAGGAAATAATGCTTCCATTGGGCAAAATTGTACTTCTTCTTTGTGAGAAGGTAAAAAACTGGGAGAGAGCCAGCTGTGTTTTGAAAGATTATCTTAATTTCCTCCATAAAAAAATTAAGGGATCAATTGACTAGATACAGCAAAAGCACTCTCCACATTCCACTTTCTTGAAATGTTTATACAATGAATATTTTTGGTAAAAGAAAATGTGTTGAAAATATTTGTAAAATTGGTTTCTTGATTCCTTTCTTCATAGACCTGATGTGGGCTATCAAGTTGTTACAGACAAAGGATTTAATTTCTCTCCAGCAGATGAAGCTTTTGTTTGCCAAAAGAAGAACCATTTCCAGATAACGATCCACATCCAAGTTTGGGGAAGTCCAAAATTTGTTAAAACCCAAATGGGCCTAAAGCCAGTAGAAATGTTTTACTTGAAAGCTTTTGGAATTAAGGTAAAACTTTTATTTGGTTCAATTGAATTTTAGCCACATTAGTAAGTCCCAGTTGTCCACTGATGCATAATAAACCATCTCAAAACTTAATGATTTAAAATAATAGCAGTAATTTATTTGAGTCACAAATCTGTGGCTTGGTCAGGCTTGGTTATGACAACTCATGTTTGTTCAGGAGTCATCCTTGGGGTAGCTCATCTGGGCCATTTTCAAGATGGCACCTCATATGCCTATTACATTTGGGTTGGTACTGGCTGGAGTTCAAAGGGGACTGTAGTTCAGAGGCCTTAGCTGTTCCCCATATGTACCTCTTTATGGCTTGTGCTTCCTCACAGCATGGTGGATAGGTTTTTAAGAATAACTGTTCCAAGACACAGGAAGCAGAAGCTGCCAGTTCCTGAGCTCAGAAACTGGCACAGCATTACTTCAAACTACAGTTTTTCTAGTTCCCTGTAGATGAATCTTCTACTTCTTTTAATAAATTTATTCTTAATTATTTTATTCTTATTGTTGCTGGTGTATTTTCTTTTTTATTCAATGTATTTGTTTTTTTATTAGTACATGTGTGAAGTTCATAACACTTACATTCCTGTGGGGAATTGGTACATGTACATGACACATCTTAATTCCTTTTTTCAGCCCTCTTTCCTCCTCTGCTCCACCATCCTTCCATCTCTTGATCCTTTTCCCCTTTTGGAGAGTTTCTACTTCCCTGCTTCCTGTCATGTGTCTTTTACTTTGCTCTCTATTTACTCTTTGGCTTTCTAATATAAGAGAAACTATGCATGTGGAATAGATTGTTTTTACCAGATTCTCAAAGAGTTCTCTGATTTGAAAGAAACCAGGGAATCACTAATTTAGTCAACACTTATTTTCTATAATTTAAGAGAAGAGAGACCATGGCCTAGTGATGTTAAAGAATTTATCCAACATAGTAGATGACTGAGCTGGTTTTAGAATGCAAGCAGGATGACTAGGAAGTCAAAAAGTATTTATTATCACCTCATAGCTAGATCCTTAGAGGGAAGAGTATCCATTATCTACACATTTCATTATGCTGGTAACCTGGACTTGGGCAAGAAATCTCCTAAAATCAGGTTAGCTACTGAACTGAGCTCTTAAAAAAACAAAACAAGCAAGAACAAAACACACCTTTCTGGTTATGTGAGTGACATAAGTCCACTGTGACAATTTTGAAACATAATAGAAATATAGAAAGATATAAAATTAAGTCACATTTGGGATCTGCCTTTTGGTGACCTAGTTTTTCCTATTATTAATCCTTATAGTATTAATATAATATTGACATTATTAATAGTCCCATAGAAATATTGTTTACAAGGATGATCTGATTTTCATAGTATGAATATGTAATATTCAGTCTTAGAGGAAGATTCTTTTACTTCTAATGTTTATATTTGTTAGTAAAGCTGCACTAAACATCTGTGTGCACTCATCTTTGCATAAGGATAAATTCCAAAAGGAGAATTTACCCATCAAAGGCAGAAAAATTACTAAAGCTGTTAATGTTGGCCGGCCAATTTCTTTCCAGAAAGATTGTCACAGTGTCTTTGAATATCTATAAGCTGTATTTACAAGGTTGGTCTCATGCCCTTGCTACTTGTTATTCATGGAATAACAAGAAGAGTATGTAGCAGGTGCTGAATAAATGTAATTTCCTTCATTTGTTTTTATTCCATTTCCATTATTTGTTTTTATTCTGTATTATTATTTCTTCATTGTAGAATGTAAGCTCTCAAAGAGCAAGGACTTTTGTTAATTTTGTTCACTTCTTACCTTTAATGCTTAGAGTAGTGCCTGGCACAAAGTAGGTGCTCAATAAATACTTGTAGAATGAGGGCTGGGGATGTAGCTCGGTGGCACAAGTGCCTGCCTGGCAAGCACAAGGTCCTGAGTTCAATTCCCGGTACCAAAAGCAAAACAAACAAAACTACATAGATGTAATTTAAAAGGCAAATCTCTTGACTAGTCTGTAAATTTAAATTTTCCCTCCTTTTATCTTTAAAATAAAAAAAAAAAATACTTGTAGAATGAATGAATAGATGAAAGAATGACTGCATGTGTTCTCTGAGATGTATTAGTCCTGAGTTTTTCTCCTGTAGTTCAGTCATCTACTATCTGACTCTGTATCCACTGCTTACTCGGAATGCTTTGTTGTATTGTGTTTTTGTTGTTTAATTTTACAAGTATTTATTTGTTTTTTCTGCTGAAAGGCAGAAGCCACTGTTTTCTGTGTCTTTTCAGTGATTTGCACTTAAATGCTGGAGCATAGCATGGTGCCTTGGGAGTCTTTTTTAGTACCTAAATATTCTGTACCAGTGAACATTTATTTAATAAAGTTATTGCTATTAATTTACTTTTCATTGTTCCATATAGGTAGAAGCCAGCAATCAAATAATTGCTATTGAACAGTCCCAAGCAGATAGAAGCAAAAAGATTTTCAGTCCTGTTAAGTAAGAATTTCTTTTGTGAATTCCTTGGTGAATGTTTGGAAAGATTTGACATCTAATTTGTTTTGCTTATTTATGATGAAACCCACTGTAGAATCTAAATTAGTAATACTGTAGTATTTTAACATGGAAGTGCCTCAGCGCACAAACTTCATTTGTTCCATGATTCTGGGGAAGAGAGCTGCACTTGTGTTTATGGCCCGATGTGGGCCTCATGAAAAGGAGGAAAATTTTGCCTAACGCTTTTGTTTGTGAACTGATTGTGAACAGAAGTGTTCGTGAATTGAGGCACTGTTTTATTGTAATATGAATACATGTGTATCAACAAAAATAAAATTGGTGAAAATCCTTGGAATCATTGGAAAAATTATTTACAAAAGAATTTATTTTAAAAAATCATTTATTTAATTATTTAATTAAATAAATTATTTAATTATTTAATTTAATTTATTTAATTTATTTTAAAAAATTTATTTTTAAAAATCTTTTTATAGTCACTTAATACCAACACGTCACCAACAACTTTGGTTCCTTAAGGAAGATTATAGCCATATCCTGTTTTTCATTTCCCATTTAAATTAGCATGATACTGACTGAATTAATTTCAAGGTTCCACTTCCATGCTGTGCATAGAACTCAGTTTGTCTTATTTTTAAGGGCTACATTGATAGGTGGCTGATTGGCTCAAGATAAAAAGCGTGCACTACTAGTAGTGTACTCAGCGACATGGCAGTCCAAAGCCAGGGTCCTCTTTCTTTGTTTTGGTACCAGGAATTGAACTCAGGACCTTGCGCTTGCAAGCAGACACTGTGCCACTGAGCTATATCCCCAGCCCAGGGTTCTCCTTCTAGGAGGACTTGGAGCTTGATTTGTGCATTGGCTCCTTTGGCTGTGGTGCAGTTGTGACATCTCAATGCCTTGATCCTCAGTCAGTCCCACGTGAGCTGGGAGGAGATTCCGGTGACTAGAAATCAACACCTTGGACAGACCAGCTCACACAGGCCAGCACTTGAACAGACAGCACTCAGCTTGGTTGGAGCACATGATTTTCCTTTGTGTGGCCTTCTTTTGGAGGAAGTTTCCCTCCGTCACTAGGCTAGGAGAGGACAAACACATGAAGGAGAAGCCAAGGCATTTGTGAAGATCCCAGAGAAACTGCTGGTGCAGAGGCGAGTGCTACATTAATTAACATCAGTACACTGAGAGGCACTTTTCTTCCCACTGAGGAGGTTACAGAGCCCATGTGGTGTACGCACGGTACGACACTCATGAGTCGGAAACCCTGGGTGCAGCTCCTGCTGAGTGAGCATTTCTCAGCACTCAAGTCATTCTGTGGCCTTTCCTGGTGGCCTGGGCTGTGGATTGGTGACTAGGAATCAGTGCCTGTCATAAACTGTCCTCTGTAGTGTGATGGGAACTGAGAACTAAACACCTTGAGAGCCTCAGAGTGGGTTAGATATGATCAAGGGCTCTGTGTTCTCTTCTAATCTCTTGGTATTTCTGCTGTTTGTTCTAGAATTGACCTACTGGCTGACCAGGTCACCAAAGTAACACTGGGACGACTGCACTTCAGTGAAACCACTGCAAACAACATGAGAAAGAAGGGGAAACCAAATCCTGAGCAGAGGTACCCATGCCAGTGCACATGCCAGGAGGGCCAGCACACCGTCTGTCATGAAGTGGCTTCTGGGGACCCTCTGGGCCTCGTATGATCATGCCTCATGACTGTTTTGGGCTGAAGATTGACTGCATTCCTCAAACCTGTGTGCTGATCCTGAATCACTGCTGTAACCTTTTTGATTAAAAGGGAAATACCTTTGCCTTCATGATTTACACCTGTGGTTCTCAAAGCAGGGTTCCCAGGACCAATGGAGATGGTAATACTTGAATGTTTATTAGAAATGCAGATTCCCCAGCCTCACTAAGACCCTTTTGAATAACAAATTCAAGAAGTGGAGCTTAGCTATTTGTATCTAACAAATGCTCCAGAGAATGCTGATCCATGCTCAAGTTTGAGAACCACTGGTTTTGAGAACCACTAGGACACAGGTTTTGGTGATAGGCAGAACTGAGTTTGAGCATTCAATCCTGCCACCGCTAGGTGAGTGAATTTAGGCATATGCTTTCATGTCTCTGAGACTCATTTTCCTATCCTGTAAAATAGAGGCAATAACAATATCTTACTCCAATAAGGTTGTTTTGGGGACCTAAATGAAGTAATATAGGCAAACTGCTGAGCCCAGCACCTAACACATTTTGAGTTTTCTATGATAATCACAATAATGGTAACAGTTATTGCTATTACTGATTTATTTTAGATACAGCAAAAGAACTCTGGTTCTCTAAGAACTGGCATACCCATAGAGTATACCAAAGAAGTTGGTAAAGTTTTTTTATGCAGTTTTTAAAGTAAAGCTTTTCAGATATGGTTGTTTTTGAATTTTAAGAAATAGTCTAATGCTAAGATTGTCTCATCAGTTGTCCATGTGAAAAAGCAATTGAAATAACAATGATGAAAATTGCCTTGAGAAGAGTTAGCAGGAGGGTCTGGTCTTTAAGGTCCAAGGCATATGGCTTGGGTGTCTCTGGACGTAGGGACTTCTGGTGGGTTCCTGTTGTGCTTGTGAGCGGTGCTATGCAGAGAGCCCAAGCATGCAGCGGGTGAGGTCTAGTGAGTCAGTAAAGATCGGCTTATCCCAGCCCCGCAGCGGGACCTCTCCCCAGGGAAGGCTGCTTTCCCGCTGCTTTGGAGCCTGCCTTTAGCACACGAACACCTCCTCCCCAGTAAAGAGTGCACGTGGGACAGTAGTAAGGGCATCAATTGCTCTCTTTCATTGGGGTGCCACTTAGCAGAAGGGAAAAGGCAAATGTATCTAGGTAAGTTTACTAATGATTAACTGGTAGTGTTTGATCACAGCGATGATGTCTCTGCTCTCTACTGTGTTGACACTGGTCTTCTGCTTCTGAACTAGATACTTCAAATTGGTGGTGGGACTGTATGCTGCTAACCAAGACCAGTTCTACATGCTGTCTGCCCATATCTCTGAAAGGATCATTGTACGGGTAAGTTTGGTTGTTTGATTTTTTTCTGGAATCCGCTTGCTTTCTCTGCTGGAGGAAGAATTTGAGTTTTCAATGACATACTTAACGTATGCTTTTTAAAAAATTGGTGGTGCTGCTGCGGATGGTAATAAGCAGAAACAGTTGTTTTAGCGTTCACATAGTGGTTTTGAACCGAAGTCGATTTTGTCCCTCAAGAATCATGTGGTAATGTCTGGAGCCTTTTTGGTTGTTGCAACTGGCCTCTAGCGGGTAGAGATTAGTGGTGCTGACTATCACATACAATGTACAAGGCAGCCCCACATAAAGAAGCATTCCTCCCCAAATGTTGATGGTGCTAAGTTTGGGAAATTATAATTTTTACCGTGTTCTAGGACTGAGCTGACAATCTGTACGTGACATCACCTTACACTGTCATACGTTTACGTTGTATGTTTTACACCCAGAGGAAGAAAGAACTGACCCCCAAACCTACAGAGTAGGGAAAGTTCCATGAAGGCTTTCTGTGCCCCAAAGCGACTAGCATCCCCGGCATCTGGGCCCGGTTCGCACACAGGGATGGCTCGGCACTTTGCGCTGAGTGGTCACAGCTGTGAACGGGAGCCTTGGCAGCCAGAAGAACCCAAAGCTGTTGGCAGCTGCGCCTCCAGCTGCATGAGGCCAGGCTGGCTGCCGCCGAGAATGCCAGAGGCAGGAAGTGACAGGTAAGCGCAGGCCCCGCACCCGGCAGGGGCTGTGTAGGTCTTTGAAGTGATGACAGAGGATGTCAAACTCCCGCAAGGAAAACTGTTCGCTGAGGGCATGGCCACCAATGTGGCTGTTAACCGTAGGCCCTGGGGAGAAGATCTGGAGGCCGCTTGGAAAGTGGCGTCTCTCCTCGCCTCAAGCGATCCTGAAACAAAGGGCTCTCTGTAATTCTTTTAGTCAATTAAAAATAATAAGGTGCCTGTTGGTGGAAATCTTTCAATTCTCAAAATTTTACAGACACTGAAGTAATGAAAGAAGTGAGGCGAGGTGAAGTACTTATGCGTTCAGATATCTCTATGTGAGCGCTGGCCACACACACCCTGGGACCTGACATAACCCCAGGTAAATAAGGCTCCTCTGAGGCCAGGGGGGAAGGCCCTCTTCTTTGGCCGTGAGCCAACACCAACACAGAGGCGCCTGTCCATCCCTCAGCGGGTCAGACGGTCTTCAACATCTTGCCTGATGTAATCTGGGAGAGCTTTGCTGTCAAGCCTGGAAAGCTAGGTTGCTGGTTGTTTGCAGTTTCTCTTCAGAAAGAATAAAGACAGACAATGCCTTTCTTTCCCAAGTTATCCAAGATTAGATCTCATGACAGTGCTGTCCTGAGCTGTGTAACTCATGCTTGAGTCATGCAGTCTGCTAGCCACCTGCTACTTTGAATAACTTACCTGATGACAAGATTTCTCTGTTTCTGCTGGCGAAGCTCTGTCAGGGCTGCTGTACAAGTCCAGGACAGCTGTGGGAGGGCGGGAGCTCTGCTCTTCAGTGTTCTGTTTAACCAAAAGCTCTCTGCTACTCGGCACCCCCTCACATCCATAGCACAAAGATAATTCACTCTGAGAAGCCAAAAGTTTGTGTGATTCATGTTCAGTATCAATATAAAAATATTAAATTGCTCTCAGCATCCATTGGGTGTCATGCCATTTACTAATAAAAATTATAAAAAATAAATTTTTATTTTTAAAAATGATTGTATCCCAGGTTTCATAGCTTCGGCCTGGGTGTCTTTTTTGGTTAAAGAGAATACCCTGTTCTATAAGTGTACTGGGCAACACAAAAGCCACCCCCAAAATAATGAGAGGAGAATGATAATGCTTTGTTAAACCCCAACTGAAAACTCATTCTTGATGTCACCATTCTAACCTCCAATCACAGCAGTGAAAATGAATGCAGACTTTTCAGTCTACTTAATTTTTTAACATTTAAACCAACCAAGAGAAAAACTGAATGTAAGAAATGGCATTATTAGAGCTGGGCATGGTGGTGCACACCTGTAATTCTAGTACACGAGAGGCCGAGGCAGGAGGATTGTTGTGAGTTCGAGAGCAGCCTGGGCTACAAAGTGAGCTCAAGGCCAACCTGAACTGCATAGCGAGACCATGGCTCAAAAAGACCAAAAAAAAAAAAAAACAAAAAAAAAAAACAAAAAAAAAACACCTGGCATTATTGTTTGATTTGGAGAGTTTCAGAAATGTGCATAGCCCCCAGAGGTGGCTGTTCAGGCACAGTACATCCT
Organism: Chinchilla lanigera; assembly: GCF_000276665.1. Taxonomy (NCBI): domain Eukaryota; kingdom Metazoa; phylum Chordata; class Mammalia; order Rodentia; family Chinchillidae; genus Chinchilla; species Chinchilla lanigera. The sequence continues at coordinate 10,164,967 of NW_004955405.1, forward strand.
CTGATGTGAACCTTTTAGAGCTTTCAGTGATTAAACAGCCCGCTGCGGCATGCGTGCCGTAGGTTGGCCACCACCAGTGAATTTTAATGGGTTGGGCAGAGGGTAGATCAGCCTGCATCCTACACAACAGCCAAATGTGGCCTCTTAGGCCATGGCCTGCTTCTCTTAATTTGAGCAACAGCACAAGACAGGAAGACAAATTTAATAATTACAGACATTACAAGACCTGACACATTAAGTGGAGAACTGTAAACTGCCTGTAGCAAATCCAAACTCACTTGCAGACTAAGAACCATCTCTCCAAACCTTCGTGGTAAGCATTCTTTCTGTGGGGAGGCCATTGCACGAGGGCTGCACGTTGATGAGGCTCAGGCTTCCGGGAGGTGTCTAGGAAAACCAGCTTCTCTCTCCTTGGGTAGAGAATGGTGGGCAGGACCCAGTCAATAATTGTTCATATGGGTTGTCAATCAAAATAGCTTTAGAAATACATTATGTTCCTGTGGTGTAAATTGGGCAATTTGATGGAAATTAAGGTTTCCTCCAACGAACAGATTAATTTCGCAGGTCTTTGTTTTGGGAGTGTTCCCCGATGGAGTTCCTCCGGACACCCCTTGTTAATGACGGGGCTTTACTTCAGCTCCACTTTCCTTCTGAAACACTTAATTAAAACCTGGTTTAGAGTGCTGCGTTGCAAGCAGGAGGGATGATTACTTTTGTCTGCCTTTCAAAGACAGTCTAGGATTTTCTTATTTTGAAAAACTAATAAATGATTCCAGTTTCCTTCCAGAACAATAGAAATGGCCACATCCTCCAAATCTCCCCTTTACTTCTCTGCAAACCAAACGGAATGTGGGAAACCAACACTCAGGAGTAGGGAGGACAAGAGACGCAATATAGTCACATGTGTGGGAAGGGATGGGAGGGCGGCCTCTGTACCCACTCATTTCCTCTTGCTCTTGCCTATTTCTGACCACCACTAATCTTCTCTCTCTCTCTCTCTCTCTCTCTCTCTCTCTCTCTCTCTCTTTCTCTCTCCCTCTCACTCTGTCTGTCTCTCTTTTTTTCTCTCTTCCTCTCCCTTTCCCTCCCCCCTCTCTACACACACACACACACACACACACACCCCTTTCCTGGCGATCGGATGAATTTTTTTTACCCAAAGAAATGTTCGCAGAGTATATGTTTCACCTGTACTTTGAATTCAGCAAACAGAGCTTTCCTTTGAATTCTGCAAACACAGGCTCTGTGGTCCACCCCCAGAGCTTTTGATTTAATAGGTCAAGGATGCCTGAGAATATGTACTTCTGAAAATCTACCGCAAAATGCTGATGTGCTGACCTGTGGACAACCTCTTGGGTGGCGCTGGTAGAGAGTTTTTTCCAGACCCATTTTTGGCAATCCTATCAAAAGCTGCAAAACTTGATTTCCTAATCGCTACCTTCTTCAGGTCAAGCTCTCCTGTTACCTTGCTGGCTTCTTCTTTAAAATTCCAAACAACAGTAAAGCAAAAACAACAAATAAACAAACAAAACAAAATACAAGAAATATTCCAGCTTTTCATTCCTTAGTTAGAATAGGCCTGGAATTTCTAGTAATGCTGACTCCTACTCCAAATACCTGCAGGGGGCACTCTTTACATTGGTTTCTTCTGGAACTGGAACAGCGTCCCCCAGGAATTGTGAGACACTGCAGGTGACTGCTGAGAACAGATTAAGTGATTACTGGTTAAGCACTGATTGCTATGCCCATAGAGCACATGGAGGGATGAATTTATGACTATTCATCCTCCTTTTTGCAAACTGTTCCTGCACACATAATTTTAGTTAATCCCACAATAACCCTCTGGAATGGGCAAAGAAGACGTGATTATCTTTATTCTACAGATGAAGACATTGGTACAGAAAAATTAATTACTGTCCCAAGGTCACATGGCCACTTGGTATCATAACACAGACTAGAGTATTCAGGTCTCCTCTAAATATATATAAGGCTGTGAAACAAATAATAAAAAGTATTTTAGAAATTTTAATGAATTTATTTTGGTGTTTGGTATCCATGAACCACTGTTAGACCACATATGAACAGAAACTCAGAATTCTGAAAAAGGTCGTACATTACAGTTTGCTTTGACACATAAAGATTGTGGGTTATAGAAAAGGGAAATACATTTATAGATCTTATAGTAATATTTTCCATGCCTGACAAAGGACTCACTCTCTAGGGCTATATATACAATTGAACACTATTGGTCAGCGTTTCTTCCAAAATGATTTAAATATATTTTAGAGACTTGAGATTTCATCTAATGAAAGCCAAGTGAATGGTGTAATTGTTCCAAAAAATCAAATCTACTTATATCTGCTGTTCTAGTATTGAGATACCAACATGATAACAATTATCCCAGAGCTCATTAACATCAACAACAACAAAAAATCCATCACTGTCCTATTTTGTTTCCGTGAAGTGGCTCATTATGTTCAGCATAGAGAAAATACATTAACGTTTGCTTCAGCACACCTGTGGATTTAGTTGATTGCTCACTGTAAAAGGGTTTGAGACAAAGCAAATTTGGTATTCACATCCAAGGGGACTCCAGGGACCTTTCAGAAAAGCTCTTTGTTCAAGAAAATTTACACAAAATAACATTGCTTTATATTCTTTCACTGCTTTTATCTGTCAAATATCCATGGTTGAGTCTTCTAAGCAGCTCGGAGTTCACACAGGTGGGGATAAAATATCAAGTCAAAGAGACCTGAATGTCCTTTAGTGGAACCTAAACTAAGATCTACACTTTGTGTTTCCTTGTAATTATTTTTTAATGGGTAACACATACAACAAAACATTCAAACAATACCAAGAGAGTATAGGGTGAGTGAATCTCCCTCCTGCGCCGGCTCCTAGGCCTTCCAGTCTGTATCCATGAGGAAGCCTTTGCTATGAGCTTCCTGAGTGGTCTTCACAGATAAGCTAGCACATTCAGCTGCTGTGCTGGCACAGGCCCAGAGACTACCAGAAAGACAAAAATTGAAATCACTGTTAATGCTGACTTGCTAGAGAGTTAGGATCCCAATCATTTTGATTTATAACCAAGGTCTCCAACACACAAAAATCACACCAAAAGAATATCATTTCCAAAGCAAGTTCATTTTCTTGTGAAGACTTTGAGGAATTTAGAAATCCCTACTTAAAGATATTTGGAATTATAGTCAACAGCTACAGAGAAGCAGGGAAGAGGGAAGAGAGTACAGTGGAAAAACTTTTGGCCAAGAATCTTATTTAAGTGTCGGGGAGTATGGTGGCACACGCCTATAATCCCAGCACTTGGGAGGCTGAGACAGGAGGATCACTGTGAGTTCGAGGCCAGCCTGGGCTACAAACTGAGCTCAAGGCCAACCTGAACTGCATAATGAGGCCCTGTCTCAAAAAAAGAAGGAGTAAAATGTTTGGAACTTGATTAGTCCCAAAGACTGCCAGCAATACTTTTAGGCAACATCATAAACCAGGTAAAGTTAGTCCTTATTTAATAATCAGAGGTATATAGTTCTGGCTCCAGAACTTATTTGCTATGTATTCTTAGGAAATTTATCTTTTCAGAGTGTCGGTGTCAGTAAAATGAGGATAATGGTACCTATACCATAGAATTGCAGTGTGGGTTAGCACATGAAGTGTAGATGTTATTGTTCTCGCTTCAGCATCATTTGAGTTTAGGGAATAGTTGAAGTGTTGTAAATACACCTGTATTACCATTTGCCTGTCAATTGTGTATGAAATCACAAAGATGAGTACTTTGAAAGTATAAAGGACTAGTGAAATATATGGTATTTTTCTTTATCTGAGCTTTAAGACATATGATATTCTATTTTAATTCATTGTTGCTGTTATCCATAATAGAGTCATCTTTAGTTTTCTTCTGCTTCTTTATCATTCATTTGGGATAACTGATCACATTCTCAGTTCCAGAAAAATGCAAGGGAGATTGAATGTTCCAAGCCGCAGCATGCAGATCTCCTGCCACTGGGGGTCAGGGTGGTAAGGGGACACCTTCCTTCCAGCTCCAGAGTTATCAGATTTTGTCGGATTCTAGCCTGTGTAGGAATCTCATGTGAAAGATTTAAGTAACGTTCTGCTTTCCTTTGCTCTGAAGAAGGATGATCATCTCTTCCTGCTACTGTAACTGTAATGTACTGTGTGTATGTGCTTTTCCAGGCCTCTAACCCTGGGCAGTTTGAAAATGACAGTGATGTATTGTGGCAGCGAGGGCAAGTCCCAGAGTCTGTTGTCTGTCACGGTCGAATAGGGATAAACACAGATACCCCAGATGAAGCCCTGGTTGTCTGTGGCAACATGAAAGTGATGGGGACAATCATGCATCCTTCTGACAGCCGGGCAAAGCGGAATATCCAGGAGGTGAGTTCGGGGTGAACCTTGGGCCCTCACCGGCACCAGGTGTACTGGGTGCTTCTGGCCGCTGATTTGTCTGGCGTTGAACATCTTATGCCACCTATTGACCTGAAATGATTGAATTGCTTTAAAAAGATAACTTTTGGAGCTTTGGCCACCTGCTGAAATTGTAGAGCAGTTTGTCCCTCAGAGGATGGATTTACCTGATAGGAGCAGTGGGCAGTGACAGCAGGTCACAGGCTTCACACACAGCAGGTCTCAGAGTTATTTTTCACAGGCCACTGCCATTCCCTCTGGGTTGGTCAACTGCCAGACCTTCCCTTTGCCTCTGCACCTCCCTGTGAATCTTCCTAGCACTGCTTCAGTCCACTTCCCGGTCACATTTCTCTTGGATCTCCCAACCTCTTCCTCCCAGGCCCCTGGCCCCAGTCACGCAGGTCATCATCTTCCCCACACATCATCTTTCTGAGAAGCAGTTGAGACTCTCCCGTTCCTCAATCCTGACTGGGTCACTCCCATGCTCCAGGGGTTCTGGGTGGAGACCTGCGCCCTCTGCAGAGTGGCAGTCCCCTGGTGGAAATCAGAATCAGGCCTAAACATCAGCAAATCACTTCCCCACGTGGGGCTCTCAGCAGCAAGGTGACCCTGGATAAAATGTTGAGCATGAGAACTGGACATAGTAGTACACATCTGAGGCAGGAGGATTCCAAGGTTCGAGCCCACCCGAGCAACTTAACAACTTATGAGATCCTGTTTCAAGATTTAAAAAAAGGGGGTGTGGGGAAACAGCTCAGTGTGAAGGCCCTGGATTCAATCCTCAGTATCAGGAAAAAAAATGCTGAATCTCATAAGAACGCTAGTCTTCTTCTGTAAGATGGGAATGTTCCTGGCTCCTGACCCTCCTGAGTCTATTTTTATTTTTTCACCAGTTGAGATGAAGTGCACGCGCATCTTGGAAAGTACACCTGCTATGTGGACCAAACTAATTAGGGTGAAGATTCCAACCCCCAGCAAGATCTTTCCTGGTTCCAGCTCTCCCACCATTGAAATTGTTTCTTGTTCACTGGTGCCACCACCCTCTCGCTTTCTCACTAATTCTGCTTCTTCTGAAAGCATTTTTGAGGTAGAACTGTGTTTTTAAACTGCTCCTTCTCTGCTTTCCTTTTCTTTTCTAGCTAAGAGCAAACCTAATCTGTTAATCATTGGCCCTTCTTCCCGACTGCATTCCTCTCCCACTGCAAATCTGCATTGGTTATTCTAAACCAGCCAAGGAATGTCCTTTGCTGAGAGGATGCCAAAGAATGGTTGTAATAGTAGACTTTTATGCGAGGGAAGCTGCGGTTCGTGTTAGGAGAGCTGGGACCTACTCGCCAGATGGGAACACAGGACCTGAAAGTTCTCACATACATTTCCAGATTCAGCCCTAGATATCGAGCTTTTGGATTTTAGAGAGAGATAAACTGTCTGCATTTCAGATCACACCTACTCAGATGTATCCATGCAATTGACTATCCCATTCCCTACCAAGTCTCATTGAAGTGTAAATCGAATATGGCAAGCAGGCAAAGCTTCCTTCATAACTCCGTTGCTACCACCAGGCTTGCACATTTGTTCCTTTTATCAAAAGTTTTCAAATTTTACTCCTTGGTTGAAAGAAAATATATTAATTTAAATAACAAGTTTCTCTGGAACTTCTCATATCCCTTTATTTATTTATTTATTTATTTATTTATTTATTTTTCTGGTACTGGGAATTGAACTCATGATCTTGCGCTTGCCAGGCAGGTGCTGTGCCGCTGAGCTAAATCCCCAGCCCCTCATATCCCTTGAAAAAGCTTTCTCCACATAAATAAAAAGCAACCCCAGTCCAGATTCTACATGTGAAATTCCTCCCCTCCCTTTGTGCTCACAGAAACCTGACGGAGAGAAGAGAATCCCAGTCTCTGGTGAGAAGACTGCAGGTTTATCTTGATTCTGCCAGCCCCCAGCTCCTTCGCCAGGAGGTGACCCGTGTCTCTTTTGTCTGTGAACAGGAGACGGTCATATTTATTTTACCCCTGTCAAGGGATTTTTCTAAATTCATTTATGTGGGGCACTTATTAATTGTACAGGGTAAAGCAATAGTTATTATTTTTTCACTTGCACAAAATGAAACTTGTATGTACTATGTTAATTATTCCATATTAGCATATTTGTGCTATATATATTTGGCCTATCTACATTTATAAATATATATTTCTAGAAAACTGGTCTGTCCCATCTACAGTCTATTACAGAGATGAGAGAAATGAAGTAGTATCGATGGTAGTGCTGACACTTGTGTGAATTTCATCTTCACTTCTCCCTGACTCAGTTTCACAATGCTGGTCAGGCTGCTCTTGAACTCATGGGCTCAAGCGACCCTCCCGTCTCAGCCTCTGAGTAGCTGGGATTGCAGCTGTGTGCCACTGTTCCCAGCTTTAGTTTTTTCCAATTGTTAATAATAAGAGAGACAGTCTTCTAAATTCTCTGGGAAACTATGTTATAATGAAATACCATGAACTGGGCACAGCAGTTTATAAAGAATAGACATTTACTTCCCACCATTCAGGAGGCTGGGAAGTCTGAAATCAAGGTGCTGGAAGGTTCCATGTCCGGTAATGGTCTTGGTGTCTGCTGCCAAAGTGCTCCTGGAACACAGGAGCTCCACAGGGTGAAAGGGACGGAAAGGAAGAAAGGGACTAAGCTAGTTCCCTTCAGTTTTTCGTAAGCTGTTGTTCCATTCACGAGGCCTGAGACCTCCTGACTTAATCATTTTCTCCAAAAGCCCCATATCTTAATACTGCCACCACGGGGATCAGGTCTCAATGTGAATTTTGAAGGGGACACAGACATTTAAGTCAGAGCAGTGACCCTTGGTTGATTCGATGGCATATATGGGACTAGAGGTAATTCCCCATTCTTTAAGGATGCATGCCAACTAGAGCTGGATTCTGGCCCAGCTATTGTGAAATGCAACAGCTTACCATGTTCCTCAATACCATCTTCAGGGAAAACGAAGATAGATTGCTGCCTTTCCCTGACAATGGGTCTCCTCATTCAGGGCCACAAAGGCTGTTTTGTGGGTTAAGCACAAGATTATCTCCATGGAGTCCTGGAGAAGATGTCTGGTGTTCACTCAGATGTCCATCCCAGACACAGGCAAGATGACGTAGGTGTGACCGGGACCTGTGCAGCTGAAGCAATGGGAGGATAAGGTTGAGCAGAGCGGTGAGAAGTAGCTTCTCTTGGCATTGTGTCTACTGATGTGACTAGGGGCCGGAGAAGGATGTGCAGCTCCGAGCCTGTGACATGAAAACTCAGCTGAAGCTGGAGGAAAGGACGGGCCCCAAACCAAGGGGAACTGAAAAACATTGATGTCAATGCAAAACAAAAACCAAAACAAAACACCATGAGGAAATTAAAAGTTGAATGTATCAAAGTCTGTAGTACAACCTAAAAAAAGGCAACAAGCTATTTAAAAATGAAACCCAGAAAAAGAAATCCATTCAGGTGAAAGGCCCAGAGGTTTTGTTTTTCTACCAGCCACACCAGCCATTGTGCCCACTGAAGACAAAAATGGATGTGGGAAAGACTGGAGACAGCTGAACATGCAAAGTCACCCTCAGGGCCATAGGCAAAGGCCCAAGTTCCTCAGCTTTGTGTGAGCAGGTGTAGCTCAGGCTGTGGCCCATGTCAGGCCGAGGCCCAGCTGTGGGCGTAACCAGACCTCAGGCAGTGAGACTGGCTTCCCTAAACAAACCAGAGTCATACGGACTGAGGTTTTCTCTACAATACAGTTCTTGAGTTAATGGCACAGGAACCTTGGTGTGAGACAGCTTGATAATGCTGACCAATGCATTCATGGTCAAAACTTTCCAAATATGCCATAAGATCAAATCAGATACCCAAATCCAGAGTCTAGCTTCTTATTCAACACATGCTGGTGCGTTCTGTGCTGGCCTGTGTGGGGAGCCTGGGAAGCATTCTAAGAAGGCACAGCCTTGCCTTAAGGGTTTTGTTAGGCTAGCTGTGCACACAGAGAACGTGTAATGTGGCCTGTATCTATCTGGCTTTGGGATCGATCTGGCCTTGGGAAGTCCAAAAGCCAGCATTAGGAACCAGAAGAGTATTCTCTTTGGAGAACATTGTTACATAAGGTATTTAGAGCTTCAAACTGACACTCAACATTTTATTTGATAAAGAAAAATCTACCCAAAGAACAATGACAATAATACAAGAGAACCTAATTCTATGTCTAACAAGGTCTTTGAGGAAAATGAAGTTAAGGATACAACTGAGAAACCAGGGCCCATTTTCCCTCTCTGTTGTGTGGACAGCCTGCAGTGGGATGTGAGTTCCTCTGCCTTCTGCGTGCAGGAAAGGCATTGACTCACTTTGTTCTCTGTTGGGGACTCCCACAGGATGTGCAGGAAGCAAGGGGGCAATGAGAAAGCAGCACAGGACCGATAGCAGTGCAGGGGTGAGGAACTGGGTAGTGTCGGGTCAGTCCAGGAGGCATCCTCACTGACTATCTCCTCTTCAATTCTGTAGGAATAGTTCACTACTTCATTCTTTTATTTCCTTTTCTCTCTATTGAAGATTTTGTCAAACTATTTTTTCAGGCACAGTGCAGGTCCTGAGATGAATAAGTTATAGAATCTAACCTTTATTAAATGTAAACTTTTATTAAAATCTAAACTCCAAATAAGATATATTCACTGAATGTCCAGTGCCTAGGATAGCACCAGGTACATAGTAGTTACTCAGTAAATAATTGTTGAATGAGTGATGCAGCTCACAATAGTAGATATGTGCACAGAATAATGTGAAATCGTGACTGTTCCTTCCTGCGCTCCCTGCTCTGGCCTTGACCTTTATAATCTTGTAGCCCCAAACTTTGTCTTGGTTATGCAGCTTTCATTTAGATTTGCTGCACTGTGAGTTGTGTCCTAATGTTCTCTCTGTTTATAATTGGTATTTTAGTTTCATTTTCTACTCATACCCTAGTCTGTATCTTTCCTTGTAACTTAAAATTATCAATGTATTTACTCCACTATTAGTTGAGCAGCTATAACATTCAAAGAATTGCACTAGAAACTGATGATATGGCAATGAATAGAAAACTCTTAGGGTGTTTACCCTGTAGGGGAAGACAGAAAATAAAATTGGCACAACTATTGTCCAGTGATAATTGTGATTGGTGCCATGAAGGAGGACAAAGCAAGAAGCACAGAAAGCAGAGGGACCCTTCCTAGGCTTGAAGGTCAAAAATCCTCAGAGGAACAGATGTTTAAATTGGAGGAGGAAAAGGTAGAGTTTTTAAGGCAAGTAAAGCAATGTGAGCAGAGGCTCTGAGGGGAAAAGAGCCGAGTGTGTTTGAGGAACTGAGAGAAGCCAACCTCTTGGTTGGGCTTCCCCATCTCCACGAAGCTATCTTTTTGGCTCCCCTAAAAATATTTTAGATAACTCCCCAGAGATGTGATGATGGTCACAGTTTCAGCAATGCCCTGTGTTTGTCATTGTAATGTAATTCTATGTGGTGTGTTCATCTGTCTTCCTGTTGAGACCAGAAACTTTAAAAGAGCAATCATTTTTTAAAGTTCTAATATTTAATAGTACGTGATATTTTCAACAGTGCATGATATATATTGGGAAATGTTAACTGTATGAAACAAATGAATGGATCTTAGCTTCTCATAATAGTCGTTATTAAAACAGCAAGAAACTCAAAATTATCCCGCTAGATACATATCCGAAGTAAAGCTAGTCCTTTTAGCCAAGTGAGTACCAGCTTGCATCTTCACAACTGCCACGCTGGGGAAGGACTGAGAGCCCTGACTGAGGAGCAGCCTTGCTCTGCTTCACGGAGTGGATCAAGGAAGGAGCTGTTGTTCTTCAAGCAAAAAGAGCAGCAGCAACAAAAGTATATCTGATTCTTCTAGCACATGGAGGAAAGCCCAGCCAGCAGATATCTAATTGCCAAGACACCACTTGTTGGGGGCTGGGGATTTAGCTCAGCGGCAAAAGCGCCTGCCTGACAAGCGCAAGGTCATTGAGTTCGGTTCCCGGTACCGGAGAAAAACCACACACAAAAAAAAAAAAAAAAAGACACCACTTGTTTCATAACCAAGAGAGATTCTAGCCAAGTGCTCTACCATTGAGCTACATCCCCAGCCCCAACTCAGTAATATTTTTAAAAAATTTTGAGGAACCTACAAAAAGTGTCCATTTTTTTGTGTGCTCAAATAGGATTATTAAGGAAATTGATCCTGCTAGTTTCAACAGGTCATTTTAAAAAGAACAATGAAAAACCTTCAAGGGAATCCTTTGTCTTAACCACGTTTAGCTTTAGCTTCCTGTGGTTGTTCGCATCTTCCTGGGACACAGTGAAATTAGTTGGAGGACCGCAGTGGCAGGAATGCAGAGCAGGGCTCTCAGAGGAGGGGCCTTGTTTGACCAGGGGAACCGAGCTTCCTAGTTCTGAGTACTGAAGGACCAGAAGTTGAATAACCCAGACTTGTAATCCACTTGAAGGAATTTCCTTCAACAAAATGTTTAAAAGCAATTTGATAATATAGGCCCTTGAGTAAAGCACTGTGTCTTCAATTTGTAATATAAATTTTGCTATGAAAACTATGTCATTTAAAAATGATGCCTTGCGATCCAGAGTAGCCATTGTTTCTCTACAAAGTGATGAACCTCCCCTCAAAAGGAGGGTTCGGTTCTCAGGGGAGGGAAATAGGGCAAGATCAGTGACTGATCAAGATTTTGCCCTATAATTTGGCTACAAAAACCCTGGGTCAGTTTATTAGTCAGTGAATGGAAATCACAGATGTGGACCTTACAATTTTAGCTCCTCTAAGGCAAAAGAGAAATTTCTCTTGCTCTAGTTTGGACAGAAGAAAGAAGAGTCCTATTGTCAATGTTCATAGTCCCTCTGGGCATTGATTTGAATAGCAAATCTCTAAACACTGTAAATGTTCTTCTTTAATTAAATTAGGTTGACACAAATGAACAGCTGAGGAGAATAGCCCAAATGAGGATTGTTGAATATGACTACAAACCTGAATTTGCATCTGCAATGGGAATAAGCACTGCCCATCAAACAGGTACCCACACGAATTCCCTTTTTAATTTTGTACTGTCAGCCACTGCAGTTTCAATTCCTTCTTTATTTTGCTATGGCATTTGATATCACCCTGGTGCTCTAACTCATCCTCTGTGAAACCCATTCTCACTAGATCAGGAAAGGTTAAAGAATTTCTGTGTCATCTTTTCTAACACAGCCTTCCCTGCACCCGAATGTCCTAGTGGAGTACTCTGAATATATTGTTTCCTTTCCCGGGGTCCTCTTGCTCGTGAGATAAGGGTTGGGGCAGATGGTAGCTCAAACTGTGAGAGGGCACCACTGGGCACTTTGGGTATGGAGGGAGGGGGCAGAGGGTAGGTAGGTGGGTCTAGGAAAGAGAAAGTATAAACGAAATGATGTTTATTCTCTAACCCAAGAATCCTAAAGAAAGAAGGAACATTTAAGGGACAGAGGCCTCCCATAGAAAAAGAAAGGAAATCAAATTAATGCCCCACCTTTCCTTCTACGTACAGGGACTTTAAGGTATTTGCTCACTCTTTCCAACACTTGTTAGAGAGTCTTTAAACAGAAAGAGAGAGAGAAAAAAACTCCCCTCTCCACTGACAGTGGTTCTCAGCTCAGTTTCCTCATTGTATATAGTGTATTGGAGATCCAAGTTAAATCCTAGAAGGGCTAAACATCTATTTCTACAGATGTCCTGCGGCGATCAGAGTTGCAGCCAGGATTTTCTCCCACTGGGTCTCTCTCTGATTAAATCTGTTGGAGTGTTTTGTATATAGGAATGATTGCCCAGGAGGTGCAGGAGATCCTGCCCAGAGCTGTGAGAGAGGTTGGTGATGTCACCTGTGAAAATGGAGAGAAGCTAGAAAACTTCCTCATGGTCGATAAGGTAATAAATCACTGAATGGGTATCTGTTCCCCTTTGAATAAGCCGCTTCTATGGCGGCACGATGAACCAAAACACCTCACCAGGAAATGCGCATTAAAAAAGACTTCTTCACCCAGCTATGAAGTGAGTGTATCAGTTATAGACATGAGAAGAGATGAGAAAAGATGGGTCATGAGGATGTTCTCGTCACAATGCCAAATGTTTGAGGTAATGGATGGCTTGGCTGATTGGCTTGGTTGTTCTACATTGTATTAAAAAAATCATTGCATCACTTTGTACCCATAAGAGAAAAAGTGAAAGGAAGGCCCAATAATAATTTCATCTCAGCAAGTATTATTGGAGGAAAACTGGCATTAGAGAAGTTCACTTAGCGTGGATGCTCTGACATAGTTTGATTAGACTTCACCTCTTGAAATGCAACTAAAATTTCTGAGGGTATGTATTATGTTATAAAACAAATTATAGTTATGGAACGTGCTCTTTCTCAAAGTGATTAAAGATTGGAATCTAAAAAAAAAGATTAGAATGCTGATTTTCTTTTTGATCATAGCTTTTTTCTTTTCTTTTTGAGACAGGGTCTCACTATGCAGTTCAGGCTGGCCTTGAACTCACTTTGTAGCCCAGGCTGGTCTCAAACTCACAATGATCTTCCTGCCTCAGCCTCCTGAGTGCTGGTATTATAGGCATGCGCCACCATACTTGGCGTTGACCATAGTTTTGATGAAATTATATTTGACTTTCACAGTATAATCATCAAGTGGGTCTTTTTATGGAGCTATTCATGGGCCTCCTCATTTTTTCCCCAAGGGCCTGTCTTAATTCCTTGATATTCAAATCATTCCCTTTTGAAGCAGTGTCATAGTGCCTCTAGATTAGCTCCCCTTCGCTCGCCTGAGCCTGTCAGTGCCTTGCTGATTGATGTGGAGTGTGTAATTTGAGTAGTTCCCTGGCATCACATCCGTCAATTCTGTGAACCTCTGCATCTTTAGCAAAGTTTGCAGATTCTGCCTGCTGCTGACTTGCTTTACATTCGGTTTTGTATTTCACACTGAGAGGGAAGTCTTCTTGCCTTAGGGATTTTGTAGTTGTGGGGAGAGATATCTGAGTGGAGACTAATTTATAATTTGTCAGTTCATGGGTGCAGTGCTTCTCCAACTTCAAAGTGCACACACATCGCTGGGGATCGTGTTAAAATGCAGATTCTGATTCCGCAGGAGTAGGGTGGGACCCGCGAGATCCTGCAGTTCTAACTCGCCTCCAGGTGTGCCAGTCTCGCCATCCCTGCGAGTCACAAGCCACACTTGAAAATGCAAAACAAATTTTCACATTAGGCCCCTCCCCGGGCCTCAAGCCCTTGTTCACAAAGCACTCAAATGACAGCACTTGGTTGGTCCTAGGCTGCAAAAGCTGAGTGGCAGAAGCTGACTTACTGCCCTCAGATTCCTGAGGAACACATTTGCATCGGAGGGATCCTTTACTTGCTCTCTGGCAGACCTGGGGTGTCATGTCACTTGTGAGGTAAAGCAGGAGGAATTTATGTACTTATTTTCCAATTTTTTATTGCAGTAAAATGCATAGAACATAAAATATATCCTCTCAACCCTTTGAAGTGTACAGCTCAGCGATGGTAAAGGCACTTACAGTGGTGTGCAATTATCATTGCCATACATCTTCAGAACTCTTTTCATTTTCTAAAAGTGGAGCTTGGTGTTCATTAAACAGTAACTCCCCAGTCCTCTCTTCCCCTAGCCTCTAGCAAGCAGACCACTATACTTCCCGCCTCTACAATTTTGACTGGGCTAAGTGCCTCATGTAAGTGGAATCAGACAGTATTTCCTTCTTGTGACTGGTTTCTTCACTTAGCATAATGTCCTCAGGATTCGTCCTTGTTGCAGCACACGTCAAATTTCCTGCCTTTGAAAGGCTGAGTAATGATCCCCTGTATGTATAAACCACACTTGACCTGCCCACTCATCTGTCGGTGGTTGCTTTCACATTTTAATAAGATGAATTGTGAATGATGCCGCTGTGAATGTGAGTGTAAATGATGCGCATTGTGAGTCTGTTTTCAGTTTTTGGAGGACGTATGTCCAGAAGTGGGTCGCTGGTTATATGCGGTATTTTTTTGAGGAATTGCCGTTCTGTTTTCCAAAGTGCCTGTGTCATCTTATACTGGTAGTTACACTGCCCAAATGTCTCAGTTTCTCCACATTCTCACCAATACTTGCTGTTTTGTATTTTTATTTTTAAAAGAGTAGCCATGTGGGTGGGTGTGAGGTGATTTCTCATTATAGCTTTGCCTTGCATTTCCCTAATGGTTAGTGATGCTCAGCATCTCTTCACGTGATCAGTGACCACTTGTACATCTTCTTCAGGGAAACCTTTTGTCCATTTGTGCATTGTGTTGTTTTGTTGTTGTTGAGTATTAGGAGTTTTCTATTTATTCTGGGCACTAGTCTCTTATCAGATATATCATTGCAAATATTTTCTCTCATATGGGTGGTCTTTTCATTCTCTTGGTAGTGTCTTTTTATGTATGGAAGATACTAGTTTTAATTTGATGTCATCTATTGTATTTATTCACCTTTGGTTATCATATCCAAAAAAAAAAATCACTGCCAAATCCAATGTTGTGAAGATGTCGATGTAAGTTTACTTCTAAGAGTTTTATTGTTTTTGGTCTTACATTTAGGTCTTTGATCTATTCTGAATTAATTTTTATATATGGTGTTAGGTGAGAGTCCAGCTTTTCCTGCCGTATGTGGGTATCCAGTTTCTCCAACACTTTCTGTTGAAAAGACTTCTCTTTCCCCATTGACTGGGTTTGGCGCCCTTGTCAAAAAGTATTTGACCATAGCTATAGAAGCTTTTTTCTACACCTGTAATCCCAGCACTCAGGAGGCTGAGGCAGGAAGACTGCCACAAGTTCAAGGCCAGCCTGGGCTGCATAGTGACCTCAAGGCCAGCCTGAATTACACAGCGAGAGCCTGTCTTAAAAAAAAAAAAAAGTATTTCTGAGCTGTCTATTCTATTCCACTGATCTCTATATTTATTTTTATGCCACTATTACATTGTTTTGATTATTGTAGTTTTACAATAAATTTTGAAGTTAGGAATTGTGAGTCCTCTAGTTTTGTTCTTTTTAAAGATTTTTTGAGGTTTTTATTTTAAAGAGAATAAAAACATAACAATTTTGTGATCCCTTGATCTGAATTTTAAGGTGAGTTTTTATTTTTCTGCAAAAAACATCACTGTGATTTTGATAGGGATTACATTTAATGCATGGATTATTTTATTTTGAGTACCAGTGATGTTGCAATCATATTGTCTTTTAATCCATGAACATGGGACATATTTCCATTCACCTATGCTTCCCTTAATTTATTTTAGCAATATTTTATAGTGTTTATTATATAAATCTTTTACCGTCTCGGTTAAATGAATGCATATTTTACCCTTTGATGCTATTGTAAATAGAATAGTCTTTATAATTTCCTTTTCAGATTGTTTAGCATTAGTGTATTAGAGAAGCAATTAATTTTTGTGTGTGACTACGTCTTGCCACCTTGCTGAGAAATTTATTTTTAATAATAAAGTACTGAAGTTTCCAATAAATTATTTTAAAACAAAATGGGCATATTAGAAGGTATTTGTATAGTAAAATCACCTCCACTCTTGCATTTTCTAAGCTTTCTGGGGTGAGAGGAAACTGGTGCGTAGCCATCAGTCATAGGGCAGCCTCAGAGTGTGTCACCTGGCTGCGAAAGTAGCAGTTAAGCCACGTTTGGATGCAGCTATCCCTAGAACACTTAGGTAGGGGTGTTCATGAACCGTATGTGTCGATCGTGTCATCTGCCCAGGCCCTTCCGATGGTCATTGTTCAGCAAAGTAATTAGCTTCCTTGCTCTGCCCTGCAGGAGCAGCGCACTCCCCGGGTGAGTGCAGTGGGACAGCTGGAACTATTAAGCAGCTGGAGGTCCAAGGGCCAATCCCCTTTTCCTAGGAGAGGCCAGAATCCACGCTTGTTCCTAGGAAGACAAACCCGGATGTCTGGGAGAGTGGGAGGGTGCCATTACTGTTCCAGGCAGCCAGTTCGGTGTCACCTGTGGAGAAAACCCTGGGAAAGTAGAATTCTGTTTATAAATAAGTAAAAGTGGTAGGAGTCCAAAAAGGAAAAGTTGTGATTCTCTTTGTAGCAGGACCATGTAGTGATGTAATCTACGGAGACACATAAGGCCACAGCCTTTTGCAGAAACTGTTATTCCAAAAGCCAGTGGAACATCTCCCCACCCCAATGAGGCAGGGGAAGCCCAGCACTGTCCCTTGCAGGGCGGAGGTAGACTTCATTTGGTAGCTAATCCTCGCACCACGGGCCGTCCCTTCCCGGCACCGTTAGGGCTCACAGAGCCTCTCCTCTATTCTTTCTCGTTAAGAATCCAAGGAGTCCTGCTCCTGGGTCCCCTGCTCTCCGTTAATTGTGCAGTGAGCAAGTGCACGGGGCCTCCTGCCCTCCTAGTCCCTACCCACTGATGTGGGCAGTGTGGTACCTTGATTGCTGCATCCAGGGCTGCTTGTTTTGAGGGGCTTTTAAAGATTTCTGGGCTTCATATACTGCAGTAACTGGCAGAGGTCAGATGAAGGTATAATGTCTCCATTCCTCACTCTATTTCTCTCCTACCATCTGATCCTTTTTTAATAAAAAAAGTTTCTTTGAGCCTAAAATACGAACTAGACATGCGTATGAAAATGTCAAAATGTTGCTGTCGTTTTCACACGTGTGTTGCAACTTTACACCAAAATAGGAGAAAAGAATGGCTGGATCTTTACAGCCTGCCCACACACTAACCAAAGTTAGTAATGTTTGTCCAAGTTGGTACAAGCAGCCCTTCCTCCTCCCCTTCACAAGAGCGATGACCGTGTAAGATAAACGTTTCTTATCCGGAAAATCTGCTTCTTTTCATGTTTCTCACGGTTTCCTCTGTGCCAGGGAAGGGAGGTAGATTGAGAGGGGTCAGGCTTGATGCTGGGGACGAGAGGCTGAGGAGGCACAAGATAGGGCTTTACCTTTTTAGTGTTTTCTTCTATTGGAATCATCTGTTTCTCTGATTATGTGGGAGTAAGTACTTATTATTCTTGGGAATTATTACTAGGTGTGCTTCAGATAAGAGCAGCGCATTCCATACATGTAAAAATTGCTTTAAACTAATTCACAGCTGAGCCTGTACAAAAATTGGATGTGCTCTGTGTTTTGAAACAGGGTCTTACTGTGTAGTTCAGGCTGGCCTTGAGCTCACTGTGTAGCCCAGGCTGGACTCGAACTCATGGCAACCCCTCTGCTTCAGCCTCCCTAGTGCTGGGATTAAGGCATGCACCACCATGCCCATCAATGTGATCTTTTAAAAATTGATGCTATAGGCCATCCTACTCTAACTTAGTATGTAGTTACTTTTTACTCTTTTAATCTAGTATTTTCCCCTTCAATCACAACATGCTTGGAAACTGTCTATTTGAATCATGGAATCATTAAGCGGCGCTTGGCTTCGGTCTTTGAACAGTTTATACTCTTGAAGCGGGAGGGGGGGTGATAAGACCATTCTGTGAGTAATGGAGCTCTGAGTTACAGTGTAAGACATCCACCAAGCACTCCGTCAGTCTGGAGGAGGAGGGACACTGGAGGCTGGGAAGAGGCTGGTACATGGAAAGGCCCAAGAGAGGCTGAGAGAAGCAGAGGGAGACACTGGTGGACCTCAGCAACTGAGGACGCGACCAAGGGAGGGCACACGGCCTCTCGCGTTTTCCATCTTCTCGTCTATGACATCCCAACGGACCCCAAGTCCTAAGTAACTGTCTTCTTTGGTGGTATCTCCAGTACTTCAGCTCCCTTTTTTATTCTCTTCATTTTTCTTCCAAACTATCACAATGATGTCCTAACCGTCCTGCTAGTCACTAGTAGAATTATCTTCCTTAGAAGCCAAAGCAACCAAAACAAATCTTGATCATATAATAATCCCTTTTCCCTGTATTGGATTTTTCACTGGCTACAGACTACTATAACTCTTCATCATCTGCATCAAATCTCTTCCTAACTTATTTCCTAACACTCATCGCAACCCCTCAACCCCTTAACACCTGTATATGAAGCCACGTGGAACAATGACCTCACCTCTTTTCAAGTAAGCTGGACCCTTTCAGAACACAGTGTGTTTGCATGTGTGCTGTGTCCTTATCTTGGGAGCCTCTGCCGCCTCTCACTGCTCCTTGTGGAACAGTTCCTTTTCCTGTACTGCTTCCCTTCCCTCTCTCTCAGGGGCGTCGACTGCCTCCCTTACCTGGACATGCAGGGACATCTTGTCTGTGAGTTTCTCCCACACCAGCCATTTCCTCTGATCCTCAAACCAACAGAGAAAAATAGAAAAAAAAATGCCTCTTCCTTTAGGTGATCTCGTCAGCTCACTGGCCTTCCCCGAGTACTCATCTGAAACAGTCTCTGTATCACTCAGGCTCACTTTGTAAAGTTCAGGGTCATTGCCCGAGGTATAGTACTTCCGCACTAATTAGGAAAAGGGGCCCCTGCTGCAACCCCCAGCCGCCCCCTCAGCTGGGCCTCTGTGCTGTGCACAAACTGCAAACTTCTTCATAGCAACTTGGAGAGTATTTGTTCCTGACTAAATTATCCAATTATTTGCCTATTTGTTCTCTGACTAGCTCCCTAAACAGTTGTGTGAGAGCAGAAATTGTCTGTTTTTTAAAGTTATTTCTTTTATACTTTATTGTGGTTTTACCCCAGGGCTTCTTGTACTGTAGGAATTCGACAAATATTGGTAGAATGAATAAGTGAGTTGTGTGATGCCTTGTTTGATCCTGTCTCCACAGTCCTCTTGGCCTCTGAAGATAAATCTCCTATAGTTTTTATCACATCAGGCCGTCATTTTCTTCCTTTCTTGTCTCTTTCACTAAAAAGTGAGGTTGTGGAGTTCAGAAAATCTGCCTCCTCCATCCTGTGATGATTGGTACGGTATCTGCTACTGTGTAGGTAACTCTGATAGGAATTTATTTATGTTAAAGCCTAGATATTTGAGTGCTAATAAAGAGCAAAGAAGAAATTTTATTAACACAAGGACATCTGACAGAAAAGTGACTTTTCTGTGGGAAAAGATGGGTTCAGTTTTGACTTTCAGATATCAACTCAGCAATCAGTGAGAACATTCAGAGGGTGAGCCGCAGACAGGAGCCCAGAGGAGCAGTTGGGGGTTGAAGCCTCCCCTCTGAGGACGATCGTGGATGGAGGTCCCGGATGGAAGGCTGTGGTTGAATCTGGCCTGCTGATAGTTTTACCACATGGTGTTTTTAAAACTTTCAAATTTGTCGCCTACATTCAGAAAGCAGAAGATCTTCACACACATTTCGGACTTTTGGCTGTCTTGAAACATATGAAGTTTTTTTGTAGACACGTGGTGCTGGAGTGAGGCTCCCCGGCTAGGGGCTCTATGTGTGCTCCTGTTGCTGTTTCCTGTTACCTGCGTGGTCCCACAGGCTTTTGAGTTCAAACAAAACAAGAAGCAAGAAGGACCAAAGGTGGCAACTTCGAGAATGTATCCAGTTAGGGCCTCCAGAGGAAGAGGGGAGCATGTGATCCTTAGAGGATTGGAAGAAAGGGGTGCGGGGACCCGGGGCAAGCATCGTGCTCAAAAGCCAAATAAGCAAAGAGGGAAATGGGAAGCACATGGATGAAACAAGAGGTTCTCTTTGAGACCCGTACCAGTGGGTGTAAGACACATATGAGCTTGTCTAGGAAGTGCTGCCAGATTGTTGGTCAGTTCTAATAGCAGTAATGCAAGAACCTCTCACGTTCCTAGATCCTTATCGACACTTAACATTATCAGACTTTCTAAATTTTGCAATTCTAGTTGAGTTAAAATAGCATCACCTTGTTTTATTTTTGCCTTTTCTTTATTAGTAATAAGGTGGTGCATCTCTTTCTTATGTTAGCTACTTAGGTTCCTCTTCTGTCTCTTTGGCCCAGTGTGCCATCGGCTTATGTCTTTTTCAGGAAAGAATACAATTTTTATTTGACTATCACTTTGTTCTTTTCCAGTGCTCTCAAAAGCAAAACTAACATGCTAAATCTATAGTAGTAGCTTTAGATAGTGACAATCATTTTTTATTTCAATGTAGGCTTCTTTCCTTGTGCTGGTTATAGCTTAAAACTATGACTTGTTTGTTATTTATGCTTATTATCGGTCAAATCTCCCCCATTGGAAAATATACTCTATGGAGAGTAGAGGCTGTCTCTGCTTTATCTAACTGTTTTGTCTTCTGTTAGTGTATAGGAGAGTATCTAGCATATCACAGGTGAGTAATAAAGGACTATTGCTTCTACTGATGAATTGAACATTAAATTATAAGTGTCAGGTACTGAGTTGGTCAAGTGGAATCATAGATACCGTCAACAGCTTCCAAAGGAGCTTGTCAGTCACCATGAGAAGTCAAGAAATCAAAAAAGTGCAACATACTGAACATATGCCAAATCAGTTGGAAACATCTCAGTCAAAAGATTCAAACCTTTCCCAGAGAAAACTGCACTTAACCAAAAGTAACAAAAATTAAAGAACAATTCTAAGGCAAAGGGAGGGCAACAGTCATGCACATATTTTAAAACAAATTTAGGAAGCTTATGCTCTTCCCAAGTAAAGCAAAGGTTAACATGAGACATACCAGGAAGTGAGCCCAAGAGTTACCCTCTTTGGGAAAGAGATGTACATGGGAAGGAAGCCTCTCCATTTAGGCACCTATTGAAAACTCAACTGGAAGCTAGAGCTTCCACATGATCTCAACAGCGTGCTTTGCTCGTGTGGGGATTCTACTTTGTTAAATCCATGTCAGGGTCTGGTGAGCTCTCCACAAAATAAACTCTTGGATGAAAATCTAAAGTTGGGTTTATTCAAAACCCAAACAATTGCCAAACACACCACTGGCTAAAAATGATTTCTCTTCCTTTAGCAACAATGTTTACAACGTGAAATTACAGGCAATATTATTCCATGATTTTATTAAAAACCTCAGTCCACACAACATCAGGTGCATTGTTTACCGCAAGGAGAGGTTTTCATGTGTGTTCTATTATTGGGAAAGAAATAAAGGCCTCTTTCAACTTCTCACACCTTTCTCTGTGATCAGACTTAGTTGTCTTTGTTCAGTGTTGTTGGACAGGGAATAAACTACTGCTCCAAAGAGAGGAGAGTTTAACTCCACTGCCAGCTGTGCCCTGATATGTAGGCTGATTATCTTTAGAGCTGCAAGGATCCGAGGAACTGCAGAAGCAGAGTCCAAGAGTTTCCTGGAGGTGAAGCAGGGAGTGAAGAGGTTTTATCTGCTTCCTGACCAATTCACCGCCACAGGAAAAGACCCTACCTGGGTGGAGACCAGTTTGCTGTGTAGAGCCAAACCATGAAGCCATTTCCTTTAAACTGATTAAATCCTGGTAATTCACTCACATTTCCACAGCCATTTCCTAATATGGAATTGGAAGTTGGATTTCATTTATTTATTATCTAAGAGAAGCCTCAAATAAAAGAGTGAACTAGAAGCTAGCCACTCTCTTTCCTTCACTACAGAGCAATACTGAGCCCTTTTATGACATGGACCACTCACTGGGAGATGTTAATTCATTTAATCATCAAATAAATACTGAGTCACAAGTCTGCTAGAGAATGGCCTGTGGGTGAGGTGTGGGCCCTGTCTTTAAGAAGTTCCCCTCTCCAGGTGTTTATTATATAGGTAGATGTGACACTAAGGGTAAAGAAAATAGAAGAAGGGAGAGGACAGGTGGTTCACATAAAGGCAACATTATGTGCTAGTTCCAGAGACTAGAGGTACCATACTATGTTCAGCAATAGCAAATGGTTCCATAGGGTTGCAGCACACAGTGTGAAGGGGGTACGTATGGTAAAGGATGAGTTTTAAGTAAGACACCAACAGTAAAGGTAGATGATAGCTCTGATTTCACAAATGCCTGTGTTGTTTTCATGTGCACATATACTGGCCATACTGTGCAAGCATCTATTTAGAAAATGTGCTCACTCTGTCCCCGTGTACCCTGACCACAAAACAAATATTTCAAACAGTGGGTAAAAGAGTCTTGTGTGATTTGAACCAGGGACTACTTTTTTCTCCACAGTCTCACCAGTAATTTTTGATGGCAAAAATTGGATTACTCATATTTTTCCTGTCACAGTCATAAAGCTATTTTTCGGCTGAGGGAGTGGGCCCCATTTAAAACTGCTAATAGTTGGTCAGAGTTGAGTAATTAAATTAGGGTTGGTTTTAAAATTACTCCTAGACAATGACTGATGTCAAATGGGGACATTTTTCAAGATGCTCTGATGTATACCCATCTGAGGTCCAGTAAGTTCAGTTTCACATGCATTTGTGCCTTGACTTATGCATTAAGAAAAAGCTCCAAGCCAGGTGCAGGGGGCACACACCTGCAATAACAGCTATCAGATGACTTAGGCAGGAGGATTGAAAGTTCTAAACCAGCCTTAGAACCAGCCTGGGCAACTTAGTGATACTCTGCCTCTAGATAAAAGGGATTTGGGGTGTAGCTCAGTATCAAGCTCCTGCTTAGCCTGTGGGCTTAATCCCCAGTACTGAAAAAATTTCCTCAGGCACCTGTGATGTACATTTCCGGTGAGAGCCCTCTCACAGAGATATTAACACCTTCAGAGAAAAGGACAGTTTTAAGGAAACCATATTTTTGAACCTTCTTATACTGGCTTCACTGTGATGACAGAGAACAGAAATCAGAACTTCAAGTATTTTAGCAGGAGGCAGCCCCATAACATGCTCTGGAGATTTATTTTTTTGTAATTTTCCATTGGCTCCTTCAAGTCAGTGAAGGGTATAATTATAATCAGGAAGGTAGTAGTAAATTTTCTCATCTTCATTTCCTCCTGCAGAGGAAAACACATGAATTATCTGCCTCTGCTTGGACCTACCTGAAGACACATGGTGCTGGGAAATTTGAGTTGAAGAGATTAGAGCAGGCTTTTTATCATTATTGACAAGGAACTGGACTTTTGCAGACATTGCTCGTATCTCATGAGGTAATATCAAAAGTACCACAGGGAAGACATTGCAGGAAGAACTTCATATGGTATACAGGAGACTTTATCATCAGTCTTCATGATCTGCTTCGGTTTTAGCTAAAGCACCAACTAGGAATTGAAGCAAGCAAACTTTTTTATTGGAAGAAACCAAATGCTAGCAACAACAAAGAGAGGGGTGTAAGTAGTACCAGTGAAGACAGAGAGAAGGGGTAGAGTGGAAGCTTTCGGACATGCCGCTCATAGTGCTGTGTGACCATTGCCTGTGAAGGAGCAGGGTGTGGGAAGGAGCCAGAGGGGATGATGGGAAATCTGTTTCCGATTGCTGGGTGAACATGAACTGACACATGATCCATTGTAAGTGAAACTGTTAGTTTAGTATCAGCCTCTCTATGGTAGAAACGTAGTACATAATCATATAACATTCACTATGTTTTAAAATCACTGACTGCTCTTCTTAGCTTCATAATTTGTCTCATTTTTATTAAAACAAATTTAGAAATAAAGGAAAGTCTATACCAGGATTGGAAAAAGTTAGGAGCACTTTTTTGGGGAGTTTTAAAATTTTGCTTTAAGTTTATTTTTAAAGTGTTTTTAATGAAAAATTTCAAATACATACAAAATTAAATAGACAGGTAATAGACCCCATGTATGACTCACTCTGACTCCAAACATAAATTCCTGTTTCATCCTACTTTACTTAAATCCCCTACCAAATACTCCAACTACATTATTACAGTGAACCTCAACATCATATATTTTATTATAGATACATCAATATTTTATAAAAAAGGTAGGACCATCTCTTTAGAACTGAACCACGATACTATAATCACACATACAAATATATAGAAATTCTTTAATATCATCAAATCCAATTGGTGCTGAAATTTCCCCCATGTTCCTGTATATACAGACATGGGGGTTTAGGAACCATTGAGAATCGTTGCCTATTTTGTTGAAGATAACAATACGTACTATAACAACCATTGTTAATTCTTATCATCTTATTTTGAAATCTCGTATCATTTTTATTGTTTTTGTATTGTTTTGTTTTTCTCTTTGTTGTTGTTATTTTGTCATTTTTTGCTCTTTAAAATAAAAAAAAGAATTATTGCCTAGATCCATTGTTTTATTAGGGCATTAGAAAATAATGACACTTTGTCACTTCTTCTTTATTTATTTTCTGGAATTCTTCTAAAATGAAGAACTTCCCCTTATCAGATATGTAGCTGATATGCAGGAAAGTTAGGATACAACTTCATTCTTGCTTTTATTTACAAGCTTTCCAAAAAATGTTTTAAACCTCTTATATCTTCCAAAGGCAACCACTAAAATATTTCTAAAAGTTAAATAGGATTCTGGATATTTGAAAAAGATATTTAATTCTTTGATCTACTACAGTAACAAGTCCTCTGATGTTTTGTCTTTGGCCAGTGGGAACTCCTGGCTCCTGAGTCATTGTGACACAACTGAAGAACTCTGTGATGTTGGCCCTGTGTTCACATATTGTAGGGGGCTCCAGGTTCAGGCCATGCGTTCCAACCCTCTACCTGGACTCTTTAGTTCTCCAGAGAGCCCTGGGTCCTTGCCGTGGGAATAGCATTTAGTGACTATTTACTGGCAATGAGGGTACTCATTGTTAGTAAGTTGGGAAATATTTTTCCCCATTTATTTTACAGAGGACATAGTTAGGAAAAAATATTGCCAAATAGAATCTAGCAGGAGTTCATAGTAATATTGCTAATTTAATTTTAGTTTTGCTAGGATTTTACTTAATGTTTTAAATCTATATTTTTTTTATTTTAAAGAAAATAGTACAAAAAAACAACAATAGCAAAATACAAGCAACACAAAGCAAGGACATTAAAAATGATACAGGGTTTCAAACCGAATGATAGAGATTAACAGTGGTTGTTATATTACATATTGTTATCTTCAACGAAGTTGCTCAGATTACCAGATGTAAAAATAGAAGACTGATCAAATCATTAAAGGGAATAAGAAAATAATAATTTAAAAAAACATCAGAGACAATACATAGTGTCATTAGGCAGGATTGTAGGAATTCACCAATTTAAATGATAAAAACTGTGGTTCCTAACATAATTGTGTATTTGTTTTAACCAATTATAAATGTATGTGGTGTATGTGTATATAATCCATCATTATTATTACTAACAAAATGATGATTAAAAAGTTTATGTTTTCTTTGCATGTAGCTTATCTTTTTTGCCTTTAGGATATATGCATCAAAGAATGAGCAAATTACTATGTTTTGAAGATTTATTTATTTATTTTGTGGTACTTAGGATTGAACTCAGGTTCTTTGCCTTGAGCTATCTCCCCTTCTCTTTTCTAAAAATTTTTATTTTGAGACAGGGTCTTGCTAAGTCACTAAGTTTCCCAGGCTGGGCTTGAACTTTTAATCCTCCAGCGTCAGCCTCCCAGAATGCTGATTTTATAGGTGTGTGCCACCATTTTAAGTTTATACTGAAGACATTGAAAATGTCTCTGTAAGGTTAAACCAGAAACTCGGTACCAAATTAGGTTCATTTATTTATTTTTGCTTTTTTATTTCTGTGGGATGCTTTGGGTTAAATTATATTTTATAATTATTTAAAATACCCACATTATCAAAAAGACAAATTATAAAACAAAGTATATTCATAGAATCTGGTTTCCATCCATTTCACTCATATTTTCTTCTTCTTTCCCAGGCTGTGCAAAAATTTTAAATTCATTTTTGGGCTATGGTTCCTTTTTTTCAGTGTAAGAAAATATGTGGATTCTTTGAGGGGGGGTATTCTGCCTCTTCTTAGACAAAATGTAGAGTACCGTGCACAGCATTCTGCATCTGATACTACATTCTAGACTTTGCTCTGCACAGAAGCATCATCATTCCTTTTTTATACTTACTTATTACACTGTTGTACAAATACCACAGTTTATCATCAAGCCCCTGATGCTGGACATTTGAGTTGATGTCAGTCTTATTTTTTGTTTTTCTTACTTTTCTCCAGGGGCTTTATGGAACAGATTCTTAGAAGTAGGATTATTGATCCCTAAATAGAAAACATATAATTTTGCTGGATATTAATACATTCTACTATATAATAGTTTAATGAATTTGTGGTTTTTGATAGGCTTTGAAAAATATCTGATAAGACTTCAGGAAACAATAGGGTTTTCTGACGACTTTTAATAAAAAAAATTTCCTTTAAGAAAGTATAGGCCTCATTTATGAAGCTTTATGTCATTTTGCTTTCTAAATGGGAAAGATTTCTGCCTTTCTACTTGCCTAAACTGTTAACTCAGCACCTTTCAGCTGACTTTCCTGTGTTTTTACTGAGCATTTCTCATGGGTAAAGACAAGTGCTAACTATTGGTGAAGTGAGCAAATAAAGCAGCACAGTGGCTTCCCAAACTGCCTTCCCAAACTCACAACACAGGCAGGGAAGCAGGCATATGGCACATGATGCAAGGCAAATGGCCAGGTGACGAAAGGCAACATATTATGAGGACACTGTAGAAAACAAGGTGTGTTCTGGTCAGTGACCTCTGAGAGGGTCTTGGGTGTGACTTTTATCAGAGGTAACTATTAGAATAAAGGCTCAGACATGGGGTCTGAAAATCCTGAGGGCCTTCATTAGATCTCTGTGGCTGATCTGGGAGTTTAGAAGAGACCTGCCGTGTTTCACAAAACACATCTGTCTTTGAACTACATAAACCAAGCCTTGCAAATCTGTGGTGTTCAGCTGTTGATTCCTTTCTGAGTTATTGCTTTCCAGTGTCAAAAATGCTCAGAGCTCCAGTTTGTGTGATGAGAATCTCATACATGCAGCCTGGAGTTTGACCTCCTGACCACAAACAGTCTTGAGTCACTGACTTCCGGCTTTTCACCTTACGGTAGTGGACTAGACGCTGCAATACCCAGAGAGTGTTGTGAAACTTTGAACTTTCAAGAGGAAAGAGGAAAAAGAAGAGAAGTCATGGGGTTAGGGTGTGATCTCACAAGAGCTTCCCAGGTTTTTTTTTGAGCTGGGAGATAGATGCACATGTTCATATAACAACAGCAGAGTGTGGGTAGAAGAGGTCACGGCCCAACCTCTCTGGCTTTAGCTGGTTTCCCTTTCCTTCTCTTTGTGATGTGTCAATGACTTTCTTTGAACAGAAAGAATTGTATTTTTAAAAAATTTTGTTTGAGTAAAAAGGTTAGATTAAAACAGAAATTGTACATGAGATGCTAAAGCAGGAGTTAGCATCTTGAGGATTGCTCTCTCATTTATTGAAGAAGCAACTGAAGTTCAAATAACTTACATTTTTCCCAAGGCCTCACGCCTAGTAGGTTGCAGAACTCAGAGAACTCAGAGAAAAGCCCAGACCTTCATCCCTCCCTCTTTCACTTGTACAATTTGAAGCACAGTTTTATCCAGGAGAGCTGGGAACATTCTCTTTTTAATGGAGTTTTAGTGATGAGCGCTCTGAAATCAATGTTTAGAAGTCTGTTCTGTCTTTCTTTTATGAGTTTTAAATATAGCATAATGGCGGTTGAAAATAAATCTTTGGATTCCAAACTCAACAACGTCCTTCAGCTCCAATCTCTCTCCTAAATTACAAGGATATATTTCCATTTTATTGCAAATGAACAGAAGCAGTTTTGTCTCCCAGCCAGCAGTTAAGCACGACTGCTTCAAGTTTCGAACCTCTCCAAATTTATCTTGAATGAACCTGAAGGTGTAAGTGTATAATCATTATCAGTGCTGTGTTCTGATGCTCTGCGAGTGGGATACAGAAAGTTCCCTGGTTGCCTCAAACTATAAATTTATATACTCTCTATTCTTTTCTTTTTTAGGACCAAATCTTCATGGAAAATGTAGGGGCTGTGAAGCAGCTCTGCAAACTAACCAACAACCTCGAAGAAAGAATAGAAGAATTAGAAATATGGAACAGAAAATTGGCCAGACTAAAGGGGCTTAGTAGTTCCAAGTCCTCAGCCAGTCAAGCAAGTTCAATCAGGTAGATGCAGCATGTTCATATAAGTTTGAGGATATAATGAGTGGGCCCTTTCTATAACTAGATCAGACTAACTGGTCTATTTGATAATGAAATCCCTTTTCTTAAGATATTTTTAGAACACAATTGCCATATGTGATAATTTTCTTAATTTTTTTCTGCTTCTTTCTTTTTTTTGTCTTTTTTTGAGACAGGGCCTTACTTTGCAGTTCAGGCTGGGCTTGAGCTCACTTTGTGGCCAGGCTGGCCTCAAAGTCACAAGGATCCTCCTGCCTCAGCCTCCCAAGAGCTGGGATTACAGGTGTGCGCCATCGTGCCTGGCTCTGCTGCTGCTTTAAAAACAAAACATGAGGCATCTTTTTAATAGCAGTTGTTATACTAGGAAGAGCTAAATTTTAACAAAAGGAGGCCTTCTCTTTTCACAAGGAGAAGCAGTTATTTCTTAATTTAGGCAATCATGTTCAGTTCTCAGGGGGGAAAACATTATTATTTGTTTTTATTAATTAAGGAAGTAAGTATGTATTTCCTGGGGTCTAGTTCCGAGAAAAACAGAAATGTAATGCTTAATGCATTCATTTATGCTTGCCAAAGGTTTTTTCCATGCAGAGAGCTTCCAATTGCTTTGATTTTTCTTTTTGCAAATTATCACTCTATTCAAGAGAAACTCATACTGTTATGTTTGTGACAACCTGGGCCTTTGTCATAGAACTCCTGGGAAGGCATCTGAATAGTAATCAATTTTCTCTCTCTTTTTAAAGCAAACTTAGCAGAGCTGTTAGTACATCTTCTCCAAGGAGGGCCATTCCCAAAAACCCCAACAAGGTAAACAGAATTAAATTTATAATAAAGAGATGATATTTTCTATACAAAATAGTAAGTCTTTAGAGAAATTGATCAAGAATGCCCCCATTTATTTGTTGAAAGATTTCCCCAGTTTTTATCCTTAAGCACTCCAGGCGTTTAACTACTAACCCTTTAATGGATCTTCTTAAAGAACAGACATTTTGAGAAAAGGGTCCAAAACATGTCCATCTCAGAAATGTTTTCTTGACAACTTTTTGTATATATTGTCTCCATCAGGTGAAATTCAAGAGTTTCCACTTGCATATGGCTACGGGCTGCCAGATGCATGCGCATGACTTGACTTTATTTGGTCCCTTATCTTTGGCTTCAGATAATCCCAGTGAGACTTTAATTAATCCTCAAATCTCCTTTTACCCTTTGATATTTAATACTAAACATGAAAATTGGAGGATAGATATTCACTTGCTTTAAAGGTTAAAATATGATGTTTTCATTAATGAATAAAAGCAACTTACATCTAGTAGGGTAACATTTCCAGTAAAAAGTGAAGGTTAACTGTTTATTAACTTGAAGAATGCCCTTTCTACCACGGGGATGTGTCACGGAGGGAGAAGCTGAAATAGTCCTTTCCTAATTGCAAGCCACAGAGAGCTGTGAAACTCAGCTTGCTCCCTCTGATCCATCACTGGTCCAAAGGTGGCCTTTCCCAAGAGAATACCCATGGCTTTTTCTGGTACCTTGTTAAAGGCTGACCTGATGCTCAGGATACAGCTCAGTTTACTCTTCTCTTCATGCTACAATATGTCAAACTATTCTAAAAGGATTCAGAAACAGCTCAAAATTCTACTACTAAAAAGTAGTAAAATATGCCATTGAAAAGCTTCTTGGTGTACCAATAAGCACAAATACAAAGATAAATATGTATGTGGAAGTGTTCTGGGCAATTCATTCACATTGCGAAACATTATAGTCTCCATCTTACAAAAATTGCTGGTAAGATTGCTAAAGCTCTTTGCACAGTGTCTGTTCATATTGCTCAATAAGCTCAAAATACTAAACATCTGTAGGAAAGATGTCCTTTGTGCTAACCAATTTACAATAGAGTGGTGGGAATGGCATATATATCCACAATAACCTTGGTAGATATAATTTAGTTATCTCCAACCTCTGTTGTTTCTCCCTTACACTAGGAAAAGAAAAATTCTCTTGTTTTGCACTTATCTCAGAACATTAACCAGAATATATGGTCATGAAGCAGGCCCTGGTTCTGCCTTCCTCTCTGCGTGTCCTCAGGGGCTAGCACATAGTGGCCACTCAAGAAATACTTGTCAAGTGAATACCCGAGTAAAGAGCCCAGACTGAAGATATTCTCTGAAGGCTCACAATTTAAACTGAAAACGTTGAGGGGCTCAGTGTTTTGGAGGTGTGGGTGAGGTGGGACTTGGGATGTAGTCATCGGGTCCAGAATTTATGCAGTCATTAAACTTCAACTCTTGCAGTCTTTATAAGGCCAACAGGAGGCCACGATAAGTCAGCTGTGATCTCTTCTCCTAAGGAATTATAGGACAGTTAAGGGAAGAGGGGAAGAAAATACAAAGAGCAGCTTTCCCTAGAGGTGATACATACTGCAAAGATTCAGTGCTGTGGGAGTTTTCTGCAAGAGCCTGGCCTGAAAGTCAGAGTATGCTTTGGACAGACAGCGGTGAGCCTGGGGGAGATGCTTTAGATGGAATCAGTGGAATTCGGAGCTGGCTTCATTGAGAGGAAGGTGGGAGGTAGTGAGGGAGGAGAGCGAAGATAAGGCTGAAAATATATGTTAGGCTTGGATTTCCCAGACCACCAGCTAAGGAGTTCCTTCACTAAGCCGGGAAAACCCTTTCTATTGTGTTTCCTTCATTTTTTTACAGACAGGAAAAAGGAGGCAGCATAGCACTATATTTAAAGACATAGGTTGTGGGGCCAAAAAATTTTAACTCAAATCATGTCTCTGTGACTTACTAGCCCTGTGATCATGGGTGAGGAACTCAGCCTTCCTGTGCCTCTTTGCCCTGTCTGTAAAATCCTTGAGGATGGTAAAAGTACCCAGCTCATTGCAGGGTTGGTGAGGATGACTGTGAGGATTGTCAAGCACTCAGTAGAGTGCGCAGGTGCTAGGTATATGTTGCTTGCTGTTAATGTTTTCAAGCCATTTTAATTGTTCTCATGCTTCGGAGTGTGGTAGAATCTTCCAGTGAGCTGATAAAATATAATTAGTGAGAATGTTTTGCTCACCTATGCTTTCGCTGGTAGGGAATCTCAGATCTTTCTGTGAAGCTTACTCTCCCTCCCACACTGCCATTAACCGTTAGGTGATCTCTGTTCTTCAGGCCTTTTTGGGTCATGGAAATATATAAGTGTAGGTGGGGAGTGGTCCTCTGGGGTTCAGTGGGGGCTGCTAATGAGCAAAGTGCTTGCTGTGGGCAGTCAGTGGGCCTTATGGGACGGTAAGAAGCCTGGCTAGGACCTGCCTTGACTTCCACACAGCTCCCAGTGCTGGTCAAGACACACGCTGGAGGAAGATTGCGATCCATAGGTTGCTCTTTTTCCACTTCCAAGAGGTAGGGGGCTGATTCTTGCTAAGGAATCACGGTAGTAGGGTGAGGTGGGAGACCCTCAGAGTTCAAGCTAGAATTCTGAGTATGTGGAGGACCTGAAGAGAAGGAAGCAAAGAGCATAGAAAATACTTGTCATTATCCCACCTCTTACAGATTTCCAGCCCCTAACCGGCTCCAGGTAAAACCTGTTGAAACAGAATTTTCCATCATCTTTAGGTTTTTAGTAGACTCCATAGTCATTCTTATGCATGTCTGAATTGGAGAAGTATTCAGAGTAATTGGGAATTAATTGGGCCACCCAATAACCCTGAAAAGTAGGCAAGTATTATTATTATTTCATTGTTTGGCAAATGAGGACCGAGGACCCTTAGATGATTTGTTCAGGGCCTAACTCCAAATCTGACTCTGGGTCATAGGTCACTTTCCTACGCTGGGTCAAAGGATTTTGAGCAAAACAGTGGAGATTTAAAATAATCTAGCATCTGTGGAGTGTGGGTCAGAAGGGAAAGCACTTATTCTCCAAATACTATTTAACTGCAATGACTTCAGTAAATTCCACAGAACAGTTCCAGTGAGATGTAGGCATGATGCGAACCATTAACTTCTTGGTATTCAGAATGACTCTCAGTGATATTTATGGAGGGTTCAGTTAGAATAGCCCTAAGGGGTTGTGTACTTGTTCAGAAGGCTGTGATTAATCCTACTTCCTTTTGACATTGAAGAATTCTTTTTTAAAAATCAGATAATCAGCTTAAGAAATCCAACTAAAAACCCACTGTAAGCTATTCTGTAATTGCCACCACCCTTCTAATACCTTGCCGAGGTTCCACCCTTAGGATGCAGAGTCACCCTAAATGGGCAGAGAACCTTTTTACCTGAATCTCCTACCAGCTCCACAGCTGCCCACCGTGTGGAACTGATCCAGTCTCTGTGTACAAGTTTTCTTTTTTTTTTTTTTTTTTTTTTTTTGGTTTTTCTCCGGTACCGGGAACCGAACTCACGACGTTGCGCTTGCCAGGCCGGCGCTTTGCTGCTGAGCTAAATCCCCAGCCCCTAGTTTTCATGTCAATATGTATTAGTAAATGTGTCACATTTACTACACTAACAATTTACTAATTTTCATATCTCCTATGGCGTTGTATGTAGTAGTGCTAAAAAATAAGCACCTGTTGAATAAATAAGACATAGGCCCAGATCTGCCCTTATAAGTAGGTCTATTGCTGTATTATTATAAGGAGAACTTAGTAAGATTTTATGTTACAAAAGTCTTTTCCATGGTCTGTTATGATGCTGGAAATTCTTTCACTGGGATTTACTCCTTCAAACCAGAAGACCTTTTGATTTCCAAAAGTATTCTATTAAGAGATGGACATCTGGGTTCTGGCAGTGTCTTCTGTCATAAAACTGCAAGCACAAGTGCCTGATACAGGAAATGGCAGTGATAATTGCCTGCAGGGTTTCAGGGAAATGAAAGCTTGCTGCAGCCTGGGGTGTCAAGGGAAGAGTGGAGCTTGCGGAAGGCTTTGTATGCAAGAAGCAGAAATGGAAATTGAGGCGAGTACAGGCTCCCTCCCAAGGGAGGCAGGCAAGACCTCTGCCAGGAGCAGACGCAGCAGACCCAAAGCCTTCCTTCTCACAGCTATCGTGCTGAGTTGTCACTGTCCATTAATGACTCTTCTTATAGGTTTATTTTTCAGGAAAAAACCTGTTGTGTCCTAACTGGATTTTCCAGACCATGGTCATAACCCTAGTCGCTGTGATGGCAGTTTGGTAAGAAAAACTTCAGTGTGCGGTAACAAGCTCTTTTTTCCCTTCCTGTCTTTTTATTCCCCTCACATTTGAACTGGAGACTGACCTTCTGTTTACACTGAAGACAAGGAGCCCTTTAAACTACAAATCGACCTTTGAAAGCTTAGAGCAGTGACGGCAAACCTTTTAGGGACTGAGTGCCCAAACTGCAATCCAAAACCCACTTAGTTATCGCGAAGCGCCAACCCCGCCATTCAACCTGAATACTGAGGTTTTGGTTTAGGAAAAAACAACTCATACACTTGGCTTGCGTGCCGCCAGAGAGGGCTGCGTGCCTGCGGCGGTACATGTGCCACGGGTTTGCCACCGCTGGTTTAGAGCCTTTAAACTCTTATTTTGGAGGGAAGAAAGCAGGCTTTCTGTACTTAGACGTGAAATGATGGATTTGTAAAAATCAACAGTTGTATGTTAGTACCAGACCGTGCACTGTGCATGTGTTTGCGTTTCTCTAAGCTTTGCAAATAATTTTCTCCAGTCCTTTGCTTTCCTTCCTGTCTACTTCAGGGACAAGAATAAGTAGGAAGTCAGGTGCAATCCACTCATTTTGGTCACTCGTACTTATTAGGATTCTTCTGGATTCTTTAGTGACGACTTTATACCGAAGGCACACCAAGGTGGATGAAAATCAATCGAGCGTGGTAAAATTGTAGCCAGATCTACCGAGGAGTTAAACCAAGCAAGAGCAGAGAGCAAACTGGGTGACTTTTGACCATTATCCCCACGGCCCGGAGGTGGGACTAATCCCCTGTTAGAACGCAAGCGCTTCTCAGACCTCCGGTCTCCAGGCGCCCGCTGCTGCGGCGGCCTTCTGGCCTCTGACCTGGTCATCCTGCCCGTGCTCTTTCTCTGGACGTTGGGAGGCTCTTTCCTTGGTTTGTAGTTTATTCACATGATGGGAGGAAAAATCATTTGCGATCGTGGGAAAAGACCGGCTTCTGTTTTAGGGAGCGCAATTAGGGTCTCAAGGTGCTTCCTGTTTTTTCATTTGAAGCAGCTTTCCAGTTACAGAAGACGGTGCAGGCCTCTGGGCCCTTCTCTCCTCTGAGCATTTTCACTCTTTGGGGGGTGCTGAGAATTAAACCCTGGGCCTTGAACATGCTGAACATAAACTCTGCCACTGAGTGTGACTCGCTGCTGCTACTGTGGGACCAGGGCCAAGCATCTGATGCCACTCCACTATTTCCAGTGGGAGGCTCTGTACTTTCTCTCACTCTCCTCCGTATTCACCTTCTGCAGGAATTCCCAGGCAGAAGAGGGTGAGCTTCCAGTTCCAGCAGACACACTTCACCTTCTCTAGATAATAGATTCCCAGCCCAAAGAAAAGGTGAAAGGAAATTTAATTCGAGGCGAAGAGACTGCTTTTTAAGATGTCTATCAGCTGTTTTGAATTCCAAAATTGTTGACGACTGAGACAATAAATGGGGTGTATTATGCTTATTATCTTGTTTCTGGCCTCTGGTGTAACTAAGAAGAATCAAAGCCAGGGTTTGCTGTGAAGAAGGGAGCAGATGTCCATTCATTTGGACAAATCTATGGCATGTGTGCCTCAGCGGCATGCAAACCGGGTGTATGGGTTATTTTTTCTAAACTAAAACCTCAGGATTCAGGTTTAATTGCAGTGTTGGACTTTGCAATAAATAAGTGGCTTTGGGGTTGCAGTTTGGGCACTTGGTCTCTAAAAGTTTCGCCGTCTCTAGCCAGAAGTTTTCTGTGCTGTGCCCTGAGGCAGATGACAAAGACAAATCAGAAGAAGGATTTAAGGATTAATAATGGGAATGTGGAGAATGAGAGACACGGGAGAAGAAAGTAAAGGAGACTGCGCCACAGCAGCAGTTGCTGGAGGACACTTGACATTCTGTCTGATGCTTCTCTGGGCTCAGCACCCCTTTCCCATACAGGGCAGAGCCTGCTGGGCAGTCATTAGCTGCTGCTAAGAAGGCTGGAAATTCATTCTTTATGAGTAGAATTTAAATGTGTGTCACATTTCTTTATGTGTACTGAATGGTGGGAAATCCACCACTTTTGATGGGGAACAAAATGATGAGGAGTTGATTTTGGACTTTAGGTGTGAAGTTCAGCTGGCATGAAGTCAACCAGGTGACCCCTGTCCCGCCCAGCCCACCAGGAGACTACAGTGAGCAGAATCCCTTGGAGAGCTTATGAGAGGGTTCTAAAGAGAAGAACATGAAATGTTTGAAGGCATGAGCATTGTTAGGCGTAGCTTCCCATTCCAGAAGCTTTTAAGGGCAGCTTCTATTTGGAAATACAAATTCTTGGAAGGAAAGGCATCATCATTACTCTGAAGTCATGCATTGTGGAAGTGTGTGTTTTATTGCATTTCTTTTCCTTCCTCTGCCCAGTTTGGTATATTGTGCTCTGAAGAGACAGGCAGCTGGAAGATGTCAGAAAAGGGGCCAAAGGGTTTGGGGCCAAAGAGTTTGGCATCCGCTGTGGATGCTTTCTTTCATCTTCCAGTGCCACTGGGCAGACACCCTCCACCAGGGGGATGTGAACTCTGGCCTGACTCATTGCTGCGTGGAGCAGAGAGCTGTCTCCAGCTATTTACACGCTTCCTCTTGTAATCTTCCACTAGTGACAGATGCTTCTGAAACAGCCTGCCGGGCCAGGGGCTGCTACACGGAAAAATCCATCAGCATAGACTACCCCAGGAGCTTCTGAGCTGCAGGGAGCCCAGGGCTTTTTCTCACTAGGGCAGAAGAGCCTGACTGTGCTGGTTTCCATGGTGTTTCTGCCAGCTACAGATGCCCTTCCCCCTCTTCCCATCTGTGTGGCCTCTGAGAGTACATCTTTGGCCAGCTGGATGTGAGTGATATATCTGGAAACAAATCTGTCACATAATGCATTCTCTTCCCTTAACAGTGCCTTGACTATAGTCTTCCTTTACATACTGAGCTTAAAAGATCAGAAGCAGCATGTCTCAAACCTTCCAAGGTAAGAATTCAGATCTTTCGTTCCTTTCAAAGACTTTTGCTCCTTCTGGAGAGGAATTCGTGAAGACATCTTTCATTAACTGTCTTGTCCTCCTCCTCCAGTAATAGCACAAGCTCCGTAGAGCTGGTCCTGCCATCTACCACCACCCCCTCAGGTAAAGTCAGCTTTACCCTCGAACCTAGCCGGTCTTTCCAGTGAACTGTCAATAGAAGAAACCAGCCTTCCGGCTAAGCTCCCTGCTCCCCTCCCCTCTGCTTAATGCCTCACAGGGCCTCATACACCTCCGGCAACCGCACAGACCTCCTTAAAAGTACCTGAAATTACTTTCTGTGAGATCCTGCAATGTCAGGAAACCTACTGCTGTCCCATCTGGGGAATAAGAAGAGACTCTTCAAATCCTATGCAAAGGCAGTCCCAGGAAGAGAAGGAAATCTATCAGAGGAAAAGGGCAGGTAAATGATATTCAAAGAGAAACAACTAAGGCTTTGGGGTTTTTTCCCTTGTCAGTATTTATTTTTATTTATTTATTTATTTATTTATTTATTTTTGTCTTTTTGAGACAGGGTCTTGCTATTCAGTTCAGGCTGGTCTTGAGCTCACTTTGCAGCCCAGGCTGGTCTCAAACTCACAACTATCCTCCTGTCTCAGCATCCCAAGTGCTGGGATTACAGGCATGCCCCACCATGTCTGGCTTCCTTGTCAGTATTCAACTGGACGGTTTGCTAATGGTTTTAGATAATGGTTCAACTCCTTTACGCGAGGTGGCCAATTTTTTGAAACACAAATATACAAACTGATGATCATCTACAATGTTTTGGTTGCTTCAAGTCTATAATTTTCACCAGGTGAAAGTGTTCGTCTACTGCCAACACAGATGTTAACAGTGGCCCAAGTGAAGCAATTATGTGCACATGGGTTAATTTTTAGGATCATTCAGAATTTTTAAAATGTGGTATGTGGGTTCTATGCCCAAACCAACTAGGGAAAAATGTAAAAGGTTTTGGAAACTCGAGAGTTGAGGGTAAGGTTTAAGCCAATGAGAAAAGCAAACGACGTTCCGCTTTCAAAGCACCTTCATGTCCTCTTCGATGACGCACGCGGGTACACGCATGCGCACGTACACACGGAGTTGTTTTTCAAATAGCAGCAATTTCATGTTTAAAATATAGAAATTTGTTTGAGGGCCACGAATGTAACTATTTCTGCAAGATCCAATACAATTCTTCCAAATGTATACTAATTTACTATTGTGTTTAGAAGCTTCCTTCTATACATATGTGTTACAAGTATCTGAAATATTAATGATAATGCTAGTAACAATACATGTTAGCATGACTTATCTGTTAGGATTCTGTCAAAACAACAATTTTCAAATAATAATGGTTTCATGTATCGAGAATTTATTTCTGATTGAATATACACACCAAATTTGGGTCACAAGAGGGCTCTGGGTCAACATGTCTTTCAGGACCAGTTGATGGAGACTTTATCACTAATATATACTCCCAGAAAATCTGTGGTAGTGGTAAAAAAAAAACAAATCATACTATACACTGGCTCTCACAGCGTCCAGCCAGGCCTAACATTTGTGACTTCTGATCATATTTTATTGATCAAAGCAAGTCACATTGGTCATTTATAATTTAAAGGCAGAGAGAGATGTACTTGGGAAAGATGAACCAAAATACTTGTAAGCAGTCCTAACGACTGACACACAGAATATGATCAGTGGACAAAATTTGGGGGCAATAATGTAATTTCCTTTCCTTTTTATATTGTTTCATATCCTAGTCTCAGATAAATAACTCCTACAAATTGTCATCACCATTATCACGGTACAATGAGGTACATTATTCTATGTAAGGCCTTATCATAAGTAGCTTCCATAAATTATTTAACCCTCACAAGCCTGGAAGATAGGCACTGCTATGATCCCCATTTTTCCTAATACAGAAACTGAGGCAAAAGTTTTCTCCCACACTTACAATAATAATGCTTGTACATTTTTCCTCATGAAAACAATGTTTGACTGAAGTTGGGAGTAGGTGCATCCTACAGAGTAAGGGTAAATGTTCTTTCTGAGGAAAAGAACTGATGTCAGTTATTGTATTCTCAATATTCTTAACTAGAAACTTGTACTATCACGTAAATCCCTGAAGCCTTCATCAGCTATGAAAGCACACAGGAACTTGGGGCGAGTACACCTTTACTTACCTTGGGCATCAGCACTGAGGATTCTTGATGACTGTCTTCGAAAGCAGTCCCTAGAGGGGACCACCCCATTTATGAAAGATATACTGACAACTATGGGTACGGAACAGGGAGGGGCTGTGTTCTGGTCTGTTCTTCATTGTTAAGTGTTTCTTGACCCCTGAGTAAGTTCACTCCATGGAGCACCCAGCTCTTCCCGTCAGGAGAGTACAGGGAAGAACGGCCCTATGAAACCAGCTGAAGGTTTCGTGTCTCCTCTCCCTGACAATGAGCATCTGCTCATTTTATGTTTTCATATCTGTGGACACTCCCGAAGAACCTCTAAGCTGCCTACCTATGTCCAACTAGACAGAACTAGCAGCTTCTCTGGCTAAAAGTGAGATTTAAGTTCTGCCTTACCAGGCTCGTTTATTACTGGGAAAATTGTTCCTTTTTCCTTCTTTCAACTAGAAAAATGGTAAATATTTAGATGTTTAATTCATTTTCACTTTCAGGAGAACTGAAAACTTTGGCAGATTTAAAGTCATAGGATATCAGACAGCAGCTACCTCAGTAACATCCTGTCTTTTTTTTTTATGATGATTTGATTGAGAAAAACATGAAGAATGTAACTGTAAATCCAGATAAGCTTTTAACTGAATTATTTTTATTAAGCCAACTATTTGAAAAACAGAACAAGTCTACGGGAGAGAGAGTACTCTTCAAGTCTGCAGGCAACTCTGTGGACTCCTTTTGGCAGTCACTCAGGGTTTTAGACCTCTGATCAGGAGAACCTCTGATTTATACCAACTTACCCATTTACAACTGATGGAGTGGAAGCCTGGGTAGCCTGAACAGATTCCCCAGTTGAGGTACAGCTGGATAAGAGAAATAACTTTTAATATCTTACAGCATAGTAAAGTAATTCTGCTTGGCCATATTTAGTTTATATTTCACAATAGCTAGTAGAGAAGATTTTAATTTTCTCAACACAAAACAATGATAAATGTTTGAGGTGATGAGTATATCAGTTACCTTGGTCAGACCACTATACATTTTACATATGTATTGAAATGTCACATTATACCCCATAAACATGTGCAATTATTATGTGCCAATTAAAATAAATCCAATGTAGAATGAACAAATGAACAAAAAAGCAAGCAAAAAGATTCCCTAGGGGAATTACTAGCGTAGTTAGAATTGAAATCTGAGTTGCTCATTTCCCTGTTTTGGAGTCCTTCCCATCCACCATCCCGCCTCCATTTATTTGGAGGTATGGCGTGTGCATGTACCTGAGAGTAACTGTGCAGGAGGCAGAGCGTAGCCCCTCCATGGACTACAAAATCCGTCTGTGTTTACCTCTCAACCAGGTTTTTGCATAGCCATCAAGATGTCCCCAGTGCAGGATATCTCTAGGGCTTTGAGGAGAGGTTTCCTCCTCTGTTACTGGTGCATCCTTCCCCCTCATCTGTCCAGGGCGCAGAATAACCCAGGGGTTCCAGCATACACAAGAGGAGCAAGCCTGGCAACTCTTCTTTTCAACCAGATGTTTCCGAGTCATTGAAGATCAATTACAAATTAGAGAATAAAAATTTTTACAATCCAAGGATTAGAAAAAGTTAGAAAAGCTCTTAGTAGGGTGCAGAATAATATCTAGCAGTTTACTGAGGCTCAAAACACTTTTGGGAGCCTCCTTCCTGAAGAGTAAGACTGCAGTAAAATAAGTGAAGAGGAATCAGCATTTTTATGACATACTGAGCTCAAGTCATTATTTCTTTGGGTCTTTGATTGTGTAAGTCTGTGTACGTGTTTTCAAAAAAGTTACCCACTGCCCAGTCCTACCTCCATTCCCCCAGCCTCCCACTTGATGAAAGGTTTGGAGTGGACTAATCGGGAACTGGGAAGTTTTTTAGAATACTGAGCTTCTACTCTGAGGAACCAGCTGAATGCGATGGACTGGATTTTAATCCGTGGAACTAATAAAGATATAGGTAGACAGGAAAGTAAGAGAGATGGTGAGATTTTTTTTAAATCACAAAACAAAAAAGGATCTGTAATTTATGTTCATTTGGTTTTAGAGACCAGAATTCTGAGAAAAGCAAATGTCAAAAATATGGTCCCAGTGTTAAAGAACTCAACCACTGCCTGGTGGGGCTCACTGACTTTTTGATATGAGTCTGGTTCAATCAGGGGAAGAGAAAAGTAGCCAAGAAGCTCTATTGGAACTCAACCATTAATACAGTTTGCAAGTAGGGAAATGTCCACCCTATACCACAGCAGGATATACTTTGGGGTTTTTTAAAGTTTTTACTATTCATTAGTACATGCTTACTGTACATAATGACTACATTCCTTGTGAGGAGCTGGTATGTGTACATAACACATCTCAGTTCTGTTTTTTGTTCCCTTTCCCCTTCTCCCACCCTCCTTCTACTTCTTGATCCCTTTCTCATTTTGGAAGGATCTAGCTCCTTACCTCCTATTATCTATTTCTTATTTTGCTATACATATGGATTTCTCATGTAAAAGGAACCGTGCAATATTTAAGTGTGCATCTCATTTATTTCACATAACATTATGGTCTCAAGGTGCACCCATTTTGCTACAAATGACCCAAGTTTAGGCTTCTTTATGGCAGAATAGTATTCCATTGTGTATAAATATCACATTTTCTTTATCTATTCATTTGTTGATGGACATATAAGCTGCTTCCAAGATTTAGCTGTTATGAATTGTGATGCTATAAATATAGCTATGCATGTATCACTGTGATATGATCTCTTTAACTCCTTTGGGAAGATCCCTAGAAGAGGAATAGCTTGGTCAAATGGAATTTCTAGTTTTAGTGCTTTGAGGAATCTCCATATTGATTTCCACAGTGATTGTACAAGTATACATTCTCATCAACAATGTAGAAGGGTTCCTTTTCCCCACAACCTCACAAGTGTTTGTTATCATTTGATTTCTTGATGATAACCATTCTTTTAGGAGTAACATAGAATCTCAATGTTGTTTTAATTTGTATTTCTCTAATGGTCAGTGATTCTGTACATTTTTTTCATGTATTTATTGGCCACTTGTACTTTTTTTGAGAAATGTCTATTTATTTCACTTCCCCATTCTTGATAGAGTCTTTTATTTTCAGGGGTGTCTAATATTTTTGGATTTTTTACATGAATCTAGATGTTAGTCCTCTATCTGAGAAATCCTCTGTCTGGCAAAATCTTTTTCCCATTCTGTAGGTTATCTCTTCATTCTTTTGGTTGTTTCCTTTGCTGTGCAGAAAATTTTAAATTTGATATGATCCCATTCATTGATTCTTGGTACTATTTCTTGTGCCATTGAGATTACATTTAGAAAACCCTTGTCCTCACCTTTGTCTTTAAGGGT
Organism: Chinchilla lanigera; assembly: GCF_000276665.1. NCBI lineage: Eukaryota > Metazoa > Chordata > Mammalia > Rodentia > Chinchillidae > Chinchilla > Chinchilla lanigera. The sequence goes on from NW_004955405.1 coordinate 10,207,231, forward strand.
TACTTTTGTATCTTCCAGCAAATTAAGCATTTCTGTTTTAACATTTAGCCTTTTAATGCATTTTGATTTTAGCTTCCTACATGGTGAAATATATGGATGTTTGTTCAATCTTCTCCATGTAGATAGCCAATTTTCTCATGCCATTTCTGGGCTGTCTTTCCTCAGTGTATGTTTTTAGGACCTTTGTCAAAAATCAAACAGCTGAATGTGTTTCTGCATTCTCTATTCTGTTTGTTTGTTTGTTTTTTGGTTTTTCGGTTTTTCTCGGTACCAGGAACCGAACTCACGACCTTGCGCTTGCCAGGCAGGCGCTTTTGCCGCTGAGCTAAATCCCCAGCCCCTGCATTCTCTATTCTGTTCTGTTTATCTATATGTTTATTTTTGTGCCAGTACTGTGCTATTTTTACCACTGTAGTTTTGTAACATAACTTTAAGTTGGGCACTGAGATGCCTCCTGCTTTGTTCTTGTTACCCAGTATTGCTTTTGCTATCCTCAGTCCTTTCTGTTTCCCTGTGAATTTTAAGATTCTTTTCTCTAGTTCTGTGAGGAATGATGTTGGTATTCTGACTGAGTTTGCATTAAATCTGTACATCAGTCTTGGAAGTGTGACCATTTTAGTTTTGCCTACTCAAGAACAGGGGTTGTCTTTCTATTTTCTGAAGTCTTCTTCAGATTACTATAATTTTTGTCGTAGAGGCTTTTGACTTCCTTACTTGGGTTAATTTCTAAGCATTTAATTTGTCTTAGTGCTACTGTGAATGGTACTGTTTTCCTAATTTCTTTCTCAGTGAATTCATTATTGGTGTACAGGAGTGCTATTGATTTTTGTGTATTGACTTGGTATCCACAGCAGGGTATACTTTGGTTGGCCACCATCCTAAATCTCTCCCCTTTGGAAGTTTCAGTTTGGTTTAATGGGAGGTCTTATTTGCCAGTTATAAAACATATCCCCAACTTTCTAATGAAAACCACTGGGGATGTATATTAAGTTTACTGTGAATATTATTAGAAGGCATTTGCAAAGCAAGAGCTGCCCCTCTAACACTACAGGAGGGTTTATGGTCTTCCAATAACCAGCCTTTCAGAGTTGAAGAATCTTGTTTCAGAGAAGTGACAAATTGGAGGTTTTGTAGGGAATTTTAAATTTATTTCCTGCTTTTGAAGAATCATTTTCATAATTCCAATCTGCAAGATTATCTCTTCTCAACCTCACCTTTTTATGACTGTTAAAAAATACCTTGTCCCATCAAATGCTCAATCCCATTTATAGAGTTCTCTATCTCCAGCAACCGGAACACAGTTCTGTGGAAGTGGGGCAAATCCATGGATGCATTGGCAGAACTTATGACAAGCCATTCTTCCTGAAAACTCAGCAGGAAAGTGGAACAAAAAGTGGAAAACCAACAGGATAGAGAAGTCTTGGTTTCCCATGTCTGCGTCTCATTTGCTTTGCAAATTCACAGCCTTCCGTGGGAGCAGTTTTAAGCACAACTCATAGTAGGAAACGTGGCTGAGAATTATTGTTGGAATACCTGGGATCTAAGAAAGCTGAGACCTTTGGTGCGGCATGTGCACTTATATGGAAAGTAAAGTCAATATTGATTCCTACAGAAAATTCTCCTATCTGAAGATCCAGTTCTTCTTAATGGAAAGCATGGTGTCAGGGCTGCAGGCTCAGAAGCTTGCTCTGCCCTGCAATTCTGTTTCCTTCCCATTTGCTAAGAGAGTGAGGAGCCCATCCCCTCACATCCATTCTCAGCGTCTCTCAGCTCCCAGTTCCTGGGAATTGCCCCTCCAAGTCCGTTCCCTAAGAGGAGTTGTTTTTCTTTCTCTTTTCCTTCCTCTTTCCTTGGGTCTCTTCCCTCTCCCCTTCCACAAGTATTTACTGAGCACCCGCAGACAGCTCAGCATTGTGAACAGCAGTGTGAACAGGGCACCGTTCTCAGGGTCCTCACAACCAGGTGAGTGGGCAAGTGCCGGAGTCCTTCTACCTAGTGCAGGAAGCACAAGCACTGGCTAGAAGAGAGACGCTTAGGAGCCCTTGTCCTGAAGTATTGTGCCCTGTTGCTTTTACTTTCTGTCCTAAAATATAGAAACTTAAACATAGACTTCAGCAAATTTTAAAATGTGACTGCTAAAACTTCCCAAAATTTGCTGCTAGATTTGCTTAGCAACCCACTAAATGACTGCTTTCACTATTTGCTTTTAAGAGATACATATTTTCCTCATAGACTTAACAACAGGAATCTAAACAATGACCCCTTTAGAATTGCTTTTCAAATGCCTTTTCAGCCATGTGAGGGGTGTAACCATCCCCTGGCAATGACCCCACACCAGTGATCTGATTTTCTTCAATTGGCTGAAATGCAGTCCTTACTTTAAGCTTTAAACTCACTTTTTCCCACACATAGATCATATTTCACATATTTCCAGGGTAACACAATTGCAGACTCTGGAATCAGATGTTTGGGTTGGAAGTCCTACTCTATTACTTACCCACAGATTAGTGCCTCAGTTAGATTATCTGTCAAATGGGGACAGCCACCCTCCTGTGGTAAGGCCTTAACAATTTCCCATAAATAGTATGTGTCAATGAAGAGTAGACATAATTGTCATTTTTATCCTTCAATACAAAAATGCATATGTCTCATAAAATTTTCTCTAATATGGAAGAACATGCTCAATTTGTTTCACAAGTTTTATTTATCTTTAAATAAAAATTAGAGATTTAGAGATTAGCATTAGAGATCCTGCTTCTATTTTGTATAAAGATTGGTAGTTCATTATTTCACTGTAGAGATAGTCTTGGTCTTATTTTTCTTCACTTATACTCACTCTCGTCACTGCTTCTGAACCATGCTGTCCAATTAAACAGAGTACATTATGCAGCAGAGAGACCGTGGGAGTAGGCTGGGTTGAAAAACCAGCAGGGACAAATGTACCCTCGGTGCTAGGTGCTGGTGGTACCTGGCCTCGACTCTAAAGGGATTGTTAAACCAAATAATTCCATCTCCCTCCTTTTCTCTGGGTTTCTAAGAATAGTTGAGAAATCAGATTCTAATATATATGCTAGTGTTCCTTTCTCCTTCCTACTTTCCAAATGCTATATTTATAATAATTCTTGATTTCATTCAGAATAGAAGATGTGCTCCTCAGCAACTAGATATGGTCCAGGTTTGGGTTGGTCAGAGCAGTTGCCTTTAGGGTCGGTTCTACTCACACAAGAGGTGGAACTGTGGGAATCAAAAAGGATGAACAGGAAGGTAAATGCTGGCTCAAATTGGGTAGTCAACACCACCCAGCAGAGGAATGGGTTGTCTCAAGAGTTAGTGAGGCTCCCCCATCACAAGAATTTTCTAATGACTTATTTCCGTTTTGTACCTTCACATCAGTTATGCTGAGAGAGTAACAGTAAGTTGCATAGAAGAGAACCCAGATAACCTAAATCTGATTTTGATTAGCAACACTGTTAATTCAGAAACTAGATGAAAAATAAAACTACCATTTTCTACCAAAGAAAAGGACCTCCATAGTATGAGCAAGGCATCATGCCAGGAGTCACAGAGGATTTAAAGAATGTTGATAGAGGATCCCTATTCCAAAGTGGGGTCCCTACTCCAAAGTGGGGTCCCTACTCTGAAGTGGTCAAGAAAAGTCACCAAGCACACGAGAAGCGAAGTGGTGACACAGAGCTAAGTCCTTCAGCCTAGTGACAGCTCCGTCACTGACTGATGACCACATGGGCGGCTCAGTAGTCATTCTCATGCCACTGGGGAGGAGGGAGCTGTGAGCTGCCAGCCTTGTCAAGATGGTAGCATAGTCTGCTCAGGCTGCCATAGTAGACTACCATGACCAGGTGGCTTAAACAACAGACCTTTGTTCACTTGTATTTCTAGAGAGTGGAATTCTAAGATCTTGGTGTCTCCAAGTCTGACTGTTCTGAGGCCTTACTCCTTGGCAGGCTGATGGCCACCTTCTTCCTGGGTCCTCCTGTGACCTTTCTCTGTGCATGTATCCTTGGTGTCTCCCCATTTATACCGATCCCCTTTTACAAGGGCACCAGTCAGATTGCATTAGAGCCCACCCTAACAGCCTCATTTTAATTTCATCACACTTTAAAGGTCCTATCTCCAAATATAGCCTCATTCTGAGGAACAGGGGATTAGGGCTTCAACATATGACTCAGGGGTAGACCATTCAGCCCATGAATAATGGCTGCTTGGAGGAGGGTAAGAATAAACTACATCTGTAAGAAATGGGGTGAGGAGAAGCATGTTGAAAGGTGGGAGGGAGAAAATTCAACTCACAGAGACAGACTAGAGCATGCAGGGTTTCCTCATCCTCAGCAAGCCCTCAACACTGACAGATGTTTTTCCTCTTCAGAAGACCAAAGCAAATCACTCATGGCAAGAGGTGCATTCATCCTTCCCGACTGGCAGAGTGACTGTAAGTTGACATTACCCTGTTTGCCTTTGTGGGGCCAGGCAGAGCCACAGTCTATAAAAGCATGACTCGGGGGGAGAACAGGAACAAAGTCTATGCCTCGCGCATACCTACGAGCCATGTTTTGCAGTCAGTGCCAGCTTGACCATGAATGAGGCACTGGAAAATGTCACCGACTGGAAGACAAGTTGTGATTGATCTCTATGGATTGTAATATTTTACTCGAAGTTCTCACCCTCTTTTGTTCTGAGTATTTTTTTTAAGTTCATTTTCTGTTTTCTAAAACAGATCGCATTTCACATTGCATTGTTGGTTTTCAGTAAATTTGGAGGCAGTAGGAATTCCATGGCCCAGAAATTCTTTTGAATGTTATGGCGCTGTTTATCGGAGACTGGATTTTCATTAGTTGTCTTAAAATTTACCCGAACAACAACGAAACACAATTGAAAAAAAAGCAAAAACACAAAAACGTGGCTTCTTCTCTTTCCTTTTTCTATCTGAGTGTAAATGGAATCCATTCCTCTAGGAAATTCTACATTATTCAATTTGGGGACTGTTCTAGAGCACAATAGTGCTCCCTTGCAGAAGCGTTTACCTTTGTTTGTGTATTTCTTTTCAAATCAGGGATTGATACATCCATCAGTTCTATTCAGATTATGGAAATCCAGCACATAATTGATCGTCGGTACTGCAGTAAGAAACTCCAGTGCGGGTAGGAAAGCTCCATGATACCATGCTTGTTTCTGGAATGTACTCAGGGCACTAGGTGTGAGACTGGAATGAAAACTAAAGCTACATGGTGAAATCACTGTGTGCTCACATTGCTCCTTAAGGGAAAACACAGTGATTATATGAGCACGAGGGAATCATAAAAAATTGGTATTAGCAAACATCAATAAACCACGGCCCTAGTGATTCCGATCGCCTGATTGTACTCTGTGGCTGGCTCTGAAGGCACATACCACAGCCACAGAGCTGCTAGTGAATGTTATAGACAAGAAAGACATGGTGACTGGTAGCTCCAAGTTATGAGTGAGCTGAAATTTGTATATTTTAATAACAAGGGATATCATTATTTTCATTGAGGAAAAATATCTTCTCAGTAGAAAGGGGAAAAAACTAGGAATTACAACAGTTATCAGCAACCTCTATCTCTAGTGAGTGTTGTATCACACATGCAATATGCACACCTAGGCATGCAATGATATGCCGAGAAGCATAGAATGCAGGTTGTTTTGACAAACACAAATACAGGCTATAGGTCTTAAAAATAGGGAATTATTTGTATTAATTTGATAAATATTTATAGGCTATCTCCTAGGTTAAAGGCAAGGCCTATATTTTGAACTGGTATGAAAAATCATATGGGTTTTCAATCTGATAGAATTTATGCTTGATATTCCTGAATTATAAAAATACCTGTATGGTGCTTTATGATGCCTATATTAATTATCACGTTTTCACAAAAGTCCTAAAAGTTAGTGTTATTTATCCCTTTTATGTAGTTTTCAGTGAGCTTGAAAAAGTTTGCCTAAGAGCGCATCTAATGTGTCTGCCTCTGACCATGCGCAAGCGACTCATGTAAATATGCAGAGTGATGCAGTGAAAAGGAATAAGATATTCAGTTCCACGGCTTGGACAAAAGTGTTCACTCTCCTGAATATGCCTTCCTTTAGTGTAAGATGGGGATACTATCAGGTGAATTGGGTTGTGTGAAGCACATAGCTATTGGAAGACCATCATAGGAAATTAATTCCCCTCATCCAAGCTTCCCACACAAAACATTCCTGATTCAAATGCAGATTTTTCTATATATTTTAATATATTAATTCACTGAAAGAGCACTGTTCTCAGTTTGATACATGAGTAGCACTCATTTTTTTCCTACTTTTTGAGTTATATTTGACATGCAGTAATTGTGTACATTCAAGGGGCACAAAGTGATGATTTGATAGCCTCGACATTGTGAAATGCCAGTTCTTTCAATTTGCTATGTTTTTGCTTGCACATTTTTAGCAACTTAGGTTAGTATTAATTAGAATCTAAAATGCCTGGCTCTTTTTCCTACTTCTCTAATTTTTAAGTTGTTTCCCTATATAATTCATGGGATAACCAGTTATAAGGAGAAGTTGTGTTAGATGCAAATATTTTGCTTTGCTGGAAGTTTTCAGTACAACATGAATCAATTAAATTTCCTGTTTTCAAAGTATTTCTTAAATTTGAGGGGTAGAAGTAGGCAGGAACCTATAGATAATTCTGTTTTGTAATTTTCTCCAGTACTAAATGGCAAGCAGAACTCTAATAATTGTGGCAGATTCAGGTACTATAAGTACATATTTCCTATTAATATTGTCTAAAAGGGAGTGATTTGTGGTAGGAAAACTGGTATTCATTTCAACCTTCCTTTACAGAGGGATTGTGAGTTTGAGGCCTTTTCTTGATTTGTCTTTTGAAATCTGTGTATCTGTAAGGGGAACTGAAGTTATTTTCTGTGTATTTAATTTTGTGCATTTGGTTTAGAATTTGACTTTCTGTCATTTTTTCCCATTCATTCTAAAAATTATTTGACCAACATGTCTCTGAAAATCTATTAACTATACGTGGTTAACTATTTTCTATACTTATATAATATTTCACAGCCTACACAGTATATAGTAAGTGGAAAAAAAACCCTGTCCTTCATGTTTTGATTTTCAGATTAATTTTTTTCCACAATTAGGTCTGGATATTATTCTTACAATATTCCCGTTAATAAGAACACACCTACAAGAGTCAAATTCTCTCTGGAAATCAAGTAAGTACATAGCTCTAAAAGACTTTTTTTTTGTTTTTTTATTGCTAATTAAATGACAAGACTGAATTTACATTTCAGTCTGTGAGTGATGGAAAGCTGTCAGTCCGTGAGTGATGGCGGAGACTTGGCTGGCTTGAGGGAGGCGGGTGGTGAGGGCAGGGAGCATCCAGGCTTCCAGGCAACAGTGGGCTCCAGTCCACACGCAAGCCTGTGACATGGGAGTGGCTTTGATTTGATGCTCACAGCTGCAGTGTTCCCCTGACTATCCCTTCAGAACAGGGCAGGAGCAATAGCAATGTTGTGTGATTGAAAAAATGTGTTGTGTTTAAGTGAAAAAAACATTATTACAGTAAAAGACATTGTCATGCCTGTAATCCCAGCACTCAGGAGGCTGAGGCAGGAGGAGCACTGTGAGTTTGATAGCAGCCTGGGCTACAAAGTGAGTTTAAGCCCAGCCTGAACTTAGAGTGAAACCCTGTTTCAAAAAAGACACATTGTCATTGAACCCCCTCAAAATTGTCTCTCATTTTGAGCACACTTATCCTATCACTCTTGGCACTTTCTCAAACATTTCTGGAAGTCTTCTTTTTTTTTTTCCCCATGAATGTTTTGCATCTGCTTTGATTTCCTGAATTGCTTAAAAACATTTACCTTTCTTGGTAATTTTAACTTTGGGGAAGGGCCAAAAGTCTCTGGGTGGATGAGGACACACCACAATGTTTTCATGAGCCTGCCTTTGCATTGCTTTCCATTGAATGCTATTCGACAGCAGCATTCCCTGTGTTTTTGATTACACCTTATAAAGACATTCATGAAAGAGGATTTCCAGAACTGCCTCAGAAAGTGGCAACAATGATGGGGTACATATGTTCAAAGCAAGGAGGGAATATTTTGATGGGGATTAGTGGCACTGTATCTTCTACTCTAATAAATCTGTAAAATTTGAACATTCACCATAGTTTTTAATCACCTTGGTCATCTGGTCTCTCTATGGGAAGGCTACCTGACTATTTTGTTTAGGACAGGAAAAAAAATTCAAACCAATCAAACACTGTCCCCCATCCTAGAAGGAAAGAAGGAAAGAAGGAAGGAAGGTAAGCAGGAAGGAAGGAAGGGAAGAAGGAAGGAAGGAAAGAAAAAAGGAAGGAAAGAAGGAAAGGAGAAAGAGAAAGGAAAAGGAAAGAAAGAAAGAAAGAAAGAAAGAAAGAAAGAAAGAAAGAAAGAAAGGGAGGAAGGAAGGAAGGAAGGAAGAAAGGAAAAAAGAAAGAAACCAGATTTTAGAATTGGGCAGACTAATTTTCAAATTTTGTTCCTGTCACTTACTAATCCTCTGATCTTGGAAAAGCCAACTTCTCTGATCTACCATTCTTTTTTTATAAAATGAGTATTATATTATAACATAACATACAGAGGTATTATGGGAATTATTGTTAATATTGGTGGAATTAATACCTACCATTTGCAGAGCACAGACTACGGGCCAGACACGAAACACTTTATTTTTGGGTCTATAATCCTCACGGTAACCTTCCCTAGATGGCACTTTTTTCTCCAGTTTGTTTTACAGATGGAAACACATGATAGGTATAGAGGGGTAAAAAAAAATGTGTTCTGAAACTCACAGCTTGTAAGTAGTGGGGTTGGGAGGCAAGCACAGCCTCCCTTCCAACAGTCACTCTCCGCCTGCCCTGAGGGATGAGCTCTGTCATGACATTGCTCCTTCTGACCCATAGTAGGCGCTCAATTAATGCAGCTATTATTACATTGTCATTTTCTCCAAAATCACAGAACTGTAACTGAACCTGCTATGATTTAGTATTTTAAGTAATTATGGCCTTTAAAGACTGACAACCTTTTTACTAAAAAATTATGCCATCAGTTACTCACCATGATGATAGTGTGGTGTTTTATCTCTTGATTTGAGTCTCTTTTATTTCCCCCTCCACATTTCCTCTCTTCCCTTTCCCCTTCCTTTCCCCCGCTCCTTCCTCTTCCTCTGGCCTCCCCACTCTCCCCCAGTCTCCCTAGGACAGTTCATCTTCCTTGGTCACCCCACCTGTCTCCTCTGTTTTACTTAGGCTCCACACTTTTTTTTCTCACCAGCCCTGTGTGGATGAGCAGGTAATGACACTCAGCCCAGCTGCTTGCCTTGCAAAGCCTTGTTTCAGGCACCTAATGTTTCATGACTCAGAATCCATTATATTTCAAGGCAGAGAAAAGCTAAATGTACTATTCTCACACGTTAAACGTGCTATCTTTACATGCCGTGTGCTGTTCTTCCATTCTAAATGAGCTATTCTTTAGCACTCTTTGATAAGCTAGAATAGTATATCCTTTCATTCTTAGCTTCAAAAAGGAAATAAGATTAAATATTATGAGCTTAAAGTGGCAGAAGATTGCCTTGAGCTACTAAATCAGGCCTGTTAGTCTATGAACCATTTTTCAAATGGGTGATTTTAAAATAATACATTCAATAGTCCTCCCTTACTCCTAGTATAACTTTCAGTTATCCATAGTCAATCACGGTACAAAAATATTAAATGAAAAATTCCAGCAATAGAATATTTTCAAGAGTATATTGTTATAATTACTCTATTTTATGATTGTTGGTGTCAACCTCTTATTGTGCCTAATATATAAATTAAACTGTATCATAAGTATGTAGGTTTAAGAGAAAAGATAGTACATATAGGGTTGGGTATTATGTGTGGTTTCAAGAATCCACTGGAGATCTGGAATATACCCTCCTTGGGTGATGGGGGATTACTGTAAACTCACCTGAAGATGTGGATTGTTTCCACTTGTGCAAAAGGGTTGTTTCAAAGAGAAATAAATCTCGTCCTCCTAGTAGTGACTGGTGAGTTGATTTTCAGAGAAGAACCATTCTTTCATCCTTCCATTCTGATAACTTTGAATACTGTTGATTTCTAATGGAACTCACTCACAAACCCCTACTTATATTTGTTTGCTTTGCTATTGCAAATACTGTGTATCCAGGCCAGGACCTTTCAGAATCTACAATCTTACAAGCTTCAGATAAGTGTAAATTCAGCTGTCAGTGAAAAGAGAATGATATATCAAAAATTATTCAAATTTTTTAGAAATAATAAGTTCTGATATAAAGTGGTTTAGACAGAATGGTTGGTTTTAGGAACCATCCCGAGCTATTTCAGTAGTCACGTGCGGGTAGGTTTCTGTCTGTGTAATAAGATGTGAGCTAGCCTATTGCTATCACTGAGGATTGTGTAATAATGAACTTTGTGAGCTTTCAAGGGGTTTCCAAGTTGTATTCCCATTCACCCCTCTAACCAAGATGCAGCCGAGTAGGAACTGGTAACTGCTTTTCCACTTGCCCTCTTTCCTTTGTCTCTTGAAGCACAACAGAACCATTGATAGTCTTCCAATGCAAATTCACCCTGGGAAATATATGTTTCCATAGTAACAAGCAAGCTGAAGGGACTCAAAGCTATGGAGAAGTATCCCAGGAGATGACACAGGTAATGTTATCTGGATCCTTGATATTATTCCCCTGTTCCAGAAGTATCTTTAGAACTGCAGCCTCTAGCCAACTGTGGGAGGGATGTCTTGAGCCAAAGTTCGGTGCTTCCTTGTGCCGGCTGACCGTGGTCATGAGGCTTGGATCAGTGTCTTCCTAGTGTCGTTTAGAAGCTGCAGACTGTTCTAGTGACACCTATCAAAAGCTGCTATCACAGCTGCCTCTCCTTACTTGTTAAGCCAATGCTCTTGCCAAGTGAGTGGACAGTGTGGTTATGAAATGGATCTTTCTCATTCATTTTTAGGGATATCAGCACATTTGGAACCTTCCTGTGGCCCCCTTCTCTGACAGTGCATACCATTTCCGTGTAGCTGCACCAGTAAGCTTGCCTTTTATTTTCTTTTTAGTAAGAAATTGGCCACTATAGGATTAAATAAAATACTTTCATTACAGTTAACTTTTACATTAATCTTTCTTTTCTCCTGTTCTGACAGGATTTAGCCGACTGTTCAACGGATCCTTATTTTGCTGGGATATTCTTCACAGATTATTTCTTCTATTTCTATCGACGCTGTACCTAATTTATTCAAGTTTGGTGTTTTTACGAAAGAAAAACACTCAGGAATACAGTTAATGGACACGTTATTCTCTTGAAAGTTCTTTCATCTTTTCTGTGAAACACTGACATTTATTGCTGAAGGACTTTTTCGGACTTGGATTTCCAATGGTTTTGAGACATTAATGAGGAGAATAAAGTGTTTGCTGCAACTTGAAAGAATGTGGTATTTGATTTTGTCATGATTGTAAAGAAAACATTTCTTAGAGTAAGCAGTACCATTAGATTTGAAGACATTGCTTCCTGTTATAAGGAAGCTATAGGTCAAAATAAGAAGGTCTAGCTCTATATTTTAAAGCTTTTGAAAAATAACAACAAACAAAAGGCCATGTCAGCGTGGACCCAGTAAATCTAGACTCTGAAAAATATGTGATGGGGGATTAACCCTGTGGGAGGGGACAATGGTGTGTGATGCTGAACTCACACTTAGGTAAACTCTCTCTCTCTCCCTCTCTCTCTCTCTCTTTCTGAGTGTGTATAATTTGCCCATAACACAGCAGTGTACAAAATGTATCTTGCTAATGAAACGGATTTAAGTAAAAGAGTTGCTAATCAGCTTTGTGATGGTTGATGGACACTGGACTTTGTGTGGTGGAGTGTAGGCTCTTGTGCCCAGACACCACTGAAATTATTGCATCTATCTAACCCTAACGTCAGCTCCTATGGCCTTGCTCGTGCATTCCCTTGGATACTGTCAGAAAGCCTCTTACCTGCAGTTCCCGCTCCCTCTACTTCCAGAGTGACCCCATTGCCCCCCATGTGACCTCCCACGGAATAGCGTGACCTCTTGTCTTGGCAGTTGTAAGTATAAAGCCATTTTTTCTAGGCAAATGTCTCCTAATTTGTTGGACTTACTACACCTCATTAATATAATAATATACTATATTTTCTATAATTTTCTACTAATATGCCATGCTTTAGATGAAGAGCCAAGCTCCTCTCACTGTGGTTCCAGGGCTTGGGGTGGTGAATGTCTGGCTTCTCTTACCTTACGGTTGGTCTGAGGCTCAATTAGGATGTGGTTCTTTGTTTTTACTTCACAGCGGTAATCAGCAGTAATAATATATTATCCTCTTTATTGTTTTCAGGTATTAAGTATATACCATATGGAAACATCAACAAGTGTGAAACTTCAACAATTAAGAAAAGACATGGTTCTTGCTGTGGCAGAAGGCATTTTGAAATGAACTGTAACATAAATATGCTTTAACCTTGGGAGCCAGTCTTAGCATTGCATTCAAGTTCTGACTTTATTTGTGTCTCCCTAGGTGAGTTACTTACCTTTCCTAAGCCTGCATTTCCTCATTTATAGACAAAGATAGTGAGTACATACAACAGGCAGGAATAATGGGATGCAGTATGTAAATCAAAGACATAGTCCAAATAAGTATAAGCTTTCATTATTATATCAACATGGGAAGGAATCATTATGAAGGTTACAGTAGGATTATAAAGGAATTGAGTAACTAAATGCATATAAATCAGGACACTTCCATCAAAAATGAAAAACTGCACATAGAACATACACATCTGCAAGTGTAGCACATCATATATATATTTTACTATACTTTGAAAGTGCTTTTCCTTTTGCTAACAGCATGGCCTTTGTGAAAATGGAATAAAGTAGTTAATTCTTTGGAGAAGGCCTTGGGATTCCTCCAGTGTCTTAGATTCAAATTCAGACCTGGTTCTTCTGAGCTGGACCATTAGTATGACTTGGGTCTGTATGCTGGAGTTGTCTTACTGGAATCTCAGGTTGGTGCAGAGGGAGAGATTCCATTAACTGACTCTTTCTCTCCTAGTAAAGGTACATTTGTCAGCATCATAAATCCCGTGTTCTTCTTACTCATACACTTATGCTTAGGACAATGTGGAGGCTTCACATATCAACTTCAGGTCAGTAACATTGCCTCTAAGGGCATGTTTATAGAATGAGTACTGTTTTTCCATTAAATTCTGTTCAAAGACTGGAAATATTTTTTTCCACAGACAACATACAGGAGATAGTGTTGATAATCTTCAGGAAGAGAAGATTTAAGCCAGTGACCAGACCACAGCACCTGAGGTTAGTAAACCTACTGAAGGACAGGCTGGAAGATTCTCTTTGTGTTAAGCACTCTTGCAGCTGTGAGATGTCACTGTGGCTCATACCTCTTCAGGCACAAAGGCTTTTCTTTAGGCCAGAAAAATCGCCTGGCTATCTGTCCCTAAACTCCAGTAATTAAAGTGTCTACTGGAGTCTTCCTCCCCCAAGCTCATAAGCCCAGTCTACTCATGAGAAAAGCTCAGTTAAATTCTGAGAAAGGGTCTATAACACACCTCACTAGTACTTTTCTAAATTGTCAATTGCATTAAAAACAAGAAAATTCTGGGAATATGTTACAGCCAAGAGGATCTTAAAGAGGTAGGATGAGAACATAGTACAAATTCAATCATGAAAAACAGGTCCTATTTTTAACTTTAAGTCATTCAAAATATCTTAGTTCCCTGCTTTGTCAATTATTTAAGGTCAAACTCTATGCGTGATTTAATTAGTTCCCAAACTATAGAATATTATAAAAATCATATAACATAAACAAATAGAATTCCAATAATTTTATGATTACTAATAAAACTACTAAAACATAGTTTTGAAAGCTGCCAGTTCTTTTAACCACTGAATCATAAAAATTCACTAAGAACGATTAGCATGCATGTGCTCAACTTTTCAGCATTTTAAAAATAAAAACACTTTTTAGTGCTATTTAAATTTATTTTTTAAACATATTTTTCCTAAAAAAATAAATAAAATAAATTTATTTTTCTTACATAATTTTTGGTTCATCTTTACTGACAGATTTCCAGCAATGCATTATTTAATTGTAAAATTAAAGATCTTCGAAGAAAAAGCGAAAATGCGATCCTGTTGGCAATTTATAAAACCACTTTCCCCTCGTTTGATTCTACAACCCTGTGATGTTGAAGGTGAAGGGAATTATTCCTAAATATTGTCAAAAGATTCCAAGACCCTGTATATTGAGAAAGCCCCACTGTACATATTAGCAATCTGAGGTACAGAGACGTTAAGCAAGGAAAAGACGGAAGCCAAGTTTTCTGGTGCCAAATCTCATCCCTTTCCACAAGACTACTTCACTTACCCTTGAGAAGCTTTTCTTTCCTTCATCGCTCTTTAGGGTTTTTGAGAGACCACCGACTCAGATATTGACCCACCGAGAAAGCACTAACCCACTAATGGCTGTGTAAGTGGTGTTTCTTGAGGACCTGTAAGCTGATTAGAGACCATTTAGTCATAATACAGAGTAAGGGGAAGGCAGAGGAACAGAGATGGGTGGAATCTTCTGTCACCAGCCACTAAGTTACATCTATTTATATTGCACCAGAGCTTAACAGCTCACTTAAGAATGCTAAAGATTAATCTCACTCTTAGGAGCATGCCAGTAAAATCTTCACTTGGCAAAGCTAAAAGTGTTTTGGCTTTCGTTTCTTCAAGGCCATGTATCATCGATTTTTGTGTCTGATTCGAAAGAGCCAATTGAGCTCTTAAAAAGCATCCAAGGATTTAGAATCTAGTACATTTTTAATGAGTGGTTGTTTAAAGCTTGTGGAAACACAGCTTCAGAGACTTTCAATTTACCAACAGTGGTGAGTGTACAATCCATCTCTTCTTGGCTGAATTCTGTGAATGGAAAATCCTTGGTTAATTCTTAGGACACATTTTGGAGAAAGGGATGGGTGCCAAAGATCAGTCTCAATCCATCAATTTCCTTATGGCCCCACACAAATACAAAGTGAGGCCATATTTTAGAAAGACTCTTGATAACATGACGTCACCAAAGTTGGGTTCTTAAGCCAGTTTTTGGCCACATCAGTCTGACTTCTTATTTAAAATGAAAAATAACTGGGAAGAAAACTAAATAGAGCTAGGAGGTCTGGTGGCAGTCTTTGCTCAGTAACTTGTCATTGGTGTCACCTGGGATGATTCACCTAACTCCTTTAAATTTCACTTTCCCAACAGTGAAATTGTATTAGTAGTAGCCCTGACGACCGCTGAGAGTTTTGTGGACACTGAGACGTACACATGTGAAATCTCTTTGTAAAGTGGAAGATACTGTGTGAACATGGGAATCGGTAACTTTGGTCACTGGAAAACATTATTTGGAAGGAATAAAGAAGACTTTGGAAATTCTGTCTTGTTCTCAAGAGTTTCAGTTGATTATACTTAGGATAAGTTATTTATCCATCATCTTCTTCACCTGGAAAACATTGTCTAGAAAATGATAGATAATTAGTTAACATTTATTAAATGAAAAGTAGATAAAGGGAAATATTGCTTTCTTTATTTACCAGGGAATAAACCAAGAAGATTGCTTTGAACAAAACAGACTTCAATTCCTCTTACTTTTTCACTGTGATTATTTTTATTGCTACTGTTTGGAATGATAGGATTATTATTATGTTATAATTACTTGGAATAAGAGGTTTTTATTCTTTTCTTCAAGCATATTTCTAACTCCTCTAAATGACTTTCAATAAAAACTACAAAAAATCAAATAGTCTATTATCTGTTAGAAGATTCTAGAATCCTGATAGTCAGCTAGTGCTTAGTATTCATTATTTATATTTATATTGCTGTATTTCATTCTGTACAGCACAACTGCATAAGCATCTAAATTCATTGCAGATTAATCATAAAGCATTTAATGAACATTTCCTATTGTATCCAAACATTGAACACATTCTATCAGTAATTAGGCAGCTGTAGTATTTCCACTGATGTAAGATCTCAGAGCTGTCATCTTCTATAGTTACTGAAAAACATTGTAAGTGTGAACGCTCTTGGCTTTCAAAGCACTATTTGGAATTATCTACAATAAGGAAGCTGCTGATTATATTAAAGAGAAAAGGCCTCTTAGTCATTTCCAGGAGATAAAAGCATTTAAAAAAAGCAAAAAAACAAAGAACACCCCAGTGTTGATGAGCCTTCATTTGTTCACCTTGAAGTCTACAGCAGTTTGTCCATTTTCAGTTACTTCATGTTTCACTCACTGCATAAACATTTGCGGGACCTGTCTATGTTCCAGACTCCGTATGCAGCAGCAGGAAATAAGAGATGCCTGGGGTGATTGCTGGCCTTGTTGAGCCATTGCGGATAGGTAGCCACCCAGGGAGCCATCACAGAGTATGAAAAGCCCTACAGCTATGGCACTGGCATTGCACTGTGTGCGAGTGCAGCATGGTAAAATGCTGCCTCTCAGGTAAACGAGGGAGAGGGTGAGAGACAGGAAAAGGGAAGCTTCCACCAGGAGGAGACCCTGAGCTGTGCGTCCAGGAACGCAAAGGATAACGCAGGCTTTTATTTGTTTGTGTTTGTTTGTTTTAAACAGAGAAATGGAAAGAGGCAGAAGTTATGAATGAGTCCACCTTTTATAATAAAGAATGTGATATTAGGGCTAGGGATGTAGCTCAGAGGTAGAACACTTGTCTAACATACATGAGGCCCTAGGTTCATGCTCAGCACATTAAAAACAAAACAAAACAAAAAAACAAAAAACCCTCAGGAATCCGATTTTCAGTGCACCAGAAACTGCAAAGTGAGTAATCCCCACCCCCACCTCTTTAGCCTGCCCTTCTGCTAGCTTTGCATGCAGGAGAGGCGCTCTTGTTCTAAAAGACACCACCCCTTTCCCTCAGCGCCGAGAGCAGCCCTCTGTCCCAGGAGAGTCAAGGGAACGGTGGGAAAGGCAGAACCTGTTGGGTGGGGCATGGATGACTCGGGGAGCTGGCAAGGAGACCGTGGGTGGGGAGCTGAGCCCCAGGACAGTGACTGACTCACCCACAGATACTGCTCTCTCTCTCGGTAGGTGGTGGGGGCAGATGATGAAATCTGTGTAGTGAGTGAAGGCTGTAAATCTTTTGGTCACTCTGCCCACTTTAAAATAAAAAAGACTCTCATTTCCAAACAAAGTTTGTTTCTCATTAAGTCTCAAGTGCTCGTGATGGGAAGGGCTGCAAGAATCTCTTCAAAATCCCTTCAGCATGACTTCCTCCTTGTGGCAGCAGAAGCTTGATTTTTCTTCAAGTGAATGATCACCTTCTGGCTCGCCCTCTCTACGAATCAGGTGAAGTCAATACCATCTCTTACTCTGGAGAGGAACCCATGACCCAGGCCCAGGCAAAAGAAAGACTGCATTCCCCTGGCAGCAGGGTTTGACTTCTGGGGAAGCGTAAGACCCAAGTCAGGCCAATCAGAAGTTTTTGGGAGGCAAAAAGTCAAGAACGCCTCTGTGTGGGAGTAATGAAACTGTGGAGTGAGCCTGGGGCCCAGCATGGAGGACCGCCTGCCTGAAAATGAAGACAACGTAAAACATTAAAGAACGGAGATATGAGAAGAGATGTCTAAGTCAGATATGCCCCCAAGGACTTAGCAGTCGGGTGGCCTAATACATTTCATCTTTCAGCTAGTTTGAATTTGGATTCTGCCACACACCCAAAAGAGTTCTAATGAACCCTGACCCTTATGGAGACGGAACATTTTCCACATAGCCCCTCAGCTGCTCACCTGTCGGCAGCTACCAAAGGTGACACAAAGAGCTGCTCACGGTAGTGCTGTTGCCATCAGTGGCTGGTCGTCCGTGTCCTCGCTGAAGCTATGCCGAGGGTTCTACTTGGTCTCTGCACCAACAGAAGTCTAGGGCTAGTGACATCTGACCCTCATCCTCCACTGCTCAGAGATCTTTTCTGGCAGCTTCCTCCTCCAAGGATGTGGCCCTGATTGAATTTACATGGCTTGGATCAGGGAATGATCTGAAATTTGGACTCACTGTGTTATAAATAACCCCACTGCCTTAAAGCTGCTCCTTATCCTAGAACTGAGATAATGTGCCTCGCCTTGCTTTGCGTAGCAAGGACTTGTTGGCTTTTCATGTAAAAAGGCCCTAGGAACTCACCACATGGCCAGACATGCTTGCATCTTGGGTGAATACAGATTTTAAAGCAAAATGGAAATAAATGCCTGTGAAAATATGGGCACATTCTGTCAGGTTGTCCAGTTGTCAAATAATCTTTTACACAATCTACCTCTGAGTAAAGTAAAACCAGCTGATACAGAATCTTCAGGAAATGTAAATGTGTCCAAGAACACACACGACTGTACTTCTGTCCCCATGTTTCTGGGCTTTGGGAGCATCTTGTAATCATGGTCTTTGCAGGTAACTCCATACTACACCAGAGCACCTCATTTTTCCAGGAGAAAATGCCATTAGCTCTTCTGGTCCTCTTGTTTCACTTTTCTTTTGTGTCTAAACAAATGTAAAAGCTAAATACCACCATTCCCTAGGGACAAATAAATTCAACTGAAATATTCTGTAGTTGAGACACTTAAAATCTTTGGAAATGTAAACAATTTTTTTGTAAAAGTGATTTACAACTTGAATCAGTCCATTTCTATTATGACACTCCAACAAGTTAGTAAAGTGTGTGTGTTCCGAAGACTGGTTTTGACTAGGGGAATTGACAGTAAAGACAATGATTACCATCCTGACAATTTGTGGGTGCGCATGCGCACTGACAGGGCCTGTGCACATAAAATGGAGTTCAATCAGCCAAAAGTCAAGGAATTCCTCCATCCTATCTACCCAGAATCTGACCCAGTTCACAACTGTACTAAAGACCTTAACGGCAGTTAGGATGCTGATCAAGTGTTCATTCAGTTCAATTCAATTCAACACACAACAGGTTTTGTGAAGTACCTATTATGGGTCTCCTTCATACACCAAGGATTTATTAAAAGACAGATTTATGATAAGAAGTCTCCCACTCTGAGTTGCTGCCTTTAGTTGTTGCCCTCAGGCACTGCGAACAGGAAAGATTAAAATCCACTTCAACTCCACTTTGGCTTCTACCTGCATTTACCCACGGATTTAACAATCTTCCCCAGGGCCGGGATAGTTTTGTATATGTGTGTTGACATTTTATTGGTTCTTCTAGCTCAAAAAAAGCAGAAGATTTTATAAGGCAATGACTCTCTCCAGTGGACCTTTCATGAGCAGAGGAAACTATTCTCCAGAAATAACGCACTCGCGCGGTTGGCTTGTTCCCCGCGCCTGGTGAGCTGTCAGAAACTAGGGAAGAGGATTGCAGAAATCTCCCGGAAGGGCTCAGTCCTGTAGATTTTGCCATGTTGTATTTCCTTGTCATTCTATGAAAACAAAATAGAGCCTCATGGTTACAGCAGGATACATTCACTTAGTGCCTTAGGGCAGAGCTCTTCAAACTTGAATGTGCACACAGCTCACCTGCGAATCATGGTGAAATACAGATTCTACTGCCGTAGGTGTGGGTAGGGCCTGAGAACGGCCTTTTTCACAGACTCCTGCGCGATGCTAATGCTGCGCATCCACTTTGAAGAGCAAAAGGTTAGACTTTGCCAGATGTTCTCTATCATCCACTCGGTCTTCAGTACACATCTGTGAGGTACTTAACTCATCCCCACTTCCAGAAACAGAACCAGGTTCAGCAAGGTAAACAAACTTGCCTAGGCCTGCACAGCTGGTGGTATTTACACTCTGCCATCTGAATTCAAGTCCTGTGCTTTTTCTTCCACACAATTGTGGCTTCTTCAGCATCTTTCCCTTCTTTTTTTAAAATATAATTGCTCATTGGTACATTTAGTTAGACAAAATGGTCATATTCATCATAAGGAATTTGTACCTGTACATATGTCAATGTCTCTATTTTTCCCAACCCCCTCTTTTCCCTTTAACCCATCTTCCCCTCCCTCTTTACAAAGCTTTGTTTCCATTTTATCCTTTTCTTAAAATCTTTTTTCCCTATCTTCCTTTTCCCTTTTCCCCACCCTACTTCTTCTCTCCTTTTGAGCAATTTCTTCTCATTTCACAATACCTATTGTACATTTTGGTCCTCATTTGCTCTTTCAGTGTCTGATGCCAGGGAGACAATGTGATGTTTACATATGTGAGTCCAATTTATTTCCCTGAAGAGTATGGTCTCAAGGTGCATCCATTTATCTAGAAATGCCTCAAATTTATCCTTCTTTATGGCTGAGTAGTACTCCGTGATATAAAAAAAATTTTTCTTTATCCATTCCTCTACTGAAGGGCATTTGGGTTGTTTCCATGATTTAGCTGCTACAAATGTGCTGCTGTAAACATGGGTGCACATATATTAGTATGATGGTATGATGTTTTTAATTTTTTGGGAAGATACCCAGAAGGGAAATAGCTGGGTCAAATGGGACCTCCAATCCCAGTTGTTGTTATTGTTGTTGTTTTAGTACTGGGAATGAAACTCAGGGCCTCAACTTGCCGGGCAGGCATTGTGCTGCTGAGCTATACCCCTGGCCCTAATCCTAGTTTTTTGAGGAATCTCCATACTGATTTCCACAGTTATCTTTAGTTGCTGGTAAAGTAGAGACTAGCTCTACTAGCTTCTTCTCTACTTTATAACATCCAAGGTAGGTAAAAAAATTCCTAGTTTCTCTATTTTAACAATAATGCAGGCTTCTCAGTGATGTTTGAAAGCTCAGATATTAACCACAATCTCCTTATTTTTAATAAGAAGACACAAAGGTCCAGAAAGCTTAAATGATTTCTACATTCATTAACAAACAGTTATGCAGTCTTCACTATGTAGTACTTGGTAGTTGAGGGCCAGACTAAGTTGGGGAAAACTAGACCTGATAACTGAGTGCAGGCTCTAATTTCTGGTACTGAGTACGAGTGTGGTCACCATACTCCCTGCCACTCTTGGCCTGAGACCGTTCTTTGATGACCGAGGACAGTCCCACAGGCAGCGCTGCTTTTGACCTCACTGGCTTAAGCGGTCGCCACACCTTATCTTTGCCCATTTGTCCCAGCGGGAACTTTGGAATGTGAAAGACACGGAGGCTTCCTTTGAGCCACAGGAGCTGCTCTCCCAGCGCGTACATTTCCAACCCACCGAGAGACTGCTGCTTTTAGAACCAACACAGTTTACCTGGCCGAAGTTAGTGCTTTTGGCATCTCTGTCCCTGAGGACTGTAAGGAATTTAGTTCCTCTGGGCTTGAGTGGGGGTTTGGGGGTGAGGGGTAGAGAACTGAATAGCAGCCGTTCTTCCCCCTGCATTATACAGTTCTCTGTTTCAACTGGATTTAAAAACCTTTGTCTTCAGATAATTCTCTGGCTCTGAGAATTGTTTGGAGCAGCCTCTCCCTGGTCTTCAAATTTCAGGTGAGGCATCTGGTGTGTAACTAAGGGATAAGCACAGAGAGCAATAAAAATCTTTTATTACTTATGTGAAGCCAAGTATGTGCAAATAAACAGCAAAGAAGGACAAATCAATTCAAGTGGGGAATGGTATTAACTCCCAAGGGGCTGTTACTCACCCTTTAAAAGCAAGAGTTGCTTAACATTTCACAAGTTAATGTTCATACCTTCATTTAGAACACAAATTTATAGTTATTGGTGACAACTGAAGGAGCATATTTCCTTAAAAGCTAAGCCTCTTATTGCAAATTATTTCAGTGTTATTACACAAAATCCTCCTTCAAGAATTCTATCACTGATACCTTCTGTGCGTAAAACCTGTGTGGAGAAAATTCAGAAATATTGGAAAGAGACCTTCATAATCACCCTAGCCCAGGGGAATTCACTGCCCTAGATACAGTGCTGTTGGTTTATAGGGAATAAAGAAGGGCTCTACATTGAGGGGGTAGCTTTGCGTTTAGATAGGAAATGAGAAATTAGTAATACTAGCTTCCCTATGTGCTCATTGGATAATTTAGAGTTGGACAAAGATCAACTTAGAAAAATGTTTTATCAGAGCAATACGTGCACTGGCTTCAGAGTGAAATAAGACTAGTATTGCTGAAACTGTAGTTATTTCTGGCATAGCTCTTCCCTCTGCGGAAGGAGCTACTTCCTGCTGTTTTGGTTCATTATTCTTGTACCGAGTCTGTATTTCTTAATAATATGCATACACTGCCATTGTGCATCAGTTTTAGATCTACCTCCTGCCTCATCCTCCAATATATTTATATCAGATTCTGTAACAATTTATATTTGTGTTTTCATTATTTTGATGATGCAATATTGTTCACAGCTAGGCACGAGTGTGATTATATTTTCTGTAAATGTTTGCTGTTACCATTTTCTGAGCTCTGTTTCCTGCAGCTGATGGGACATTTTTTTGCTAGGCACGCTACTTACTTTGTCAGGCCAATGACCGGAATCCTCCAGGCCTGGTCAGTGAGCATCTCTACTACCTGCACCTCTCTGACAGCAACTTTGTCTAGACTGATTCCCTCTGGCTTCTACTCAACCTGACTGAACAGCAAAATGTGGGCTTCTACCATAGATTCATAGATTTGTAAGTGAGATTTAAAGAAGGTCAGAAGAGAGCATGATGTACAGGCTGGCGCCTTTAGATGCTGCAACTCAACATAGCTAACTGTGGACACTAAATAAAGACTGGCCGTAGAATCACAGTTGAGGTTTCCTGATCTCTTCATAAAGAAGCTGTGTACATTTGTATACCTCATTCAGAAACATACAAAACTCGGAACCACCATGTTTAGCCATCAGGCTTCTTTCGGCTGTTTCCTTCCCTTTTTCTTGCCTCTAGTTGAGGAAGGTCAAGCTCCTGCCTTCAGCTTCACTCCAGTCTCTATCACAGACGTGAAGAATAGCTCAACTAACCACTGCCTCACAGCTATACACAGAGGGAGCCAAGACATGTGCAAGCATGTGCACACAGGCACACATCTTGAAGAACTAAATGTAAAGGGAATCAATGCATGTGCATGGGCTCACACACACGCACTCACACACACACACACACACTTTGGTTTTCTATGGGTTGTTATTCTTCCCTCTCTGATTCTTTTTAGACATTGAGTAGACACATTGCATATACTTTAAACTTTGAGATGGGGACCTGTGAGGAAACATCACTTGATAAATGCTACTTGCTGTTTAGTCTTTGCTATGGAGATTAGGGCCATGCCAGAATGCTTCTTCTATTTCGTTGTGGCTAGAGGAATAGAGGGTAAAAAATAATGGAAGAATTAGCATGGAAGAGATCATGAGAAGCCTGAACTTTTTTCTGTTTCTACTTTTAAATCTTGGATAGAGGAAAAAATATCACATTCAATAGAGAATGCCAGTGACTCTGGATCATAAGCTAAGGACACGAACAGAAAAGTGCTGAGCAGTGATTACAATGAAAACCAAAACCTCTGCTGCTGTTTTCCTGCTGCTGCCCATGCTGGGCACAGGAATGACTCTTTGGTTTTTGGTACCGGGAATCAAACTCAGGACCTTGCGCTTGCCAGGCAGATGCTTGTGCCACTGAGCTATATCCTGAGCCCCAGCAATGACTCTTAAACGACAAAGCTGTGAGGCCTTTCAGGACAGAGACTCCTGGACTTTCTTTCAGGCTGTATTTAGTCTAATAAAAAGTGAACTGGGATTTTCTTTCCAAAACTTTTACCTTAAAAGGCATGATTTACAAAAGGAAAAACAAAGCCTAGAAATACATTCGAATCTTCACTAAAAGGAAAAAAAGTTTGTCTGCGCATTGGAATGAATATATTTGAGGACAGAATCCTTGACCCATGAACCAAATGTGAACGGTCCACAAAGGAACCAAAGATCAAACAATTGTCAGTGAGTGTGAAGCACTAAGTTTAGGAGAAAATGCTAATAAACTGGCACTGCATGCACTGGGCCTACTTAGCAGGTGTGATCCTTCGCCTGGAAAGGGATGTCTCATTATCTCAGCCAATGCTTGGCCCTTGTTCTTGACTCTTAATGCTCTGGCTCTGCTTTTGATGAGAAAATTTTAGATTATAATCTGGCTTTCTATGTGTCATTTCTTATAGGGAGCAAATAGTGTGTGTTAGCGAGGTAGAAGATTAGCACAAAATCTGTTGAAGTTATGGAGACCCAGGACACATGCGCAGAACACAACATCCAGGATGACTCTGCAGTTCGTGAGAACTGCATGCAGAACCAATCAGAAAAGTGCTATTTTCAATTCTTCACTGACATCTGGTGCAAAGTCACATGAGTCTTCAATAAGACAGTTTAAGTCTGGCCCCAGGCCAAGTGAGTTTTTGATGGGGCAACTGTCCCAGTGCCTTATTTGCATGCTAGAGAACCCAGTCTAGGAATTCTGGATACAGAAGACCCCTTCCGTTATCGTGGGGCTGCTATAAGTCTGTTCACCAGCCTCCTCTTACTCTGCAGATCATCCTTCTGTTTTACCTTCAATAAATGTACATTCCCCCCACCTTTCTGGGTGTCTTGTCCAATTCGTTTTTAGGACACCAAAAATCTGAAAAAATTTCCCCAGGACCCATTATCCAGGAACATGAACAACTGCTGTGAACATCCCAGGTGGCCTGGTGGTTTTGGTCCTCACTGCGCATGGCCAGCATTTGTGCGTCACTTGTATGACAGTTGGGTTTGCATGAGCCTGACCACCAAGAGCACGCTATAGAGAGCTGGCATGTTACGGTGCACTAACAAAATCAAATTTATCAGCCTACGCATCTGACATAACCAAATTTATTTCCCTTTCCCACTGCAAGCCTGTTCCTACCGCGTGCGGAATCTAGGGCAAACGAACAATGGAAGGCTCAGGTTGTTTCTTGCCTTGCTTACTCTGACCGCTTCCCTGCACATCAGGGGCTCTGTAAGGTGTGCGAGGCCCCTGGCCAGCATGGTCCATCACGCCCTGACTGCCCAACAGACACTCCCAGACCATCTCTCAGGTCTCAGGCTATGTAAATGGCAATGGCTGCCGTTGGGAGGACAGACCCGAGGAGGGTCAGGCAGGACTTGATACTTTCTCAAGGCTATTTGGTGATGGTCTGGGGAAGAACGTCTGATCTCCAGGTGGAAAATCTCATTGTCTGAGGGACTTCTTACCTTTTGGAGAGGGGGTCTGGTCAGAGGAAGCCTAGAGTGGAGCCCACAGCAGGAGACCTAGCTGCCCAGCCTTCATGGTGATACCACTCATGGTACTGGTCATCTTTTCTCTACTCTAGAGACCTGCAGGAGTGATCGTGTTGCTTCTTCAGATGTCTCTTTATCTCAGCTTTTCAAAACTGCAATAGTTTCTAAAATAACTTATTTTGTCAAATTGCGAATTAGGGAAGATCTGACTCGAAATAGTAGACTACAAAGGAAGTTGTATCTTGCTTGAAGTCTTGTACTCCCGAGAACTGGAATTCACTTTGGGCTTCTTTATTCACTCTAATCCAGGTTCTTCATATTGCAGTCCTTGGTCACAACCTTATTTGTTTTAATTACGGGATCAAGGACAGAAAAAAACCTAATGAACCCAAATAATATATGACTCAGGAAAACTAGGGCACAGTGTCAGCAAATGACATTCAAATAATTTAAAATAATCTAATCTTCCAGAGCTCTGTACTTGACTGTTGGAAACAAGAATTTGAAAGGAACAAAGTGGAACCTATTTGCTTATAAATGTGCCTTTGGGCAGAATGATTGCAAAAAGAATCACATTTTCTTCCAAGAGACTTCGCTGCGCAAATACTCCATCCAGCTTGCTCACAGATAAAAGCCATAGAGCTGGATTCACTGTGCGGCCAGAAAGGACTCAACCTGCTCAGCCAGTTGGTCTATCATCTGGATTATGCTGGGGGAGAGGAAGAGGAAGAGGAAGAACAGCATAAGGTACCACAGCCCTTCATCAACTGCTGATAGAAGACGCCTCAAGTGGAGAGGACAGCAGTGTTGGCAAAGTTCTGGGTGGGATAAAAGACTGGCCTGCTTTTTTTGTTTGTTTTTCTTTTTTTTTTGGTACTGGGAATCGAACTCAGGACCTTGCACTTGCTAGGCAGGCACTTATGCCACTGAGCTATATCCCCAGCCCAAGACTGGCTTGCTTTTATGACACTGAAATACCTGAAGAGGTATGAGAACAGGGAGGTCTGGCCTTCTTGGCCATTCATTCCATTTTATTTCTTGTTAGTCATCCATGCAGCAAATATTATGTACCTGTTAAATGGAAAGCATTGTTCAACAAGAGACCACTTTGACAGATTCATTTCTTTTACTGTTTTCTCATCTCTCTATCTCCATCCCTTCTTCAGCTCCATCAGCAGGGAGCTGGTGTAATGACTGGCCCCCTCCGCCCGGCCTTGCTTTCCTCACGTGCAAGGAAGGGGTCGTATTAGTGCTCACCTCATGCTGGTGACTTGCACACACTAAGCTCCCAATAAATGTTAAGTGTGAATACTATTATGAAATAATCATAATTTGCTGTGGAAAGGCTGTGGAAGATAATTTAGGGGCCACATTTATGAAAAAGTAACATGAGCTAGAAATGAATCTAGGATATGCTGGTCCCTTCTGATGTTTTAAATTTCTTTTTTTAAATTAAAAAAGTCATTAGTACACATCTGTAGTACGTAATATTTACATTCCTTGTGTGAAGTGGTTACACACACGTAATACATCCTAACTCCTTATTTCCCTCCGTCTTTTGATCCATTTGAGAAAGATCTATTTCCTTAGTTCCTACTATTTATCTCTTATTTTGCTCTTTATATGTTGGGTTTCTCATAGAAAAGAATCCTGCAATATTTAAGCTTGTGTGTCTGATTTATTTCATTTGATATTTTGGTCTCAAGATGCATCATTTTTCCTACAAATGACTTAAGTTTATCCTTCTTTGTGGCAGAGTAGTACTCCACTTTGTGTAAATACCATATTTTCTTCAAGCATTCAGCTGTTGTACATATAAAGGCTGCTTTCAAGATTTAGCTATTAGGAATTGTGCTGCTAAAAACATGTGCATGCATGTATCACAGTAATATGATGTCTTGAACTCTTTGGGGAAGATGCCTACAAGGAGAATAGCCGGGCCAAATGTTTTATATTTCCTAAGCATGAAGAAACCAACAATATCATTGAGCATGTGGTATGCAAGGCAATAAACAAAGCTTTTTGAATGGGTAACAATCCTGGGGCTTTGGAGGTTTTTCTCCACCCTTAGATTCAGTGGCTGGGGCCCTACAAAAGCAATTAACAGAGGAAAAAAAGGTTCATTTCATATGCATATGGGGGCCTCACAGAAGTGAGGTTAAAACCTCAAAGGGGCACTCAGCCCTGATAGCTCGTATGACATTTTAACAAAGAGTGATAAATTGAGAAGATGTGACAAGTCAGAGGGAGAGGGGTCGCTCCTCTGTGGGAGGTCAGTTTGAGGAAGGTGGATTTGTGTGGGAAGCCAGCTGCAGATGCGGGTGGTTTTAGTAAGGTTTGTTATGCAGATTCATCTTGGTGGTCTCAGACTGGTACAGAAAGGGTTGTTTCTGGTAATCAAGAAACGTTCAGTTTTTTATGATACAAAAGAGGGAAAAGGAATACTTTCCCAAAGGGAAATTATTTCCCATTTTTAGGCAAATAGGGGATAGTAGAGAATCTTTCCTTTGTCTACTGTTTCTTCGTTGCTTTCACCTCAAATTAATTCTTATGCCAAGTTGGCATATTTTGAGGTAACAACTTTCTTTCTTTTCTCTTTCTTTCTTTCTTTCTTTCTTTCTTTCTTTCTTTCTTTCTTTCTTTCTTTCTTTCTTTCTTCCTTCCTTCCTTCCTTCCTTCCTTTCTTTCTTTCCTTCTTTCTCTTCCTTCCTTCTTTTCTTTCTTTTATTTTTCTTTTTTCAGTGTCTAGAACTGAACTCCGTGTCTTCACTCTAAGCTCTGCCCCTAGCCCTTGGTTTTTTGCTTTGTTTTGAATTTTTTTTGGAGGCAGGGTCTTGCTAAGTTGCTAAGTTGCTCAGGATGGTGATAGTGGTGGGACTTGAACTTGTCAACCTCCTGCCCCAGCCTCCCAGAAGCTTGGGGTTACCAGTGTATACCACTACATTTGACAGAGGTGATATAGTCCTGATTCTCTTCATTACACTCTAGAAAACTGGAACTATTGTAGAAACTAGCTACAGAATCCTGGCTTTTTCTAACTCATCAATCTAAATTCTCAGTCCAGTTTCCTCTCATCAGATTTTTCAGTTAGTTTCACTGTTTTGCTGAAAGTTTTTGCAAGTCTAGATGACTGGGTTTGCCCACTTCACAGAGCGCTCCACAGAGATCTTTGACAGGTTCTTCATTTCCCACGGAATGTCTTTAAATGTGTTTTATCTTGGGAAGGAGTATCTGGGACAATCTGCACATTGATGCCCAGTCAAAAAAATTGTTTCTATCAATGCATACACACAATACACAGAAACTAGAAGCTGGAGCAAATACGAAGATGAATTCAGAATATTGAATACAGATATTCTAATAGTAAGATACAGAAATAGACAGGTGTGGCTTAGTGATAAAGCACTTGCCTAGCATGCATAAGGCCCTAGGTTCAATCCCCAGGTCAGAAACACACACACTCACACACACACCATGCAAACATTCTCCCCTTCAGCATAAAGACTGTATAGACTGACCCCTGTTGGGATATAGTCTGAATTCCTTTGCATGGGAGAAATCTGGTGCAGTTGCTGACAATGATTCCTAGACACAACTGGCCCAGGCATGGGACACTGCAGCCATCCTGCTGCCCCACTGCCTGGGAGGAACTGCCTGAAGGAGGAGCCAATGCAGCGGGAAGCAGAGGGAAGACGGGAAACCAGGACCTGAAAATGCAATGACCAAGAACTCAGCTAGGCTTAAAGCCAGACCTATCCCTCCTAGATTTTTCAGACACATAAGTCAAAATGTTCCCACTTTTTCTTAACCATTTTGAGTGTTAGCTTGTTTTTTTTCCATTCCATAATGCACTTTCTGTTCTCCATGTATCAACATTTACCCGAATCTTTAAGCACAGTTTAAATGCACCTGTCTACCAAGCCTTCCTGAATCCCTGAAACTTTCCTTATTCCCTCTAGGCAGAATGGTGTCTGCAAGCCTCCCTTCCTCCCCTCTTCTGTCCTGGTCAATTGGCCCTTCGTACATGACCCTTACCAACTTCGCCTTGGACCGTTAAGTGCCTAGGGAATCTGAAAGCGAATCATGTGGTACAATCGGTGCAATCATTACAATCATAGCTGCACCTGCTACAACACCCACGGGCTCTGTGGTATCTTCCCTAATCGGATGCGAACAGCTCAAGACAAAGATCTTGGTTTTTGCTGTTGTCCTATTGTGCCCATCTTGGTAAGTAGCTGTCCCATCTATGAGAAATATGGCCTGTTTCCAGACCTACTTTTGAGCTGGTTACCTTACCCCACTGCCCTCCTCTTCCCTTAATTAGGGGACTGGCAGTCCCTTTGATGTAGGGGAAAGAAACTCTCAGCCAGCTAGATGTCTGGGATGAGTTCGTGTTCTCTAAAATCAAAGAATGAATTTTAGGAACAACAGGTTAAGAGCAGAATATATTTAAGCGGGGAAAGAAAGCTTCTGTCCGAGAGAGACAGAAGGGGACCTGAGTGGGTTGCCAAGGACCCTGCCTTTTCTAGGGATTTTTATATGGCACATCCTCAACATGAGGGGGATCCAAGGTGGGAAACATGGGAAATTGCAAAGTGGGCATGAGATGGGACAAAACTACAGTCAACCAATAAGATTATGAGTATAATTGTTCAGGTAAAATTGATTAACTCAGGATCAAAAAGAAGAGCGAGTCATGTGGCAAGGAGGCATGAGAACAAAGCAGGGTTTTTTGCTGTAGAGGGTTGGGTCAGCGACTCTTCCTCGCTTCCTTAGGGTGATAGAGACCTATTTAGAATATCAATCCCTGATGTTTATCCTTAGAGAGGTATGTGGGTGTATTTGTTTTATCTTTTGTCCTGAGGTGTGGCCCACAGCTGAGGTATCAATCTCCCCCACAGCTGCAAGGCATCTCATCTTCTGCGCTGGCTCCTTCGAGGGCCTGGCCCTGCCTGACTGCCTATAATATTTCTATCTAACTCAGCTGCCTACAACACCTTGGCTTCCTTCCTAAGCTCAGGTCTTTTTCTTGCCCTGCAAATATGTTGGAATCTGGACTTCCTACATCTACCCTATTCTGCTGGTGCTTGATCAGGGAATAAACATGCAGACCCATTAACTGACTCCTTCTCCTCTCTGGAGCCAGAATTGGGTAATGCTTTCAGACAGAATAACATTGCTATTAGGGTTTATGTTGCCTGCAAATGATTGATTTTGCAGAATGACACCAAGTAACTCCTATTCACTAGCCGCAAAAAAGTCCCTTTTCCACCAAATCTGTAGTTGCCTTTTCTTTCCCGAGAGGCTGTCTAAGGGGTTAACCACTGACAAAATCTTTCATTCAAATGAATGTACTCCAAAGAGTTTATGGAAACAGTATTGTATCCAGATGTTCATCTAAGATGTCCTTGAGCAAATGGGAAAATGAAACAATATGATTTAATAGAATCAAGATGCATATAAGCAGAAAGGATTAAAGGCTTTTAGACAATAGCCTGGGTTATGACTCCATTTCTGCCACTAAATAGGTACCTGATTTGGGCAAATCACATAATTTTTTGGTGTTCTTCTCCATAAGAATGAATTAATAATAAGGCACTTTATTACACTGAGTTGTGATAATGATCAAATTGGCTGGTGCACAGTTGCAGCCTCGTGAAGATTTCATCACTGTTATTACTTAGTGATCTAGGATGTGAAATCTAATGTCTTGGTGGAAGTTTTACAAAATATTTGGTAAAGATTGCAATCCACCGTCACTGAAAAACCTAATGTAATTCTTTGTAATGTGGCCACATTTATTTTATGGGTAAAGAAAGATCTGAACTGAAGACTGTCATGTTTAGAGGTGACAACTCTAATTATGACAGATGAATTAAATAGAGCATAAAAGCAAGTAAAAAGCAAGCATGAGTATTGAAAAGCAGAAATCCAAGCTTGGATGCTGAGTTAGAGTTTCTTTAGGCTGTTGTACATTAGGCTTAAATTCACCCCAAGTTAATCAATGTTGGGTTTTCCTGACTAGCACTGGGTAGCTTTTACTCAAGACTCCTCACCGCACAACAGAGTTAGACTCTCAGGTCCTATTGAATTTGTCTCCCTAATGCATGCCCTTGGCAAGATTAATTTAGCTGAAGTTTTCCTGTAAATAGTCACTATGTTGGGATTAGCACTGATGTGACAAAATCAGTGTGGGTAAAATTGACAGTACCTGAGCATAACCCAAAGAAAGTACAGCAAACATTACATGTAGCCATTGACTGTATTCCTCACCCCAGTATCTCCCAGTCATGGCTCCCCGAACACCTCCCTGCAGGCAAGACCTCAGGTGAGAAGGCCATGGAGAGTCTTTGTTTGTCTTGACACTGAAATATTAGATGCAGGCCCCAACACCCTCCCCACAGGCACAGCACGGAAGCCCAACATCTCTGGATTTAGCTTTGGGCAACATGAAACTCAGGAGGAACCAGGGCCAGGAAGAACTGGAGAGTAGATAGTCCATTCTCCTGGTTCTGGGTCTCAAGAATTCTCTTGCTTTCTGGTCTGTACTAGTGACTGAAATAAAACTTTTCACTAGCCGAGTAGGCTGGGAGCTTAAAAGGAAAATGACATTGATGTGAAAAAAATGAGGAAGCATAAAGGTAAAATTCTGGCACGTTCAGGTTAATGACAGATAAGAATCTACTGGGATAATAACGGGCACTGCATTTGTATTCTCATTGTTTAGAAGGCTGCTTATTTTATGTAGGATGTGTCACTGAGGTGTACATCTGCGTGGCATTTGTTTTGTCTTAAAGCCAAACTGAAGTCTATTATGGTCTGCTAAGCCACTAACGACCCACAGGACAGAAGTGTTCCAAAGGCTATTGATGACCCTGAAGGAAAAGCAGAATCAGAATTTGAAAAACCTTTGGTACATTCTTTGATGAATAAGCAAATATAAGCAGAAAGGAATCCAATAAGGATAGAAGCAATTCACTAAAAGAGGAAAAGCAAATGAAGTAGAGAAGATTGATTTTGCACACTCATTATCCACTTATTTGTTGGCTCAAAGAACACAAATCAACAATTCTAGGCAATGCTATGAATTATCATTTTCTCCAAATAACACCCTTCTTCTCATTTCAAATTTACCCAGACCAGAACTTTCTTTGTGTTACAGGAATGCAGACCATCCTAATTAAACTACCTGACTTATTTTATTCATTTGGCAAATATTTATTGAATACTTTTACATGCTAGCCATAACATACACAAAACACTGCATGATTTTTAATGTAGCAAAGAAAGTGCCAGTGTAGCACCAAACCCCACTTCCTGTTCTTTTTAGATGTATGCCTACGTGGAAATCAACTGAGGGAGGTTAAGTGGGTTCCCCAAGGTCACACAGCTAGTAAAGCTGCAGGAGTCTGCACTCCAGACTCAAGCATAGGACAGAGAACAGTCCAAGTGTAAGCAGGATGCTCAAAAGCAGATCATTCACTGACAATCCCTGCACAAGTCCAATGGCTGTCTGGATTTCAGTCCACTCGAAGGTAAAGTGTGTGACTGACGACAGCTTCTCCTCAGTTATGTGGGATCCTGTGGTGGAAGTGCATGAGTAGGAAGTGGGTGGAAATGATGTTTGTCATCTCCAGCCCAACCCTGAACAACCTCTCTTATAATCCTAGGGAGGGGGGCTTTCTCTTTCTTCTCCTGCCAGCCAAATGGTGAGGAGCCAGTAGAAGACACCACAACCCTCAGAGATGTCACAGAATATCACAGGATGGAAGAGCTTGGTGCTTTGAATGACTGTGTGGAGTGAACAACCGCTAGCTGACTCCTATTAGACTATGACCTGAAGACACAGACACAGAGGCATACACACACACACACACACACACACCACCAAAACAGAACCCCCCCAAACAACATTTACTATGTTAAACTTCAGAGACTGAAAATTGAGACTTTCCTCAACAGCTAAGTATCGTGACTAACTTACGTGCCCTTGAAAAGGAGTCCACAATCCAGTTAGGAACAGAGACAAACACCACACCCACCCTAAAACTCCTCCCAGAGCTGTCACGGTGTTTATGGACACTCTGTGACTCTATTCACAGAAGCATGTCTCTAAAAGGAGTAGGACAGACCTTCTTGTATGTGATGCTCAGAACGGGAGTAAAACACACAAATGTTTCAGATCCCAGACTTCACACACATTAAATGTGAACGAGCTTAAGAGGCAGGCAATTGTGAAGCACTAGGGAATTCTAGGAAGGGAGCGCAGCCTAGACACTGGCACACCTACACCAAAAACCAGTCACAGCAATGCTTTTAGTAAGTTTATTTGCTGAACACTAAATGTCTATAGGTCAACTTTTCCCACTGAGGTCACAGTTGTCATAGGGGAGGATTAAACTAGTTGTCCCCAGATTGCCCATTCTAGTGCTGATAGTCAAGCAGCTCTTTTTTGTTGTTGTTTTGTCTTTTTGAGAAGGGTCTCACAATGCAGTTCAGGCTGGCCTTCAACTCACTTTGTAGCCCAGGCTGGCCTCGAATTCACAGCAATCCTCCTGTCTCAGCCTCCCAAGTGCTGAGATTACAGGCATGTGCTACCATGCCTGGCTTCAACCAGCTCTTGAGTAATAATATTTTCTTATCCACTTTCCCTTTCAGTTATCATATGAAGGCAAATTTCTAGTCCAAGTTTTGACTACGTGGTGCTTTTTTCTTTTGTGACCTAAAAATTTTGCTCTCCGAGAGCTCAAATTATTTAATTAATGTAATTATTGATAGTATCTGCTACATAATCCAAGGTACTCTGTAAAATGAATACACGTGAGCCCATTCAAAAAGCAAGGAAAACATGCCAGTTCAGTGCTAAAATAGAAACTTTTACTGTACTTAATGTGTCCTACCCTGGCTGAGACAAGTAAATCCTCCAAGGCACAGCAACCTTCCCATTGGGGAAGTGGAGGAAGGAGAGTGCATACCTAGAGGAAGCGATATCCCTATTTCATTGTGGTAATTTAGCATACGCATATTTATTGAATGCAAGCTGAATTAGATTATCTGTTTTCTCAACTGAATAGACTAAATGACTTCGTACTGGGAAGAAAAAAAATCAAATGCCATAGCATCCTTTTATTGTGTTAAAATAGATTGCAACATTAAGTGAATTACTGTTTATTTCTAATTGCTAGGAATAGATTAATGTCAGAGGATCAAGCAACTGATCATGCGTCATGGACTCCTTGCTAAACTGAGTCATGAAATTCAGCGTTTATGTTCACTGCTGTCACTGGTACCTGGAATCGAACACAGGACTTTGCATTTGCCAGGCAAATGCTGTGTCACACATCTGCCAAGTACAACCTCTTTCACCTCGGAGAGGTCTAGTGGGAACATTTGTCACATTTCCTTCTGAGGTATTTCGAGGGTCAGGCAAAATTCTTAAAATACCAGCAATTTAATGAAAGATACCTGTTCCAAAAATGAGATAAAACCAAAGCCGTTTTCTGCTTTCAAAAAGAAACTTTTCAGATTTAAAAAGAGAATCCAGGAATTGTTTGCAATACCTTTGGATTTCTACACATCTTGATCATGACCTTCCAGAAAGGCATTTGCAAGTCTGGAGTTTTCCAGAGTGATTTGCCAAGAACTGGTGTTGATTTATCAGAAAATCAATATGACATGCAGTGTACATTTATCTAGATAGTAATTCAACACATAAACACACACACACATACACACACATGCTTTTAATTATTTATGGATTTCTAGTCCAAGAGCAAAGGGGTTATTTTAATCAGAGGTGGAAAAGACTCATTTTATAAGTTGTTCTAAATAACCATCCTCAGCTGAAAATATGCCTTTAGTTATGATTTTTAAAGTTCCTTCTTTTTTGTTTTTTTTTTTTTTGGTACCTGGAGTCGAACACAGGACTTTGCATTTGCCACGCAAGTGCTGTGCCACTGAGCTATATCTCTGGCCCAAGTTCCTTCATTTTGAAATGCATCCTAAAAAATAGATTTTGTGTTTTCTTTCAGATTGATTTATTTTACTTTATTTTAGGTTTATTTCCACAACTTATCAAGTCCAGGCCATTATCTCATTAACATGGACTGCACCCAATTTAAATGATCTCTATTTTCTCTCTCCATTTTTCTTTTCTCCCAGTCCCTGTGGGGTTGCAGGAGGGAGAGAGAAAGAGAGAGAGAGAGAGAGAGAGAGAGAGAGAGAGAGAGAGAGAGAGACAGACAGACAGATAGACAGAGAGACTTCAGCAATTTCTCCACCACATCAGTCTTTGTTAGAGATTAAACCCATACTCTTCCGAGCGCAGAGCCAAAGCATCCACACATCTGGTCAGGCGCTGTGCCACACTGTCTGAGGATTTCTTTTTCTTCCTGGGTTCTGCATGTTTCCATGCTGGTCGAAGTCTATTCTGTGCCTGGCTGAAAGCCTAAGATATTTAGACTAGCTCGTAAAATAAACCCTCCTATTTCTGGTTAGTATGCTGAAAATTCACATGTTACCAGAAAATCCTGGGGTGAAAAACTCAAAGAGCTGTGGGAGGAGAAGGAGAAAGATGAGACGGGGGCCTGGGAAAAGTAGTTTAAAAAGTTCTGGTTCCTCCTTCACTGGGCTGTTACTTAGTCACTGTACCTTCTACAAGATCCTTCAGGGACCTCAAGAGAATTCCTGCACTCTCTCAAGAAACAGATTTCTCCCTCCGAGTGAAATCTTCCTTGGAAAATAAATTAGTCAGAGAGAGAGAGAGAGAGACAGAGACAGAGAGAGAGAGAGAGAGAGAGAGAGAGAGAGAGAGAGAGAGAGAGAGAGAGAGAAAATTGTTTCATGTTCTCGTATGTCCATTTCAAATGATTTATCTTCTCCCTGGCACACTTGAGCTTCTTCGTTCTTTGGGTTTATTTTGTCTAAAAGAAAATTCTACTTACTTCCCATAATTCAACAACCTAGATTCTGCCCAGTTTCAGATTAAATAGGTAGTAATTTTCAGACACCATAACTGACTTTTCCTGTTTTCTTCAAGAAAAAAGTGAGGCTGTGACTTAGTGGGGTTTTGTATTTAAATGTCCTTTGGTCTTAAACAAGGCTCATGAAATCCTAAGCTTTTTGTTACAAAGGTTCCGAATGCACAGCAGTAAGGTGAATATATTCTCTTGTGTCGGTTTCAAACTTGTTACAATACTTATGGCCTGCTGTCCACATTTAACAGAAGGCTTTACAAATTTTCTCTCTCTGCATGCATCTGTGTGTGTGTGTGTGTGTGTGTGTGTGTGTGTGCACGTGTGTGTGTGTGTGCGTGTACACACAGGGTCACACTTGGATGCCCTCTTTTCCCTGACAGTTCTGCCCGTGCATGAAGCCCCTTATGAACCTGGTCATGACTAACCACTCACACCTCCAGGGAAGAGAATGGGAGAGGGGCGTGGGTGGGAAGAGACCCCAGTAGGTGGAGAGGTGATGCATGTTTGGGGAGCTCCTGCGTGACACACACTACCTTGGGAAAAGACCATGCAGACTGAGACTGTGTTTGACCCTGATTCTGCCACTTCCGCGGTGTGCACATTTCGGAAAGTTATTTAACCTAACTTTCAGTTTCCTTACTGGTAAAATGGAGAAGCTTCTGTGATAGTAGCTAACACTTTTGGATTGCTTTTTTGCACCAGGCACTGTTCTAAGTGTTTAGGTGCCCACGCTGGCCCTATAAAGTAGACACTAGGGAGAGAAGAGAGAAGCCAAGTAAAATGTTAGCATATAAGTGTTCAGGAATAGCTAGCCATCCCCGTTATCCTGTGTGTTGTTATTACACCACAGCCCTTCTTTGTGATGAATCTTATCTAACTTTCTCACTACCTCTGTAAAGTTGGCCTCACCATCTCTATTTTTCACTCATGAGCAAACCAGAAGTTAACTAATTTGCACATATTTCCTTGCTGTTAAAAGAGCAGTAAGATTCAAATTCTGGTCTTTGTGATTCCAAACTTGCTCTCTTCCCTATGGAGAAAAAAATGTTCATTCTACAGAAACATTGTCTCCTGCCCTGTGGCTGCACCGTTCCTCATCTCCCACGATCCTGCTCCCCAGGTCCAACAGCATGGCTGAGAAGAAGTGTGGGCATCTGGGGCTCATATGCTTACGGTGGTTACAGCAGCATTTCCACAGATGGGGCTAGCTGTGGCTGTTCTGAGGGAACCACCTTCAACTTCTTACCAAGAAAGTCTCTGGGGCCTGACCCCACTGTCACCCCATCACTTCCAGCACCACCTCCACAAGCACCACTATTTTCTTACTAATCCTTACTTGTCTTCTAGAGCTTTTGTGAAACATCATTTCTTAGGGAGCCACTAAGCAAACATCAGAGGAGCAAATATTTCAGCAAGTGTTTAGAGAGGCCCATTCTGTGTCAGATTTCCTTCACAGTACTGACAGGCAGATGAAACTCCTCTCCTCATGGTGCTTTCATTCTTGCTTAGGTAAAATTCCCTCACGGCTTCCTGAAATTCCTCCTCACGTTATATTTTTGTGATCATTTATGTATAAGAATCTGCATTAATGTCATGTTCCCATAATAGTTTCTAAATACCAAGAAGGGACAGCTCATATGAAAATTTCCCCTCATTAACATGGAGCTTTGCGCTTGATATACAATAAATATTGTCAAATAATCCACTGGCTGAGGAGTACATTAATACATCTTCTAACCAGCTCAGGCAATGGGCATTCTCAGTACCAACTTTGAGGATTGCCTCAGGTGCTTTGAGGTCAGGCTGTCAGCCTAGGAGGAAAACACAGAAAGTTCATGATCTACAACAGAAGCACTCTGAATTGTGATGTTTCTCTTGTAAATTATTCCTGTTCTGGGGATGTTGAAACATAAGAATCTTCACACAGTGCTAATGGAAGTATAAACTGACATCACCCTTCTGGTAAGTACCTTGCAGAAATCAGGTAAGTGTGCTCACACTCAGTGTTCCAACAATATAGCTGCGATCCAGGGGATATTTTCATACAGGTGCATGAGGATCTATGCAAGAATGTTAATTACAATGTTATTTGTGGGTGTTTTCCATCACTGAGAAAGCAAATGGGTATTATGTGCTAGAAGCACATAATTGAGTATTATGCAGCAATTAAGAATAGTGGATTAGATATGCATACGGCAATACAAATCCTAGCAAAATATAGCCCACTAATGCTTAGTGGAAAAAAGTAGAAAATAGAGTGAGATGTTTAACATCATCATTTATGTAGGTTAAAAATTCATGCACACAAAACATTACATGGTTTGCAAAGACATATGCAGATAAAGAGATTCACACTAAGCATATTAAAGTATTTACCTATAGAGGTGATGGGAATAAATGGAAATTAGTTTATATAAGTTAATTTATGAGTAAAATAAGGGAGAGTCTTTGTATGAACCAAGAATACCACTGAGCTGAAGGTACAAAAACAGAGCAAAATTGTTTTCGGGGGTGTCTACCCTGTTTGTAGCAGCGATTGCCAAGCTCGTCTGTCTGTTGTTCTCATGTTCTGATGCTGTTTTTGAGGTCACGTGGCTTGCAGAGGTGTTTGCGGGTGTCCTAAATTTATTTCTTCTTCTGTGATAGTCACCTTTGTCTTGTCTTCCTTCTGGAGGCTGCTTAAGGGCCCTGCGCACCCGGTGTCTGCTCCTGTCCAGCTTACAAGGGAATTTGGCAAAACAAGGAGTACCACTGAGTTCTCCTGAGCCCGTCAATCCCTGTGAGGGATCTCTGTCTGCCTCAGGGTGAATGCTGAAGTCTCACTTGTTCAATAATCCAAAGGGAACCCCTGGAACAGGCTCTGGCCTCCCAGTCATGTACAGTGTTCACATGACACCTCCTTTTAGTTCAGTGCTTTCTGCAGCTGTAGTCTTTGGGTATAGCTGTAATTTTCTGAACATAGGTGTCATGCTCATTGAGCCATATAGCCCTGGCATGCGGTTTCCCACTGTTGACACTGATGTGACACCACAGCCCCCGAGTCACTGTTTCTAGGTGGCTCTCCAGGCAACAAGCTTCCACAGAGAAGCCACACCACCGTGGTGTGTATTTGTGCCTTTACTGCAATGGTCAGCTATGTTCTCATATCGGGTTTGATGGAGGCGGGATGCTCCAATTGAAAGCCAATGGGTTGCAACGGCCCGTAGGGCATCCAGCGTGTACTCTGGGAACTGTAACTCCAGCCTGCTAGGGTTCAGTCTGAGAAATCCAGAATAAACGAACACTGGGGGCTGGATGGGTTGGAATATACTGAGCTATTTCAATTTGGGACAGAGGTCAAGCCTATTGTAAGAGTCAGAAAGACCATTTGTTAGGTACATATTCCCAGAGAACCCAAATTGGATTTGTAAAATTTTATTTCTGGTATTATATCCTAGGGAGCATGTATCTAGCGCCAGCTACACCATGGTAAAGTTGGAGGAAGAAGGACTTCATTACGCCACTTTAAACTTGAGGTCCATTCCAGGACCACACATCTGTAGTTCACTGCAAATGAAAATTTCCCCATGAACAAACACTAGTAGTTACATGGAAATATGTATAGATAGAATGTTTGATGGTAAATGCATTACCTTGTTAAATGTAAGCAGTTATGAGTGACTACAAATTTTGTGTCTTTTGTCATTTCTCTTCTATGCATTTATAAATTACATACAAATATATGTAAATGCATGTTTGGAGGAAAAATGACAAGAAGGATATACTAAGAGTTTCAAAAAATGGAACTGACTTAAATATTTCAACCTCTGTAAAGGCTATGATAAAGGGGACACACTACACACACACACACACACACACACACTCACACACACACACATACACACTCACCCTCCACCAACAGATAGACTCAGAAGACCCACAGGTTTTTTTCACTTAGTAAAATATAAACTTCTATTCTTCCATATTTATAAATACACAGCCCTGTCTTTCTAGCTCATGGCTTCATGGTCACTGTGTAGTCATGCCATAATTATTTATCTGAATCCCTATTGCTAATTATTCAAGGCATTTCAAATTTATTGGTGCTGTAAATTTGACAGTAGTTAGCATCCTACTTGTTTATTCTTACACATTTATCTGACTATTTGCTTAGGGTAAATTCCTGAGGTGGGACTTCATCAAAAACTTTTTAAAAAGGCTTTTCTGTACATATCTGGGTTTTCTTCTGAAAGATCGCACCAATTTACACTTCCACCAAAATGGTAGTAGGCAAACCAGTTTCCTCAAACTCTTTGCAGCACTGGGTAATGTCAGTCTTCGTAGTCAATCTCATTCTGACATCTAGTTCTTCCTTTGGAGCTTAAGCCAGGAGTGGCATTTTTTAAGGTTAAGCAGACACCATACTTTCGTATTTAAAAGGCCTTCCCATGTCAGGGTACAAATCAGCTTCCTCTACAAGCCAGTGAATACTTATCCCAGTCTTTTAGGTTGAATTAAACTTTTCTTTATATGTGTGCCTGGAGTTCTGAGGTTGACTGGTGAGGGCAGATTAAGCTTATTTCCGAGCTGAGTAAATTGATGGCCAAGGGAGGGATGGTGTGCAGCCAGGGCCAAGCTACACCGGAAAATCACTGTCAGGCCACCCTGAATGGCACCAGGTCACCCTCCTTTGATTTATCTTAGAATTCAAGTGAAACAAAAATTTTCCTGCTCTTAAAAATCTTTTGTGCTCTTAAAAATCAAGCTGTTTTAGGAATTTTAAAATGTTGTTAATAAATCATCTCACATCTAACAATATTAACATTTTGTATTTGTTCATCAATTTTTTCAGCTGAAGTTATTGTAAGATAACTGTAGAAATTATGACATGCTCTATGCTGGTTTTCATTTCTGAACATTTAGAATATTTCTTCCATAAATGAACACGCACAAACTCATTTTTTCCTGACTAGAATAAGTTGTCTTCTCAATCTTCTGTCCCTTAGTTTAACATATATTCAGAAGCAGACCTCCTAGCTTTGTCCTGCCAGTTTTAGAGAAGAAGCAGCAGTTCACTTGCCGGGAGTTGCCTTCTGACAGTCGGGGACCAAGTCCAGTCTAGAGACCTGCTGCCTTGCTCATGTGACTCTGATGTTTCTTCTCAGCTTGATTTTTGGAAACTGCAAGTGCTACTCAGCCTACTTCCATATTTTATGGAGTTATTTTTAAAAAAGATAAAGTCACAAATGTGGCTTAGCTCATCTTATTGTTCTTCTGGGGTAAGCTTGCTGGATGGCTGCTAGGAGACAGGCACTGCCTCCCCCACCGAGAAAATAGGGGAAGAGGGGCTGCTGGCTGCAAGCTGTGGCTAAAGGAGGACAAACGTATGAGCCGGTGGCAAGTGTGGAAGATTATTCCCTGCAAACAAGACCTGGGACTTCAGGCAAGGGTGGAGTATGCTGAGAGTACAGACTTTGAAACTAGTTAGACAAGGGTCCCAACCCGACCCAGTTCTGCCGAATTCTGAGGGACCTTGGCTCCTTTGTTTTTCTTCTCTAAGCTTCAATATTAGTTTTCATTATTTAAGATCATTTTAGGGATTAATTGAGTTAAAGTACATATATCTTTCACTGCAACACTTGTTGCATAGACCCCTCAATAATCTGAGTTGCTATTACGATTAATCAAGACATGAGGATTATCTTCCCTTCTCTGGCATTGCCCAATATTGGATATTTCAAGGCAGCGTTAGGGGAATTACAGCCCACAGACCAAATCCAGCCCTGGATTTCTTGTGAGCTAAGAATATTTGATCTTAAATATCTTAAATAAAAGAATATTTCACATTTATAAATAGTTGCAGGGAGAACAAAAGCAGAATATTTTGTGTCATACGCAAATGATATAAAATTCAAACTCCATAAGTAACGTTGTGTTGCAATGCAGCCACACCCATCATGTACGTATTGACTGCGGTGTTTCCGGGCTACAAAGGCAGAGTTTAAGAGTAGCTACAGTGACCAGATAGCCTGCAAAGCCAAAAGTATTTACTATCTGGCCCTTTATAGGAAGGTTGCAGACCTCTGCTGTAGAAAGTTGTTGAGCATGGAGCATGCTGTACAGGATCGGGGAGAATGCTGTTTTCTGTCTTCTTGTACGTATTGTATAGTTTCTGCTAAAGGAATTGTGGTGGGTTGACAACTAGTGGTCACCTTGTAACATCCAGCTGAACTGAGTAAGCCTGGTGCCAGGAGAGGGAGGCCTTCCTGAGGATTATTGCCAGCAGCTTAAGAGGCAGACCTGGAGAAGAAGAGGAGGCTATTAGGGATACTTGCACCATGGCTGATTTTAAACTCTCCAACATGCACCAAACGGCTTGGAAAAATTCGTACAATTTTTGACCCTTGTTTCCAGTGAGCCAGGCCGGCCAGCGCCAGTGCACAAGTGCCCTTGACCTCTACTGACAGCCTCATCATTGCGGTGCTCCTTGGAGCTTCACTTCTGTATTGCATTTTCCAGGGGGACCATAATTGGTAATTGAGTCACAGAAGGGAGCCAAGATTTACACTTCTGAGGGTCTTATTTCAGAATATATTTTTCAAAAATACTCATCACATCTGAGAGACAGCGCAGAAGAAAGCTGACACACATGTGGGAAGAAAAGCACTCTCAGTGAGGAAGTCTGAGCAATGTGGAAAGATCCCTGGCACAAGGTTTTGATTGGAAGGGTTCAGGGAGTGCCAGTGACCTACAGACTCATTCACTTACCCTTGCCCCCTGAGTGTGGCTAGTGGGACATGCATGCGGGTATCGAGTGAGAGAGAGCTCCTAGCTGGGGAGAATCACAGTGCTAAGGTCCTGAGGCAACTGCCTTTTAATTCATTCCCTCCTCTGTGCTTCCGCTGGAATCTGACCTTTCCACGCTGGTTGTGTTTTGGGGAAGCATTGGTTGATGGTTTATATATGGATTAGAATGTGAGTTCCTAGAAACTAGAAGTTTATTGTTTGTCTTTGTATCTTCAGTATCTAACGCAATGCTAGTCGCAAAGCAAGTAAGTGTAAAATAAATAGAGCATCCAACATGCACCACTCACTTCTTCATCAAGCCTCTGTGTATTCTTTCATCACTTTTCTTGGGATTCTGAGGGACACCACTGTTTGCACGGAGCAAGCATCTCCAGTGTCCCACTAAGTCCTCGTCCCCTCTTTGTGCGGCCCATACCCTCCATGTCGGGCTGACTTTTCCTCTTCACGAAGTCGAGGGAAGAGTTGAAAGTTAAGACAGAGAAGTGTAGTGAGGGTTTCTAAACAAATGCACAAAGCTCTAAGAGAAGATCTGCTGCAATCCCCACATTCAGATGGGGCGCCCC
Source organism: Chinchilla lanigera (assembly GCF_000276665.1). Classification (NCBI taxonomy): domain Eukaryota; kingdom Metazoa; phylum Chordata; class Mammalia; order Rodentia; family Chinchillidae; genus Chinchilla; species Chinchilla lanigera. The sequence goes on from NW_004955405.1 coordinate 10,250,862, forward strand.
AGCGAGGGGGTACACAGAGACACACTGCAGGGCTCTCTCTGTTTGATCATTGCGTAAGAATTAAAGAAAGTCAAGCCCAGTCATGGAACGCCTTCTGAAGAGTTTTCATTTAGTCTTCTCTTTCGGATCAAGCATTACTCAGTCTTACTCTCATTCCCTTTTCTTTCCTTCTCCCCCTCCCTCTGCCCAAGTCACCAATTTCTTTTTCCTTTCCGTTCCTCTCCTCCCTTCCCCTCCTCCCTCCTCTCCTTCCTTTGCCCATGACCTAGTACAGAGCCAGGTGTACTTGAACCTGCACGGTGTGGACTCACTTCTAGGTTGTTTTCCCAAGGTGACTGGGGCTGGGCAGGGCTAGTCATAATAAGAACCTATTCTGGTCGGAAAATACGTTGACTCATGAAGTGTTATTTTTACAGTTGTTTTGCTGACTGTAACCATAGTCTAGAAACATACTTGGATTGAAGCTTCAGCGTGATGCATAAAACCCTGCAGTGTGTTTGGAGCACAGCGTAATTATAGTTCAGACCCCCCGGCCATGTTACAAGCCATGTTTACTGTAGGTTCTCAATCCCTCTTTTATGAGCACAAAACACACTTCCGATCTCTCTATGGTTTGTGCGCTTGGTTAGTTTGCTTAGAACACTGGAAGGCTTTGCTGGGTGAAGAAGCACTTGGTTAAAACAGTCAACCGAGTAGAAGACTGTGTTCCTTGCCGCTAGTCACTGTCCCCAGTGATTCTCAGGTAAGGCTTCACGTGGGGTCACACAACACTCTTCTTCGGAACCTCTCCTGCCGTCTGTAGAGCAAGGGATGAGGGGATAGAGAGCCGTCCAAGGCTCACCTTACATTTGCTATGGTTCAGTGTAAATACTCTGTTTCATCAGTCCTAAGACTTTTTTCCACATTTTGATATCTATGATATCAGAATGAGCTTCATAATTGATATCATACCATAATTTAATTGGTAATGATTTTTGATTTTTCTAGTAATACACAAAATTTATAGTGTGTGTGACAATCAGGAGAGCCTTAGATTCAGTGACACTGTAACTGATGGAAACTTTGCCCTACAGCTGAAAAGGCAGAGTGTACTTGTCAAAGTCTTTAAAGGTCAAAAAAATCGTGGTGCTGCTCCATGAAAGCCTGCCCGTGTCACCTCCAGAATTACTGTCTAAATGTTCTTCTGTTTCTGTATTACATTTACTGAGCTCTTACCATAGCCAGGCAATATTCTGAGTACTTTACTCACCTATTCTCATAACCCTGAGGGGTGGGAAAAAGAACCTTTCTACATTGTTGGTGGAAACGGAGACTTGAGCAACTACTATGGAAATTGGTGTGGAGATTCCTCAAAAAACCAAACCTAGAAATTCCATTTGAGCCAGCTATTCCCCTTCTAGGTACAGTATCTTCTGGAAAAGTTACAGACATTGTATTACAGAGATGCATACCTACCCATGTTAATAACAGTACAATTCATAACAGCTGAATCTTGGAAGCTACCTATATGTCCATCAGCAGGGGAATGAAGAAAGGAAATGTGGTTTTGCATACAGTGGAGTACCATCGCTGGACCAGAAAGAAGTGGAAGGAGGTAAGAAATTGCTAGGCCCTGGGGTATTATTTGCCAATTGAAATGTCAGTGTCAGAAATACCCTGTGCTGTTTCTTCCCATTTCTTCTAATGCTATATATCTTGTATCTTCTCCATGAGCCCTTTTCAACTAAGCATATCTTGGACTTCTGAGGAACATGTTTTCCAATGACCTACTTTCATCTCTGGACATTAGTCACTGAGCTAACTGATATGAAAAATTAGATTAAATATTCTGGTATTCTAAAACTACACAGAGATTTGTAATATGTTTAAATAGTCTCAGCTGTTTACTTTAAAAAGTAGTTATTGACAAACAAGGGTTAGGGTGTAAGTAGCAGGTCATGCGGCTCAGATCTCAAAAACTTCCACAGCGGATAATGAACAGCCACTGCAGTTTCCAGTCCTCAGAAGCAGCACAGGCTTTAGGGGCGCCTCCCTGGGTCACATTAGGTTCTCCTGTCCTCTGCTCTGGACTCCACGGACAGTCTGTTCTCAAGGCCTGAGCACAGGCTTCTGGCAGAGCTGAGAGGGTGGATTTGCTGGGAAGGATGAGGCTGAATTCCTCAGAGCAAGGCCGACTGTGGAGAAACCGGGCAGAGTCCAAACAGCTTGTCACCTGTGGCTTCCCTATTGGAGCTCTGAGAGCTGAGGGGAGACTATGAACGCACAGCAGGGCTGGGTGCTGCGCCTGGTCTTTGCAAAGCTAAAAGTCAGATGCCAGAGGCAGGGAGTTCAGTAAGGTGTTAGGTCCTGGGTGGTCGGGACAGCTGTTTCTGAGCTCTGAAAAGCCAGGCATCGCCAAGAACTCTGTGCTGTGCTGCCCTGGAATCCAGGCAGAGGTGCCCATCGAGAGCCTCTGTGAAGCTGCTTTCATGAATTTGATGAGCGACCCAGGCCTTCTGCATGTTGTCCCTGAGATCCGGGCAGTAACTTCCTCCAGCGAGGAGGCTGACAAAGGCTGCTTGTACCCAGGCTGTCGCCCTTCAGGCGGTGTGGAAAGAGGGCTGAGAGGTCCAAGCCACGCAGCCTGCTGCAGGCTGGGACAAAGGGCTGTGTGTTGGGGAGGTCAGGACAGCGCTCGTCTCTTGGCTTCCCAGGGAGGCAGTAAAGGTGCCTGAGGAAGGTCCTGTTTTATTTCCTCCAAAACTTGGTTGAGGGCCATGAAAGTAATTCACTTTTTCCCTTTTTGGTGGGATTTTTTAGGAAGAGAGAAATACAAAATTTTCTAACTCCTGTGCTTTAAAATGAAAAGCAAGGACCATTTGAATGTTGAGTGAAAATAATTAATTAAAAGCACAAACAGCAGCTCCTCATCTATTGAACTTTTGACCAGGATGGCATATCCAAGAAAATTTAAATATTCCATACCATTTTCCTTTTAACTTTTCCAAACATTATGTATTTCCTTCTCTTCTTAGCCAGAGGGTCTGCAGTGCAATCTAATCTTTTGGTGAATTGTCATTTTAATTATAGACATTAATAATCCCAAATATCCCCAGACTCCTAGGCTTTTTCTAATTTTTTTTTGTCATCTCTATTTGGCTCCCATTTATTGCTGCTACAAATACTCTTCTCTACAAGCAGACTGAAGTCCTTCTTTTTTTTGTTCCAATTTTTGGTTCTTACTGTGGCAGAATAACTGGTGAGCTTATCAGAAATCTACTTAAAATGTAGATGCGGAGGAGGAGGACTGGGGTGCTCAGAAACTGACTTTTACTGGATGGAGGTGTAGCTGAACTGTCATGTTTGTTGAGCACCTCTGAAGCTGAGGTTCAGTCCTTGGCACCATAAATAGATAAATAAATGAAACTGACTTTTCCATATGGGCACAAAGACACACAAAAGTGCACATGGATATGCTTATATTTTTAAGGAATTTAGACTCCTGTAGTAAATACTAATGCGTCTCCTTTGATATGCCACATCCCAAAATTCTGGGAGGCTGAGGCAGGAGGGTTGTAAGTTTGAGCCCCTGCCCGGCCCGTGCCCACCCCCCCACCCCCCGCCCCTGGCAACTTAGCAAGATCTGTCTCTAAATTAAGTACAATAAAAGGGCTGGGGATGAAACTCAGTGCAAAGACTGCACATTTCATCTCCAGTAACACACACACACACACACAAAGTGTCAGCAGGCAAAGTGACACGGGACCACTGCGAAGGGGCCTTAGTGTGTGAGTGTCGAGGAAGGGGCCTGAGGGGGAATGGTCCCTCTCAGATGGAATCTCAGAAGATTATATTTACATTTTTACCTTAAAGCAAATTGAGGTCTTCCAACAAATAAATAACATAAAATAGGTAAAATGTTGACTGAGAAAAGCACTTTGCAAGCCGGGCATGGTGGCGCACACCTGTAATCCCAGCACTCAGGAGGCTGAGGCAGGAGGATTGCTGTGAGTTCGAGACCAGCCTGGGCTACAAAGTGAGCTCAAGGCCTGCCTGAACTGCATAGCGAGACCCTGTCTCAAAAAAAAAAAAGAAAAGAAAAGCATTTTGCAAACATTATGTATATACCCACAACATAAATGCACTTATATAGATTCTAAAAACACACCCCCAGCCCATATATATTTACTAGAGCAAATAAATGGAGCCAAAGGATTAAGAGCACAAATGGGAAGGAGACAAAACAACTTTTCAAATGTGGACACTTCTGGGAAAGAGGCAGGGGACTAGGCCGAGGGAGAGGTTTCCGAGGGATTACAACTCTACCTCTCGCCTTTATTTCCTTATTAAAAACAGAACTGAAGTAAACATGCTAAAATGTTTAACAATCACTGGATCCAGATGGTGTGAGTGAAGGATATTTGCTTTATTGTTATCTGTACCATTCAAATGTTTCCCAGTGAAACAGTAAACTTAAGAGAGGAAAATAAAAGAGAAGCCGTTTCTTTTCAAATACAATACAGTTCTCTTCCAATAACAGGAGCCTGGAGCCGTCCGTCCAGTGTACTCAGCGGAGCTGTGCTGCAGCATGCGGATCCCCGGTATTTATAAGTGTCTGGCTTTGCAGTGGGTTTATTTATGCCTAGACCATCTCTTCTCTCTTACTAGATGTAAACTGTTTGAAAGCTTGAAGCAGAACTGTTTGGTTCACGTTAAACGGGCGCTTTTAGAACAGGGATGGTTTGTGCATCCCTAGAACTAGCAGTGTCTGACTTACAGTTGGAGTTCTACAAAGATTTGTTGGATGAGTGAGTCTGAATGGCTTGCCTTGAGCCCACTACTGCAGGTTCTGTGCTGAACACTGGCCTCGTGAGCGTCTCACACTTAGGGTAGGGGGCGGACACAGACACCAAACTGGACTGCACAAGAGAATGGCCTAGAGTGGCAGATGTGTGGCCCAGGTATTACATCTGACCAGGATGGCTGGGGAGGGCTTACTGTGATTAAGTTTCCCATCTCTTCGTATCCCTCTTTGGACACAAAAGAGCTTTACTTGCTGGGCATGGTGGTGCCCACCTGTAATCCCAGCACTCAGGAGGCTGAGGCAGGAGGATTGCTGTGAGTTCGAGACCAGCCTGGGCTACAAAGTGAGCTCAAGTCCAGCCTGAACTGCATAGCGAGAACCTGTCTCAAAAAAAAAAAAAAAAAAAAAAAAAAAAAGACAAAAATAAAAGCTTTACTCTGGAGCTACAGTTAAATTATGATTCTCTTGCTTGGAGAGAATACGTCATCAAGCAGCTCCCCTCCATCAGCACACCGGCAGGTTAAGCTTACTAGACTGGCCTCAAGTCTTAGCTAAATGGAGGACAGTCAGGCTAACTAGAGTGTAAAACTTGGCTCAGAAGAAAAGGGAGAAGTCTAGAAAGTAGTTTGGGGAGATATTAACTGCTGGATGGCACCAGGTGGAAACCGTGAGGGAAGACCCTAATAAGACCGGACTGGGTCACAAACTTAGGGCACAGGACGTGGAAGGCGAATGTTGGCTGTTCACTCAGCTGAGTTTATGCAGCCTGACCTGGTACTCTTTGTAGCTTTGTGCAAGTTGTCCAAATCAAAATGGATTCATGTATGTTAACAAAATGTAGTCAAGAAGCCCTAAAGGGGCAACACGTATCTATAAAAGCTTTTACAAGGACTTACTGAAAACCACAATCTTGTACGAAGGCCAATACTTCTGACACAGAAAACTCTTCTGCAAGAACATCTGCTCAGCAACTGGCGACTCAGCTCTGGACTCGTGCCACCTTTACAATTGATCCTTGTAGCCGAGGATAGTTGTCTCAAAACAACTTACAAAACTTTCCTGATTTTGCCTTTAAAACTTTTGCCTTGGCTCACCTCTCTGGACACGGCCTATGGTCGGTCATATGACACAGAGCCCAGATTATAATCCTCTGTTTATTCCTGAATCAAGTGGCGGCTTTGCAGAGCCCCTCCCCCCATTGTTATTTTAGACAAACAAGCTCCATAGTCCACAGCCTCGTGAGAGCTTCCCGGCTGCCCACCCACACCTGGGAAAGGTGCCGGTGGAGCCCTTGATTCCAGGCCCCGAGGGAGCCTCTTGGTCTGCATGACTCCCAGAGAGCAAGGCAGCTGTTAAACTGGTATCGGGACCTGCCTGTGCCCCCGTGGCTATGTAGGCTCAGGTTAAACAATCAGACTGTGACTCTAGTTTTGCACAGTTCCTGTTATGGCTGTAAAGGGCTGTCTTGTCCACGAGGCGGGTAAAAAGGCAGCTTTGTGCGGATGAACTGGAAGAGAATGACAATCCTGCTCACACTCACGGAACACCTCACCCGTCCTGAATTCTTCTTCCCTTCTTTCAGTTTATTCTTCAAGGCTTGGAATGTTGCGTCCACTCCCCAAGGAAACCTCTACGGTGTCCCCACTCTTCCGGGGGTGGGGTGTAGGAGGGCCGTTTCTGACGCTGCCCGTAAAACCTCCTCGTGTTGCGCTCTCCACTTACAACACGATAGGTCATTCATCTGTTTCCGTATCTGCTTCTCTGGTCACAGGGTGCGGTGAGAAACCTCCTTATTCACTTGGGCATCGGTGCATTGAGGACACAGGTGATGCTCATGACCTTAGCTGAATGGAATCGAGCTGATAAAGAGCTGGCGGTTCCCATTCTCAGCCCAGTTCTAGCGCACTGACTTTCTTATTCTTGCTTGTTTTGTTTTCCTATATTGAGTTCAAAAGCAGTACTTGAAAGCATTCTGCGTGTAAAAATTCAAGCAAAACTGTGTAAGGTGAAAGGGAAGAGTCCGTCTGGCTCCCCCTTCGCCCAGTCCCCTCCCCAGAGGCTGCCCTGTGAGGAGCTGGCGTTGTTTCCTCCCAGAAGTTTCTTTGCATTTCCAAATATAAATACACATGAAGAAATGTGACATTCTGTTCTGTGATTTTGCATGTTTCTTTTGTCACTTAATGACATCTTGGACACTCCGTGTGCGCGACTACAACTTTCTGAATTGTTTTTAACTGCCACTTAGCAATCCAGAAAGAAAGGGCTGGAATTGGTTCATATTTTTAAAAATGAACATCTTAAAGTTATTAGCCAGTTTACAGAGTTTATGGTAGGACAAAAACTAGACCCTGAAGCTACGTAAACAGTAACAGTCTCAACTGAGGTAGGGTTGGAGAAATAAAGATAGGCAGAAAAGAGAGGAGGGAAATCCTAATTTTAAAATTAGAATTTGAAGAAAAACTGTAGCTTCTGGACACAAAAGTTACTCAAGTTTTTTTCCCTTCCAGGAAACTCATTTCGAAAAAGAAGAAAAGAAAAGAAAAAGAAAGAAAGGAAATATTCCGAAGAGTCTTAAAGACACAATAAATCTGTTCACTGGGCTCTGGGCCTGTGCCTGTCCCCTGGAAACTGCCCTTCCTCTCCCAGATCTCCCTTCCCAAGAAGTCAGCAGCAGCCGCAGCGGGCACGTCTTCCCCTCACGCACACGTAAGTGGCTTGTGTCAGAGCGGACTGCCACAGGGGCAGACAGTAGGAACCCACACTCTGGATCCCCCATCTTGAAAAGACTGACTGCCAAGACCACTTAAATACACAGAGCTCCAGATCATAACGTGCCTCCCTCTTAAAGGCTTGCACTTTATTTTCTCTGGGTGCGTGCTTTAAATTCTACCTGACAAATCTCTTTATGCCTTTCACTGTTTCATCTTGAAAATCATTTTTCTGTGGTGGATGTCACTGGACCTACAACCTACCCTGTGGGTGGGGTGAGTTGAGGGCCCCATCTCCTCTTCAGAGGAACTTCTTTGGACCCTGTCCAGTGACACAAACCACATATGTGCAAACATAGCTGGAGCACGGGCTTCCATAGCGAAGACCCCACTGTCACCCCTTCCCAGTCACAGAGAGGCTGAGCTCCCAGGCCCCTCCACTACCATCCTGAAGAACCAGATGCCCCGCCCACACTTGCCAGGAAACTATTTTCCCTCATGCAACCTGCTTCTGTGCTGTTATTGTCAACATTGCAGTCACTTTTCCATCTTTAAGGGGACAGGCAGTCGGGTGATCTTTAGGGGAAGCTCCGATCTTGGGTTGTCCACACGAGCCATGGAAATGTAGGGTATGTGTATGTATCAACAATAACCAGTTAACCATTAAACAGTAAGACAGATTTCATATACAATGACAACAAAGACTGCGAAATAAGCAAGAAAAAAAAAAGCCACCCACTTTAATTAGAATCCTGGCTTCTGGTACCCAGGTCCCGGAGGGAGGCAGAGAGAGGTCAAACGGGTGACAGCGAAGTTGATTCTCTGTTGTTGTGCCAGGGAAAGTGAAATGTAGTTCTCCTTCAGCACCTCTCCCAGCCATGAAAATTTATTGACAGAATTGTAATTAACATGACAGGTGTGCTCTTGAATTAATTAAGTCTTCACTTTTATGAAGCCTAGCCTGCAACATTGAGTTTTACAATCTAACTACTTATGTTGCGTATCCCTCTACTAACCACCCCCAATACACACACACACACACACACACACACACACAGTCACCAGTGTATGACTTCCAGTGTGACAGTATGAGTAACATTTTTTTTTCTGGTCTTTTTGAGACAGGGTCTCACTATACAGTTCAGGCTGTCCCTGAGCTCACTTTGTAGCCCAGGCTGGTCTCGAACTTGCAAAGGTCCTCCTACCTCAGCCTCCTGAGTGCTGGGATTACAGGTGTGTGCCACCACACCCAGCTTGAGTAACATTTTTGATGGCTTCCTATTATCATGTTGTATTTACAGGGACCATTTTTTTGTTCTTTTTTTCTTTTCTTTTTAGACAGGTGTCTTGGATACTTTTCTCATTCCTGAGACAAAATACCTGACACCCAGAATTAAGAAAGGAAAGATTTATTTAGCTCACTGTTTGTGGAGGTTTCAGTACATGTTCTATTGGCTCCAAGGCAGAGTGGCACAAGGCAGAGGGCAGTAGTTCATGGTGGTAGAAAACAGCAAAAGCCACAAGAGCAAAAGCAGGGGAAAAAAAGTCTCTTTTCCTCCCACACATTGTAAGCAGGCTACCCCCACCCAGAGGGGTGTAGCACCAATGTAACCTCCATGCCCTCCTCTTGCACAGGCTCAGGATGAATACAAAGTAAGCACCCTGGCCCCCTGCTCAGTTACTTAGTTTACCTCCTAAACTTCTCAAGTTGACACAGTGAACAGCATCCCGGAAGGGTAAGGGCGTGTCCTTTTCACTCTAGAATATAGAACTGCTGAGTTACTTAGTTAAGCTTCTAGACTCAAGTTGACACAGTGTATCAACCATAACATCAGGGTTTCACTGTGCAGTGGGGGCTGACCTTGAACTTGCTTGCTTAGCTTCCTGCATGCTGGAATTACAGGCGTGCACGACCGGTTTACATTTTCTGAATTTAAACTCAAATACATGTTTTGAATTGAAAAAAATGTAGGTCTTTTTCTCTTGATTTCATTGGTCTTCCTCTCTTACAAACTCAAGCTCAGTAACTTGGTGAGCATGTAGGGGTTTATTTTATTTATTTATTTATTTATTTATTTTTAGTGTATTTTGCTGTGATATGCATACCTTTGAGTCACATTAAAAAAAAAATCTGTTCCAATCTGGGGATACACTTGTGGCAAGTTCTTGAACTCATCTAGTGTTAAGGCTGGAGGGAGGAGGTTGGAGAGGGAGAGAGGATAAGAAAGTTGAGAGAGAGCCAGGTGTGTGGCGCATGTCTGTAATCCCAGCACTCTGTGAGGCTGAGGCAGGAAGACCACAGGTTTGGACCCAGCCTGGGAAACTTAGCAATTTAGCTGCTTTGAGGTAAAAAACAAAAATAAGGGCTGAAAATGCAGTTTCGTGAGAAAGCCCTGGTTTCAATACCCAGTAGGTGGGTGGGTGTGGAGAATGTGCTGAGTTATAATATAAGAAAACATTATATTTTGGGGAAGGTAAACCAAGCTGTCCAGATGCAAAACAGCACTCCTTTAGGTTGCGCTCCTGGGGGTCTGGACACCTGCTTTGTTGTCACCGTGCCTTTTAGTCTCTCTCTCCTGGCTATCTCAGTGTCTCGTACAGCGGCAACACTGAGTGACCAGCCGCAGCAGGTGACACTCACCGGCCACTTAACTACGTGGCACTGGGCTAAGCAGATGTACGCCCCATTTTAAACCTGAAAATTCCTTTTCATGTGGTTATTTTATAGTTTTAGAAAATGACCCATTTATTAAATTAAAATTCCAAACCCATGCATATTCTCCTCCTACACAGTCCTCCAGAAAGGGTCTCCCTTTCTACTGACGCCGGAAATCACACAGTTAGACGCTGCTGTATTTGATGCGAAGCTTTAAGGCTGGTTAAGCTGCCGGCACATTGGGAGGGCAATGGCCCAGCTGTGCCCCTCAGTGTGAACAGTCTGATCAGATCTCCTGAGGGCTGGATTTGACAAGAGGGAAAACAGAGGCATTAAGAAGAAAATTGGGGTTGAGGATAAAGAAATGTATTTTTTCTCAGCGATTCTTAACCAAATAACCAAATGCACTGACAGAAACGAGATGGGAGATCAGGCAGGGGCTGCAAAAATGGTAAGTTAAAGAGGCCAGCTTTTGAGACACTCTGAGGAAGAAGCCACAACAGGAGGCAGAAGGTACCAGGATGGTGACACTGACGGCTGTTGTACAAACCTGCAGACACACTGTGCGCACACAGTTACATGTCCTTCTCCGAGGCACCAGCCTAGCAGAGCCAGTCGAGATCAGAGGCTTCACTCTCTCAGCTCCTTAGGTACCCAGACCCTCTTTTCCTGCTCACGGAACATGACTTTCTTCTCTCTTGTTCCTACCTCCTTCCCACCACATCATACAATCGGCCTGAAAACAGGTTTGTGGTGGCAGGCCCAAGTCCAAAGGAGCTTTCTTTGCGCATGCGCTAGGCCACCCGCAGGTGTCTGATCCGCCTGAGGAAGGAAGCCAACCGAAGCAAGTTCCCACATGAGTAACTGTGGGGCACAGGTTCCCCTTGCTCAACACAGCACCTGGGAGGCCAATTACTTGGGAGGAGCGCCTCCTGCGCCCACGCTTCCCACGATAAAGGCCTCCACGTCCTGCGAGGGCTGTGGATTCAGTCCTAAGGCTGCACAGTGAGGTCGGAGAGAAGGGAGGGCTCATTCTCCACTAAAAACTGAACAAACTGCACCACAGGGCTTAATCCTTTATAGAGGAAAATCTGGATGTTTCTTATTGAGAAACACAATTACATTGTCCCTTTTTATGGTAAAAGTATTAATTTGTAAATGAAAACAATGAAAATACACAATACTATTAAAATTCCTGGTTGGGCATTTAAAAAAAAATTTTTTTTTTTTTAAATACAGCTTCTACAAGAAGCATACAGGCGCTTTGGGTAACTTCGCTTTCTACTTTAAAATCAAGAAAGCAAAGAGATCGGTTGTTTCTTAACTATTCTTATCACACAGCAGTTAACATGTCTTCTTTCAAGCATAGAGATTACTGTTCTCTTCACACCTATAGTACTGCCAGGTCCTCTTCATGTCCCACCCACTGCTGTGTTCTCATTTATTGGCCGAAGTGCATGCGTTTATCTCACCTTCTAACACTCTCCCTAATCGTTCTGGGGATGGAATTTTGCAGGGGCCTTTGGGCTCCCCCTGTGTTAGTCCTCCTTCCACAGACAACCTCCTCACTCCCCTGTCCTCCTCCCTCTTTTCCTGAGACCCCATGGGCCTTTCTTCTCCAGAGCCTACAGCTGAGGTATAGGCAGGAAAGTTGTTTGACTTGGATTTTATTGTTTCTAACAGCTGAATAATTTCTCAATATTCAACAGCAATTTTGTCCACTGTTTAGAAACCATTACATCCATCTCGAAGAGGAGTAGCAGCACACACCTCCTCCTAGAAGGCACTGCAGGAGCGTGGAGGAGAAAGGACCTCCTGCCCACGGACGGGGGCGGCATAGGGGCGGCAGGAAGCCCAGGCTGGCTGTGGAGTGAATACCTGGGGAGAGCCCCAGGGTCACTGTACAACTTCTCATCTCAGAGAGATTTATGGAAATATATTTTTTTAAAAACTAAATACCTGTGTTCTAAGTAGCAGCTGAATATAGCTGAACTAGGTGGATTAGCACAGCCTTGTGGGGGGCCCTAAGGGAAAGAAGATAAATGATACAGTATTTTAAATTTCAAAAAAAGGAGGAAGTGTTAAAAGTTAAATGAAACCAGTAAACAAGTTAGTTTCCCAGCTTTCCTAAATTTAAAATGGACTGTGAAGCTAACCAAAGTGCAGGGGTCTTCACAGAGGGGCTTTTTGTATAGAAAAGCAAACAACGGCCCATATGGAATTTCAAAAGTGTAATGAGCTGTGATCACCTACTTTTAACAGAATGAAAACCTAAACAGGATATTTGCCCGCAAAAAAAAGACAGACAAAAAACAAAGAATAAAAACAAACAGGTTATAGAGGAAACAGTCTCACAGCATTATACCCCAAATGTCAGGGTACAACTGAAGTTACTCATCACACAAAGAATGAGAAAAACCTCAACATGAAGTAGGAAAGGCAATCTACAAATGTCAACAAGGGGATGGGCTGGCATTACCTGACAGGATTTAATGCAACCACCATAAAAATGTTTTAGCAACAAGGTATGTACATACTTAAAAGAAATAAAATGTAGAAAATCTGAGAAAAGACAGGAAATATAAAGAAGAAAAATATGAAAACTTCAAAACTGAAAAACACAATTTAAAAAGTTCCTCCAATTAACAACGGATGGGCAAAATGTGGTGACGTATGCCTGTAATTCCAGGATTCAGGCGGCTGAAACAGAAGAATTGCCATGAGTTCAAGGTGAGCTTGGTCTGCATTGAATTCAAGGCCAGCCTGAAATACAAAGCAAAACGCTATCTCAAAGAGAGAGAAGGAGTGGGGGTGGATGGGACCAGAACAGCCAGTTCTTAAAAGAGGAAAAAAAAGTGGTCAGGGGCTAGGAATTTAGCTCAGCGGCACAGCACCTGCCTGGAAAGCTCAAGGTTGTGAGTTCAATTCCCGGTACTGGAAGAAAACCAAAAAAAATAATAAAAAAAAAAAGGGCAGTAGATTGATGAAAAAAATGGTCAGCATCACTAAACATGAGAAAAGCGCAAATGAAAAATCACAATGAGACATCATATCACCCCAGCTGGAATGGCTATTATCAAAAAGAAAAAAAAAAAAAAATTGCCAGCAAGGATTAAGATAAAGAGGAACTCTCAGATGCTGTTAATGGGAATATAAGTTAATATAGTCATTATTGAAAACAGTGTGGAAATTTCTCAAGAAAGTATACATAGAACCATCCTGTGATCCAGCAATCCCACTATTGGACGTATATCCCAAAGAGTTCAAGTTAATATGTCAAAGAGAAACTTCCCTTCTCTGCTTTATTGCAGCACTATTCAGAATAGCCAAAATATGGAAGCAACTATCAATGGATGAATGAATAAAGAAAATGGAACATGATTCAGACATTAAAAAGAGTGAAATACTGTCATGTGCAGAAATATGGAAGGAATTTATTTTAAGTAAAATAAATCAGGCACAGAAAGACAAATACTGCATACTCTCAACATATGTGGAAGTTAAGAGACTGATCTCAAAAAAGTAAAGAGTAGAATAGTGATCACCAGAGCCTGGGAAGAGTGGCAGGGGTGAGGGTTGGGGTGGTGGTTTAACAGGTAAGGATTTTTAATATTTTTGACAACAAAAATGATGACTGTCTAAAGTGATAGATATACCATTGCCTTAAAAATGAGATTAAAATTGAAAATATGTTTTGTTAAAATTAAAAAACCTTCCCTAGATAGACTCAATAGCAGAATAAATAAAACAGAAGTGAGTTGGAGAACCGAAGGCTAGGAAAATAGAAATTTCCTAACTGGAACAGCTAAGAGAATTTGAAAGAAAAGACAGCCACAGGAGCATGGGGCTCAGGACACTAGGCTTAATGTTCACACAGAATTTCCAGAGGGGGAGGAAAGGGAGTGCGAAGATGAACAGGTATTCAAATAAGTAACACCTGAAAACACCACAAATTGGGTTAAAGACAAAAAATATATATATAGATTTAATAAGTGGACCTCAAACAGGGTAAATTCAAAGAAGTCTATGTCTGAGTACATCATAATCATATTTCAGACAGGTTCAAGATGTGAGAAAAATTGTGAAAGTAACTGGAAAGAAACGAAGCACTGTGTACAGAGGAGCAGTAATTGAAATGATAATACATTTATCATCAGAAACCATGGAGACTTGAAAGAAGTGACATAGCACAATTCAAGCACAAAAGGGAAAAAACTGTCAGTCCAGAATTCTACATCAAATGAAATTATCTCTGGGAAGAAAGAGAGAAAAATCAAGACATTCCCATATGAAGGGAAAGAAGAGATTTTGTTGTACCAGACCTAACTTAAATCATATAAGCTGAAAAGCATAAATTAATAAAAAAAAGAAAATCTGATCAAGAAGGAAGAAATAACCATGCAAAGAGTAAAAATATGAGTAAATAGAATATTTTACTCTGTTCTTGAGCCTTGCAAATTGTGTTAAATGGTCAAAGCAAAATATTAATGTTGCCTGTAGCTCTCAGTGTACATAATGGAAATAATTACGATAACTGCACTATAAACAGGAGTGTGGCATGGCGGGGGGGAGGGACCTAAATGGAGGTAATACCCTACATTTCATTCAAACTGATACAATTGTGCTACTAGAAGAAAGTGATAGATTCCATATGTACAATGCAAAGCCTAGAGAAACCACTAACAAATCTACACAAAGAGATCTACAAAAACTCTGCAGAGCTTTTAGAGATAGTAAATGGATGGATAAAAGAGTCTTTTGTGTGAGAAAACGTGACAGTATTTTTTTCTATTCTATGATCTGTTCATACAGTGCATTTGCTATAGCTAAGACTATGTAGATATTTGCTAAAGGGAAAAGTTTGTCAGACTGAAAAGGTAAAGGGGTCATAACTGTTCTAGCAAACATGAGCCTTTAAAAGGCTGATAAACCCGAGTCCTGTTTGGATTAATAGCAGGGACTCAGCTATTATTTTAGAAATATGTGACTGTCACAGAAGTGGATTGAGGTGAATGTCTTCATTAATTGAATCCTGTGGGAATTCATCAGAGTGAGAACCCGTTTAGATGTCTTCTATGTTATTAACGAGAAAGGTCACTTCTAGCATCGACAGGACCCAGTCCACGAGGCTGTGAGAACATGCTGGTGAGTGTAAGGTTTTCTGTTCTCAGTTGTTGCCGTGAATAATTCATGGAAGTTTCACATGTGACGTGGGCACTGGCTTTCAAAGTCAGTGATAGGACCGGGCGTGGTGGTGCACACCTGTAATCCCAGCACTTGGGAGGCTGAGGCAGAAGGATCATTGCAAGTTCGAGATCAGGCTGGGCTATAAAGTGAGCTCAAGGTCAACCTGAACTGCATAGCAAGACCCTGTCTCAAAAAGACAAAGACAAAAAACAAAAACAAAAACCCCAGAAAACAAAGTCAGTGAGAAAGGAAAACCAGCCAATATCAAAATTGCTCTTGAATTCCTTAAACCACCCATGGTTTGTGTCAATAAATTCCCACTACACACGTACACATATATGCATGCTGTGCATAATAACATACATGCTAGGATTTTAGGAAACAATAAGATTTCCTTTCTTGATTTCAAAGCCGATTCAGAAGTAGACATAAAAGTCACTTAGATGGAGATCAACTACTACCTTTAGAAATATTGCTTTGGAAAAGACAGGATGTGTGGTTACAATAATCTTTCCTAAAACAGACCCTTTAATCAGACCATGTATACACCTAGTCACAAATAGGACACTTCCCTACAGAGATAAGCTCCTAAACGCATGGCAGGGAGTAAATGGATTGCATGTCTCTGGTGGACAGCTTGGATGCAAATAATGAGAGATGCTAGATGTGCAGAGCTGAGCATGCTCAGTTTCTTCTAATCACGTTCACCAATCACATAATCAATTTGCTTCCTAAAGGAAGAAGCAAGTGAGTGACAAGAGAAGCCAAGAGTATTACTCTAGCAGACATTCTCCACATGGAAAAAATAGGCCAAGAGAGGGTTGACTAGACCCTTATGTACATATATAATTTTGCAAATAGAATATTTTCAAAACTTAGTCAAAACATTTGACATTTGGACCCCTTTAGGAAATGGGCTAGTATTTTAAGTTGCAGATTCAACCTGTGCATGATTATCATTTTCTGTGTAGATAATTTAATCAGTCCTCTAACTTGTCCTTAGTCCATGTTCCTTTATGGCATTCTACTAATTCTTTTTCTTTTCTTTTCTTTTCTTTTTTTTGTTTGTTTGTTTTTTGTTTTTCTTCTGGTACCGGGAATCAAACTCATGACCTTGCGCTTGCCAGGCAGGCGTTGTGCCGCTGAGCTAAATCCCCAGCCCTACTAATTCTTTTTCTTTTTCTTTTTTTCCTACTAATTCTTTTTCAATTAATTCTTTAAGTGCATCTCACTCAAGCACAAACTACAAGAACATGTCCCAGACCCAAAGGAACTGGAGTTTCTACACTGAAAAGGACCGACTCTATACCTAGGGCAAGGAATGTAAAAAGAAACACAGCAATAGGTATCCTTACAAAGACATAAAGCTAGAAGAATGAAGAATACTACCTTAAAATTTCTGATTGAAAATTACTTTCAGAAAAAAAAGAAAGAAAATTACTTTCAAGCTAAGAATCTATATGCAGTGTGTGTGAGGTTATAGTGAGACATTTTCAAACAGCAAGAGTATTTACCTTCCATGCATCATTTTTCAGGAGGCTGATCAGGTATGTGCTTTAGTTCGCAGAGGCAATAAACTAGGCACTAAGGAAACTGGAATCCAGAGCCACAGACCCCGAAATGGAAGTCCCAGGCTCATGGCATTAGCCTTACCGCAGACCTGCAGAGCAGGTAGCTCAGTAAAGCTGATGGGTGGGAAACTTGAATGAAGCTCACCTTTTCTTAGATGTTTGAACATTTAAAAAATTACATATTCAAGTAGGTGACAGAAGTTTGAATGTGTATGGGAAAATCAAGCCAAAAAACCAATAAGCATATGAATTTACAAGACTTTTACTCACTTTTAGAAAAATTAAAAGTTGTACCAAATTTGATAAACTATTTGACTCAGAAATTAACAATAAACTGTCAGAATAAGGAGAACACTAAACATTAAATTAAAATTTTTTTCATATATTTATGCTGTGACCCTCAGAGGGGAAACTTAGAGAAAAAAACAAAGAGGGCTTAATCTTTATTCTCCATGGTAAGAAGTTAGAAGATAACATCTAATGTCATACCAGCAAATCCAAAATGGCAGCAAACACATGCCAGTCAGAAGTATGGTGGCAAATAACAAGTCAAACAGCTGCAAGAGTTAACTGTGACTATTTTAAAAACAAAATGGGTGGGGGAGAAAACACGAAGGAGGGCATCCTGCAAGCCAAACAGAATCATTTAACCTTACATTGGCCACTTGTGAGTTGATGTTCAGGAGACCATCACACTCAGCCTTCCATCGAGACCCCGAGGGCTGCAGTGGGGTGGGGCAGTCCTAACCCACACTGACAGGTCCTTTTATTTGGTTTACTTTCTGGGCTACCAGGTCAGACTATATTTGAAGAATCTGTATTGCCTTAACAAATAAATAGGTGGGCCACTGGAGAATACTTCCAAAGCAGATATACAAGCTAATAAACCACTCAGCTTTTATTGCTGTCCTCTGGAGTGTAGTTTTACGTGGGCTACAGACACACGAGAAGAAAACACTGTCAGCTTCAGGCTATGCCCCTGATACTATGAGTAATGGTCTCAGGATGTGGGTCTCTGGTGAAATAGTGTACTGACCCTCAGAATTATCACCTGACAGGTTTGCAACCACACCTGCAGCGATATGTGCTACAGAACAAGGCAAATATATAGAAAGACAGATCAAACACCCCTTGCATCTGGGTGAAAAAACTCATACAGTTAAGGAAAACAATGGGAAGAAAGAACAATCTTGGAAATCCTGGGCTGAGGATTTATCTCAGCGGTAGAACATTTGCCCTACATGCACAAGGTCTTAGGTTTGATCCATAGCTCTGCAAAAGAAAAAAAAAAAAAACAACAAATCACCTAATCCAAAAACATATGGAAATGTTCATATTCATGACATAAATAAAACGTTATAATGTGGTGAAAAGTACAAAAGGCCAGTTTATACATGGCAGTTAAATCAGAAAAATGAAAGAGCGCATTTCAAAGCTAAACTAAAGGGTTGGACATTTCCTGAGACAGTGCCAATTTCATTTAATTTACTCTTTTTAGAAAAAGCAATTTATTCAGAGTACAATGATGTGATTTGATTGTTAGGTTCTTATGAAAATTTTCATATAAGAGAATACTCAAATTTGGGAAAGATCTTTTTATCAGACTAAGGATTGGGAGTTGGTAAAATGTGATTATTTGATTTGCTTCTTTTAAGAGCTATTATTTCAGAACTGAAACAAATAAGAAATTTTAATGTCCTCTAACAACAAATGTTAATCCCGATAGCATGAACGCTTCCGTAAAATGAGGCAGCTGGCCCTGGAATCTGAGTTGGAGAGCGGACAAAATGAAACAGCAGGAAAAACTGCCAAGGAGGCAGGTCTGAGCCACAGCAGCAGGAGTTATGAAACCTTGGGATTAGGATTAACTCCAAGCCATTTTATGGTTATTGAAAGGCAGAAAGTCCAAAGTCCCACTGCTGAAAAGCTCTTCTTTCAGAATAACTTTTGGATAATGTCACAATTTTCACACGGACGAACCATGAAGCTGTTTCATAGCTCTGAAATCTGCAGCATGCATCGTGATTCAGGAATCACATATTGTGAGAATTTACTGATGATTTTTAAAAGGAAGTGTATGGAAAACATGGTTTTGTGACAAGTACATTTTTCAAAAACTTTAATTTTGAAAATGCCATTTGGATTCCCATTACCTCAGTAATAGAAATTTTCAACATTAAAAACTATTGATATCATTTTTAAGTGGTTGAACAAGAAATAACTGTCTCAATAGATTATGAAAGGTATTTGATCAAGCTACATACATACATTCCTTTTTCAAAATTTCATACATTCATTCCTAAATCAACATCTTTATTATATGTCTATACAGAGACATATAAAATACTTTTTAAATCTGTTTTTAAAAGTTCTATCTCAAACCAACAGCTGACATAATCCTTGCTGGTGAAATTCTCTTCCTTCTTTTCTCTTTATCTAGTTTTCTTTCTCTCTCTCTGTTTTTCGTTGTTGTTTTGAGACAGGTTTCCATTGTAGTTCAGTTTGGCCTTGAACTCAGTATGCAGCCCAAACTGGCCTTGAGCTCACAACAATCCTCCTGCCTCAGCCTCCTGACTGCTGGGATTACAGGCATGTGCCACCACACCCAGCTAGCTTTCTCCCCCTCCCTTCCTCCCTGTTTCCTTCCTTTTCTCCCTTCTCCCCTCCTTCCTTTTTCTCCCTCTCTCTTTTTTCTTTTCTTTTCTTTTCTTTTCTTTTCTTTTATTTTCTTTTCTTTTCTTTTCTTTTCTCTTTTCTTTTCTTTTCTTTTCTTTTCTTTTCTTTCTTTCTTTTCTTTCTTTCTTCCATTCTTTCTTTCCTTTTTTGGAGCTAGATCCAACCCAAGACCTTGCACATGCAAAGCACATTCTACCACTCTGACACTGAGCTAGAGTCTCAGCCCTTAATGGCGAAACTCTATAAATATTCCTATTATGTGCAATAGAAGTTAATTATCATCACAATTATTTTATGTTCTGTAACTAAGAGCAATTAGACAAGAGAAATAATAGAGAAGATAAAAATATATCAAGAACCTACTATGTATCAGGTACTCCATGAAATTCACTTCATGGATTATTTACCTTATTTAATCTGTACAACTTTATATATAGCTACTATTGTATCATCAACTAATTGATGAAACATAAAACTGAAACTAAGGAAACTTAACACAGAGATGTGGCAACACGTCTGATAAGTAGTCAGGCCAGGACTCAGACCCAGGTGATCTGACTGCAAATCTGAGATCTTACTTATTATGCTATGCTAATTTAATCAACAAATTCATATTGTGTTCATCACACCAGGCTATGGAGACCAGGATACAGAAATGCATAGGAGGGACAAAAATCTCTGCCTTTATGGAGTTTACAATATAGAAATAATACAAAAGATTGATTTTGGAAAGAAAAGAAAAATTATGATATGTAGGTGATATAACTACGTATATAGAAAACCTACAGTTTGACTGCATAATTATAGGAACAATTATAAACATGGAACTGTGATCTCTAGGAGGAGAATCAGTGAGCTGAAGCCTGAAATGTACCTTAGTTTTCTTCTGTGCTCTCCTGGATTATGGCAAGTGGGGAGGGTGTCCAAATGGAGTACAGTGTTCTTGTGGTGGAAATTTTAAAAATTTAAAAATCAACTAGTAGTCTGACACCATATTGGGACAAAATGAGGTCCTATAGCCCGCCATGCCACATAGCTCATCTGTTAGACTCACTCAGCCTTGACTGACTGACTACACCAGAGATAACCTGACCTGGCTCAAGCTGACCGCACCCAACTGCACACCTTATACTTTCTAGCAATGAGAGAGGACCAAAACACTATTAGTCACTTACTTCAAGGACTTTCTACCCAGCAGCAACAGATGGCCAATACTATTACTCACTTCAAGGACTTTCTGCCCAGCAATGAGAGATGACCCACACGACCCAATAGAAATTCACCATGCTTTCAAGCTTCTGTAATTTTTGCTTGAAAAACCTATGTAAACCAATTGCAAAGCCAGCTCTGGGAGTGATCCCCCATCAGCCTGCTGGCATAATAAAGCTGACTGCCTTCCAACTCCTTGGTGCAGACTGTTTTCCATTCAGTTTGGTACCAGGTTCCATAACATTCTCACCGAGTTGAAGAGACAGACATTGGAATTTGGGGAGGTTAAGGACAGAATTTGTAAGACTGTATACTGTGGCATTGGAAACACTACCTAGAGAACAAGCACTGTAATCTACATAGAAGGCCCCTGAGTTCTTAGCTGAACACTAAGTGGAGCATCTCTTGGGTGCAATTCCACAAGAAAGGGTAAGGTACAAATAAAGTAGGGTTCCCATATTAGTAAATAAAAACATAAGGCATCAGTTAAATTTGAATGTCAGATAAACATACATTTTTTAGTACCAGAGCACCCCAACTATACATCACCTGAGAGCACCAGCTCCTGGAGAACAAACTGAACAATTGCTAGAGTTTTCTGAAGGTGGGGAGATATTCAGGTTTCATTTTGCCTTCATGGAAAGGCAGAGTGGACGCCTAGGTAATTCTGTCACCAGGATATTCACTCCTTGGGGTTAAACCAGGCTGAGAGTACAAATGAAACCCTAACAGAGTTTACAGAGATCAGAGAAGATCACCAAGGAAACAGGTGACAGAAAGGAAGAGAAGGGCGGAACCTGAGCCCCAGAGGCTTCAATATGAAGAAGTCTGGAAGAAAAGATGGAATTAGTAGGAAAAAATAAGAAATGACTAGTGAAGTTCAAAGGCAGTCAAGACTGTGTGGTATCACAGAAGACAAAGTGGGAAAGGTGTCTCAGAGAGAAAGGTAAATGAAGATGGCGTATCAGGGAGAAGAGTGAGAGCAGTCATGCCAAATGCTCCTGAGGACTGACTCTGAATTCAATGGCATTAGTCATTTTTGAAGTTGATCACAGCAGCACCAGTGGAATAATGGGTGCAAAGGCCTGGCGACAGTGGATTATTCAAGACAGAAAGGAGGAGTGCAATTGCAAGGAGCAGGTACAGACAGCTCTTTTTGAGTGGTTAGAAGTATCAAAATGGGACAGCACCTGTGAAGGGCCGGGACCAAAAGAGCTGTTTTTAATGGGAGAAATGGTACTTAAGTTTAGGAACTTACAGGAATAGTCCAGAAGGAAGAAAAAAAATTAATGTTGTCACAGAAAGAGAAGAAATTTACTAGAACAATGTCATTGCATGTGTGAAGGGACTAGGGTCAATACGTATGTGGATATGTAAGGTGTCAGCCTTAGGTAAGTGTGTGGATGGTTTATCTCAAGTAAGGGGCAGAATACACGGATGCAGGAGGTTTGCCAAGGGTTTGAGTCCAGGGATGGTGTAAAATAGTTGTTCAGGAAAGGAGAATGGATAATGGACCAGAGAAATACAGTGAATTTCCCAGGCAGCATCAAGGACCTCAAAGTTTACAGTCATGAATTTAAAAGAGAACTGATCAAAGGGTAGTGTGCTTTCCTTTAGCCAAAAGCTCTATGGAGTAGGTAGAGAGTTAGGCTCAACCAGGGCTGGTTTTGATAAGTTACTGCAAAGTAAGAGAGAGGCAAAGGAATTAATAGAGCATGTGGCGTACTGTTGTTTAAGCGTGGTCCTGGCTGTCAGATTTTTAAGCTAGGGAAGAAGAGAAGCAAAAGGGCAGGCGAGGAGCAGGGAAAGGTAGTAGGACCAGTACGTCCTGATGAGGTCAAAGGGTTACTGTAGTTGAACATTAGATGGAAAAGACAACAGGAGAGGGAGTGAAATTGAGATAATGAAGGAGAGGTAATTGCTGATAATAAATAACAAGATTAGATAGGATCATAAGAGTGGGTGGCTGAGGGAGGGTGGGAGAAAATCTCACTGGAGAAAAGAAGTTTGAAGAAACTGAGAGGTCAGACTATTAGGGAATCAGGTTGGCATGTAATTAAACTACCAAGGGTTAAGACAGAAGTTTTGGAGCGAGGGACTTAGCTAGGAAATGAACTTGTTTGATTGATTTGATTGATTTTTGTTTGTCTGAGGCCAATAGGCTAACAAGTATTATGGGGTGAAAGAGTTGTTGTGTTAGCAAAGACCCAGGCAAACACATTTTGACAGGACAGTCTGAAATCGAGATGGTCCTTAGAGGGCTTCAAGTTTACGCTCAAGTGAAAAATAAAGGTTAATTTGTCTGACACTGGCCGCTGGCAGATCTCCCAGAGCGAGATTTTCCCCCGCAGGGCAGGAGCAATTGGTAAAGATCAAGAGAGAAGGCTGAGGTGGAGGAACAGGGCTGGAGGCCAAAGCTCCACATGTCAGACACCTGGAACTGCAAACGTGGACCTGAGACCCTGTTGACACAGGGAGGATCTGGTACCCTGAGTGCACGCTGAGAAAGGGGGGACATTCAGCAGGATTTAGACCCCAGGCCCTCGTTCTTCCAGAGGAGACACTCGTGCTTCCCCGGTATGGGGCTTATTAGCCCACAGATTTGGACTACAGGTTCAAAGAGGTCACCGCACTGTCCCAGAGTGCAACAGGCAAAGGAGGAGCTGCACGCCTGCCTCACTGAGCCTCTCTGAACATGTATTCCTCAGGCCTAGCATGTGTGCAGTGAGGCCGCTCATCCTGTGTGCTCCATCAGCAGACATGATCGAACCAAACTCCCTCCATTTCTTCCTTCTAGCTTCTATTTTAAAGACCAGAAAAGATAAAGAATATTTTTTTCCTAAACAGAGATCCAGGATTTTGTATCACAATGTCTCTGTTTTGTAGAAGTTTGAGAAACTGGCTAAGAAAGTCCATAGAGGAAACCCCAAGCCTGAAGACATTTTGCGCTACCAGCGGTGGGATGCTGAGGCGGGTGGCAGGCATGGGGAATCCTCCACAGCTCCCACAGTCATGGCAGAGGTCAAAGTGATCTTCAGCTGATTCGCCCCAGAAAGATTTTTGTTTTGTTTTGGTTTTGCATCGGACTCAAGAGAACTATTGCAGTTAGTTAGAGCTAGTACCAAATGCTCTTATGTGTGCTGTCTGTGATAAAGAACGCCTGTGTACCTCAAAACTAACAGATCCGAGGCTATAGGCATGGTGACACGTGCCTATAATCCCAGCACTCTGGGAGGCTGAAGCGGGAGGATTGCAAGTTTGAGTCCAGCTTTGGCAATTTAGGGATTTAACAAGACCCTGTCTCAAAATAAAAAACAAAAAAATACTGGGACGATAGCTCTATGTGAATACTGTGGGTTCAATCCCCGTACTGAGAAAAAAAAGAGATAGATCCTGAACATTCAAATGGGGGCCACTACAATACATCTGCAATTTTTATTTAAAAATCAGAAACAATAAAAACTTTGTTGAATATCTATTTTACTTTCTCTCAAAATTTATAGACCGATACGAGCTAAAAGGCTTCCTCCTCCTACCTGATTACCAGCTGTCACATATCAGCAGTCTTGGATAATTACTAATGACATTTAAAGCTGAGTAAAATTCAAACATTAGTCTTGTAATGCTGAATTCCATCATGAATTTGAGCTACTGACAAAAAGGAGATACAATGGTATAGTACAACATTGTGTACTTTAAAGTTAGACCAGTGTGAATTTGTATCACTATCTCTTTGATCTTAAGGTTCACAATACCCTAAACCTCAGCTTCCCTTCTACAGAATGGAAACAACTAATAATGCTGAAAGCAATGATATTGTGGGTTTTTTTTTTTTGAGACAGGGTCTCACTATGTAGTCCAGGCTAGCCTCAAACTCATAGCAATCCTCCTACCTCAGCCTCCTGAGTGCTAATATTACAGGCGTGTGTCACCATGCCTGGTGGCAATTTTGATCTACCATGAAAATTCAATATTATATGTGAAATATCTACTACAGTGGTTAGAATAGAATTAATACTCAATTAGTGGCAACTATTTGTCTTACTTGCTCTTCTCACTACTGAGACAAACTACCCAGTACCTGAAGTTAAAGGAGGAAAGGCTTATTTTGCTCACAGTTTGTAGAGGTTTCAGCTTGTTCCAAGGCAGGGTGGCCTGGCAAAGGGTCATCGCAGAGGAAAAACAGATCAGGGCAGGCAGAAGACAGCAAAAGCAAGCAAGCAAGAGACAACCACTGCTCTTTCTGTCCCTTATATTTTAGACAGGCTACTTAGGGCGGGTAGCACTCAAACCCTTAACCCTAGCACCCTTATCCTAGCACTGCACCATGAATCAATCCCAGCATCACACACTCTGTAGAGCTCCAGCCACCTCTGAAAAGCCCCACCTATGACAACATGAGGCTTTGGGGGGACACCTAGACACAAGTCATAATACTATTACTGTCAATATATAAATCAGATACACTTGATTCACTATGGGATATGGGAAACTTTTTGATGCTTAAGGTGAACTCTACTAGCAGTCATATGTCACAAAAAAGTAATTCAGACAGCTGCTTCCATGCGGATTTCTGATCATGTGAGTCATTGTCA
Source organism: Chinchilla lanigera (assembly GCF_000276665.1). Classification (NCBI taxonomy): domain Eukaryota; kingdom Metazoa; phylum Chordata; class Mammalia; order Rodentia; family Chinchillidae; genus Chinchilla; species Chinchilla lanigera. Next base: position 10,276,247 of record NW_004955405.1, read on the forward strand.
AAAACTTTGGCTGCCCTGACTAAAACTCTCACAGTTTTGCAAGCTGCTCCAGAAATGGTCACAGTATTTAATTTTTTTCTCCTTTAGTGGGAAAAGAGAAGAATGGAGCTTTTATCTGTGAGTGCTACACATTTTTAGCCTCTCTGTTTTCTTATAAACATAAGACTGTCCAGAAGGAAGAGGCCCGGTCAATTTTAATCGTAACCACATCACTGTGATACATGGAGGTATCATTAAGCTGTAAGGATGGTCTCCCAGAAAATTATCCTAGGCCCAAAATAGAGGAGGGGGGTTACCCCCATGTTTCTTCCAGAATCCACTCTCTAATCTACAGACACATCACCACAGGCTGAGGCTCTACGAAGCCATAAAGAAAACTAGGAATGCCCTCGCTTTTCTTTTTGATCACCTTCAAATCTCCTGCCATTCCTTCCCCTTGGCCAAAAGCAGAGCCAGAAGGCAAGACAACCTGACAAGTGCAAGAAGTAGGCCCTGTGGTGGAGGCGTTCCAGGGGCAGGCATGGATCTGCGGACCAAGCGGACAACGATGGGCAGCCAGGCCTTCTTTTCTGTTCCTTAAAAAGGCCAAGTTCTTTTTAACATCAGGATATTCACTTTTTTATGCATTTCGCATCCTCTACCTGTATTTTTTTCCCCTCCGCTATTCATCCAGCTGCCTCTTACTATTCTTCAGGCCCCAGTTTAAATATCGCTTCCTCATGGAGGCTCTCCCTGGCTACCTATCTGAAGCAGGCCTCCCTACTATTATTTCTTTAGATTCCTCTATTCTTAAAATCTTCTTGATGAGACACATACCTTCCAGGTATTTGTTTAACATGTGGTTACCCAGTGACAAGGCGAATCTGTTTTACTTTCCCTTTCTATTATTAGAATCTAGCACAATGTCTAGCAGGTAGTAAAACCCTGGCACTCAATAACACCACACAATTATTTCTATCTATTTTTTTACTAGTAGTTGGTGATGGCAGCCCTTTCTGGTTATGTTTCTTTCTGGTTGCATTTTCTATTTTTTCTTTCTAAGAATTAGTAAACACAAAGTGTATATTGCATTGCCATGAACAATTTGTAAGCATCGTCTAGAACACCAGATTCCTGCAAGTTAAGGCATTCTTTGAACTATCAAACAAAACCTATATTGGCAAACTTGAAAAAAACAGATTCTTTTTATTAAATGATCTCTAACTGAAAAGAGAAAGATATGTACAGTGGAGAAATTTATCATCTGCAAAATCTATTTGTGTTTCATGTAGCCTGGCTTGAATCTTTTTATTTTTGTTCCTTTAAACTATGGAATGATACATTTTCTTGGATGTTTCCTGAGGTTCCTTCATTAATTTTCTTCTATAGTCAATTTTTTTCAATAAAATTCAGCTTCCACTTCTTCTTTAGTATTTTTCCCTCTGCTTTATAGAGTAGAGTAATGCCCTGTCTTTTATTTTATTTTATTTTTATTTTTTGTTTTTTTTTCCGGTACCAGGAATTGAACTCACGACCTTGTGCTTGCCAGGCAGGCACTGTGGTGCTGAGCTAAATCCCCAGCTCCGCCCTGTCTTTTAGAGATGAAATCAATCTGGACTTCTCATAAAGTGGGGCTGTTGTGTCCTTGGACACTCTATCCCTGAAGTTTCCAGGCTTTCTTAACCTCAGGTTTCCAAGCTCTGTTGGCTATGTCCTTCCCAGACTGTGACGAAGAGAAAAATGCCTGTGATCTCAGGAAGTGAGTTAGGAAGGCTAACAGGCTGGCGATGGGATTGCTAGATGTCTATCTTGGAGGCAATGAGCAGGGATGGAGATAGAGAGTCACTTCTGCCATAATTACCCTATGATGTATTTATTCATCAACATTAAACAAATGCCTACTGTATATTAGACACTGTGCTAGAGGAGAGATGTAATTAGAATAAACTGATTCCTGTTCTTCAGGAGTTCACTGCATACTATAGGAACAAATGCTAGTAGCAGATATTTAGAATTAATTATGTCAAATTCTTTTTTTTTTTTTTTTTTGAGACAGGGTCTCACTATGCAGTTCAGGCTGGCCTTGAGCTCACTTTGTAGCCCAGGCTGATCTTGAACTTGTGATGATCCTCCTGCCTCAGCTTCCTGAGTGCTGGGATTACAGGTGTGCCTTACCACACCCGGTTTTATGTCAAATTCTTCAAGAAAGGTAAACACAGCTGGGCGTGGTGGCACACACCTGTAATCCCAGCACTCTAGAGGCTGAGGCAGAAGGACTGTCGTGAGTTCAAGACCAGCCTGGCTATAAAGTGAGCTCCAGGCCAGCCTGAACTGCACAGCGAGACCCCGTCTCAAAAAAAAAAAAAAAAAAAAAAAGCAAGCACATAGCATCATGGGATGACACGGCAGAACCCTAACACAGGTGTGAAGGTGGGGGATGGTGCAGCAAAGGCTTCCTGTGGTAAATGATGTTTGACCTGAAAGATGAGTCAGAGTTGCCTACTGTTCAGAAAAGAGAAGAATGCTCCAGAAGAAGGAAACAGTATGTGCAAAACTTACAGCAAAGTGTTATTGGGGAAAAATGAATAACTTCCTCGGGTGCACAACGGAGCAGGGAGTGGAATATGAACTGAAGAAGGAACCAAGAGACTGGAAGTTGACAGATTGTACATTAGGTGGGAATCTGTTCTTTTTCATTGGCTACTTCTGAACTAACTCAGATGAAAGAGAATTGGTGACAATGGGAAAAAAACCCCAACATTTAGCAGGTAGGCAGCATGGGTTGAACCTTGGTCCTGCCACTGATTTGTCAGACCTAGAGCAAAGTTACTTAACCTCTCCAGGCCTCAAGCCACTTCAGTAGTAAGAAAGAGATGATATCTGCTCTAAAGGATCATCACTAGGACTAAATAATATATGTGTAGTCTCAGTAACTATGAGAGAATAAATTGCTATAATCAAGAATAACCACACAACTCCTCAAGTCACATACTTACGTGGATACAAACTAGATTCTGAGTTGTCTCTAGTTATTAGACATTTACCCTGCCTGAACTTGTTCAGATCATTTTGTTTGGTCTCTTTGGCTCTGTCCCTTTTATGGTAACACACACATTTCACAATTTTGTGTTGCTTAACTACCCAATGAATGAGTTGTTGGAGTGAATTATTATGTCTTCAGATTCGTACTCATTTCATTTCCTTCATGTGATATAGTTTTCGAGCTAAAAGAGGTTATACAGCTTATCTGTGAAATTTGGAAACAGAGCACAAAGCTGGAATAGAAATAAGGGCTAATAAATAAGTTGGCTATCCTTCAGTGGGAGGATGGCTCAGTACCCTGGTAACTCTCTGTGTGAAATAATACACAGCAGCTGAAGGGAATAAGATCACTGTCTGTGAACTAACACGGCTACATTGCCAAGATCGCTTGTTAAATAAGAAGGAGGCTTCAGATGATTTCAAAGTGATACCATTATTCTCTGTAGAAAACCATAAAAGAGAGCACAAAATATTATTTTCTCTATGACTACACGCAAATGTATAAATATACAGAAAAACTCTGGGAGAATACACACTACAGGGATATGACTGTTTATTATGATATGGGACAGTGTGTCAGGGCAGAGGGAGGCAATATTCCAAAGAGAATTTTGGAATATTTTCCAATTTGGGTTATTTTCCTTTTTGGAAATATTTTAATTTTTGACAAGTAATGCTCACACTGTTTGGGTCATTTAACATTTGTTTTCCAGAAAAAAAAAAAAAAAAACAAAGAAAAAGAAAGGGCCTTTGGTTTGGATGAATCTGGCTTAACCCCTCGTCTCAGCAGCTGGGTAATTAACTCTGT
>NW_004955405.1:10280175-10285105 GCF_000276665.1 Chinchilla lanigera
AAAAAGAAAGGGCCTTTGGTTTGGATGAATCTGGCTTAACCCCTCGTCTCAGCAGCTGGGTAATTAACTCTGTGACTTTGGGAAGACGCCAGCCCTCTGACGCACTGCTTCCTCAACAAAATGAAGGTACCCAGCCTGAACGCCTCTTCCTGTTGTAAAGGCTGAAAGTAAAACTCTTACAGCACCAACACTCTGTGTACTGGTTACTCCTCTATCCTATGCTGAGTCCAGTGGCTTTTTCTTCCTTTTTTAAAATTAATTTTTTTAAAATTAGCAAACTAAAGTGAGTAGGCTGTTTCCTCAACATACACAGCTGGTTAACGTGAGAGCAACGACTGTACTCAGGTGTCCTCTATCACAATAGACCTGGCATTCTGCTCCATGGGGGCTTCGGATAATGACGTGTGATGCGGCCCCTTCTAGTAATGGTTCCAATGTTCAGATTCCATGAGGAGATTTGTAATGAACCGCATCACATTCCGAGTTTGGGCAATTTTTGGAAAAATGAAATCAAGGACCACCCATGAGGATATGTTGGATGAACTTGCAGGGTTATATCTGATACGATTGCTCTCATGATCTTACTGACACAAAAGCAAGCAGCAGACAAACTCTTCCCTTTTTTCTCTCTAGAGGAAAACTATTCCTTCAAGATGTCGTTCCATGGCTGCCTGGTGGACAGCCCATGGATTTGACCAGTCGCAGTAACTTCGAACTTCATAACATAGTTTCCCATGAGCTTCCCCTTTTCTGCTTCTCTCTGCCGGCCCTCATGCCTGGAACTACATTCTCTAAAAGTGCAGAACTGTTAGCTCATTAACGTAGGCTCTGTTTTCTGGGTAACCCAGGCTAAAACGTGACTACAGAGTTCTAAAGACAAAATTATGCCAGTTTATTCATCTTTGGTAGCTTTTCTTCACCTGGGAATCCTCTGTGTTTTTTAGTTATTTCCTAAATGTGTGACTTTAGGAAAATTACTTAATCTCTCTGAGTTTCACATTCTTTAAGGTAATATAATTATGTCTACTCAATGAGGAGTTAGAAGGGTTAAAAGAAAAAAGACCAAGTATTTGAGGTAGTGAATGTTCAATAAATATTAGTTGTTACTATTATTTGTAGGCCTGTATTGACTTGAATTGGATCCACAGCTTTCCCACTGAGCTACATTCCCAGGCCCTTGTACTTATTTTTATTTTTGTTTTGAGACAGGGTCTCTATAAGTTGCTAAATTGTCAAGGTTGGGCTTGAACTTGCTGTCCTCCTGCCACAGCTTCGCAGAGTGCTGGGATTACAGTCGTGTACCACTACGCCCTGTTACTATTATTACACTCACTCTTGTTTTCAACATGATGGAGTTCTGGAGATGGAAAAAGGTAAACATGCTGCTTTATAGACTCTTTAAGGAGGTCAAAAGATATATGTGCCCACATGTGATAGTGTTACACAATAAATCCTCCAGGTTCCAAGCCAGTGTAAAAGAAAATTGGGTTCAGAGATGGAACTACAACTTCTCTGAGTTTGACTTTCATGACCACGGTGAAAATAATCATTTTGAACTGAGAGAGGAGAGAGGAACGTGGGAGAAGTCCAAGAGAAGTTTACCCTGAATTAGGGCCTCTGTGTTGTAACTTTTGCTGTCTCACTTCCTTCCCCAAGAGCTGGCATAGCCCGCGAAGGTCGATAAGTCTTCCATCTGAACTCTGTCCATGGATTCTGGGCGAGGGGCTGGCGGAGTGAAGGAGATGGGGCGAGTGCGTTGGGTGTTTCTGACCACAGATGGCCTGTCTGTCATATCTTGCCGTCCTCTGATCCCAGAGTTTCTGGGTGGTTGCTTTTGACTTTGACTTGCTCATGAAGAGATTTATGTGAATTTAATTTTCTTCTACCTCTGGCTACCAAAGGTTTTGGTATTTGTAATACTGTAGGGGATTAGATCAACTATAATAACTTTTTGCTACTTTTGGGCCTAGGTTTTCACAGTAGCAGGAAGTCAGGGTAATCTGTAGGTTACTAAATCTTGGGTTTTGTTTAACATGTACTTTTTATGTCCAGTGTGAACGAATATACACCTAACATTTCAGAACTTCATACAGAAAGTAAGCCAGAATAAAAAATTACACCGTCTATGAACCAAATCTAGAAACTACAAAATAGATCTTCTCAGAAAACATAATCACAACTCTTTCTCTGAGTCTGCAAATCTCATTAACTGAAATTTGGGGCTTAATTTTCCTTGTTAATGTAGCCAATGCAAAATGTCCCTCACAAAACACACAAATGTGCAAAGCATCTGTGGCGTCCTTAATAACTTTTATCTGATGTTCTGCCCCTGAAAATTCCTTAACCTGCTAGATAATAGAAAATTAAAATCCAATTTTTAGCTTAGGTATAGAACCCTAGGCTGGGCCAATCACTTAAAGTCTCCCTAGGCAATTCAATCTGTGGTCAGCTAACTCAGGTCAAAGCTAAATGCTTCAGTACTGTTCTAGGTCCTCTTAAAGATAGTGTCTAGGCGTGGAGAATAGATGGGTATGGTTGGAGTATCAGGATGGGGATAGTCAATTCTATACAGGGACTTTCATGGCCTGAGATGTAAGGTGGCCAAAATGGTGGCAGACTTACTTGGCAGGAGCCGAGTGCAGTGCTAATATAAAGGCCTGACCAATCTAGTAGATCACAACACCACACTGCTAGGCAGCTCTTACTCCTTGGTACCCTTCAGGTTAGCTAAGGCTTTGTTGGGTTGCATCACAATTCAGATTCTTCCTCTACCCAATCCTGCCTCCACCCCACTTGTTTGATAGGTGTTGCTTCCTAATAAACCGTCTGTATTCCAAACTCTCAGTATCTACTTTCAGAGAATTCAACTTGCAACACCCATCTGTTTACTTGCCTTCTGCCACTGCCTTTATGCCCTTCCTTTAAATTCTGGAGACCCAACTTTGGGGGCCATTTTCAAAAACCCCAGTCTTCTCGTGTACAAAGGAAGTACGATCCTAGCCCCAGTGCCATTGGCCTTGCATTCCTGTCTGGATACGTCTAAACACAGCCTTTAACTTCTGCCCAAAGCCTGGTGTGGGAGAGGATCTGGATGCGGGTCCTGGGTTCTCTCTCTCTTTTTTTTTGTCTCTTTGGTAGGGTCTCCTGTGCAGTTCAGGCTGGGCTTGAGCTCACTCTATAGCTCAGGCTGGCCTCGAACTCGTAACAATCCTCCTGCCTCAGCCGCCCAAGTGCTAGGATTACAGGTGTGCACCACCACTCCTGGCGCTGGGTTCTCTTCTAATACTCTCCTCCTCTCTTTTATCTTTCACGAAATTCTTCAGATCCAGAAGACTGGACTTTTGGCTTCTTTTTTCATCTCCATCCTGAACATAGGGTAAAATCATATGCTCTGAATTAACTAAGTCTATCTCTAAATATGACAAAGATAGCTGTTAAATACTGGAAATATTTTTCTCAAAGTGCAGGAATTACACATCTATTATCTTATCATTATCTTGTTACTATTATCTGTTTAAAAGGCCTATTTTAATTTTTAAATTTTTTGTACATGTTTGCAGTTCATGTAGCTTATAATCTCCTTGGGGAATAGTTACCTATACATATTACAGCATGTTTCTTTCATTTTTAAAAATCCTCTTCCTCCTCCTTCTCTAGTTCCTTTATCCCATTTTTCATTCCTGTTGATTTTTTTTTTTTTTTTTGGTACCGGGAATCAAACTTAGGACTTTGCACTGACCAGGCAGGTGCTTGTGGTGCTGAGCTGTATCCCCAGCTCCATTCCTGTTGATATTGTTTGGTTTAGCTCATGTTATGGCCTATATTGTTTACACTGATTAGGGTTATTAGGTTCCTGTATGTGGCATATCTTTATTTTACGTATTTCCCCTTCCCCTCCTCCTCACCCCTTGCCCCTCTTCCCTTGGACCCTTCCCTATTGCAAGAGATCCATTCTCTTATTCCCTTCTGTCCATCCTTCACTATTTTCTTTGTTTGTACTTTGCCTCCCTCAAGTTCACGGTATTCAAACTTGTGTGTCTGGTTTATTTCACTCAGCATTATATTTTCCAGGTGCATCTGTTTTCCTACAGATGTGTCAAATTTGTCGTTCTTTATAGCCAAGTAGGATTCCATTTCATAGAGATGCCACATTTTCTTTATCCAATCATCTGTTAATGGTTCTACAGGCTGCTTCTGGGATTTAGCTATTATAAATTGTGCTCCTATAAAAATTGGTGTGCAAGTATCACTGTAGTATGATGACTTAAGCTCTTTGGGGAAGATTCCTAGAAGGCAGATAGCTGTGTTGCATGCAATTTCTAATTTCAGTTCTTTGAGAAATCTCCATACTGATTTTCATAGTGGTTGTACCAGTTTGCATTCCCACCAACAATGTAGGAGGGTTCCTTCTTCACCACAGCCATGTAGCATTTGTTATTATTTTATTTCCTAATGACTGCCATTCTTTCTGCAGTGAGATGGAATCTTCGCATTACTTTAATTTCCATTTTTCCAATGGCCAGGGATGTTGAACACATTTTCATACATTTGTTGACCATTTGTCTTTCTTCGTGAAACATCTGTTTATTTCTCTTGTCGAAAGGTCTAATTTGAATATCAGAAACTACATTATTCATTCACTCTTTCATCATTTCTGTATGACAATCTTAACTTCCCCCTCTTTTTTCTAAATCTCATGGTCATACACACTCAAGACAACTTTATATTCTAATTTTAACCAGGTTTAACAGGGCACGGTGGCATATGCCTGTAATCCCAGCACTCGGGAGGCTGAGGCAGGAGGATCATTGTGAGTTCCAGACCAGTCTGGGCTATAAAGTGAGCTCAAGGCCAGCCTGAACTGCATAACAAGACCCTGTTTCAAAAAGAGCAAATAATAATAATAATAATAATAATAATAATAATAATT
>NW_004955405.1:10285205-10327334 GCF_000276665.1 Chinchilla lanigera
AATAATAATAATAATAATAATAATAATAATAATTTTAACCAGGTGATAACCTACACTGCTGTAAATACATGCTATAAACATATTTCTAGAAAACCCACACAAGCCCTTACTGAAGACAAGAATAATATGCAAAGGAACTTTATTCGCGATTTCCTATGTCTTCTCTATTCTATCCAGGAAACCCAACCCACTAAGTAACAGGAGAAAATACACCACATTTTAGTATAATACAATAATGTCAGCCTGACCTGTGGTTTGAGTTCTACAATTTCATCCTGAGTGCCTCAGGTAAGTTCCCAGTCTTTAAGAGTCCTGCTCTTTGTCCTTACTCCTAAAAGGAAAGGAGGGGACCGTCCATGGGCTTTATTTTACCTATGGGGAAAGACAGTATAGCTACATTGTTTCAGTTTGTAAGGAGACATACCAGTGTTTTGTACTACATAGCTGTGGGGTAAGAGTCCCTACGCTGTGCCCTAAGGCTAGACTTCTGCTAATCTCTGGCCTCAGTGCCTCTGCTGACTTCTCTGCCTGACTTCAGCTGCCCCCGAGCTTCAGGGAACCAGGAGCGGGGCTAAGGCTCATTAGCATAGACTTTCCCCACTATCACATCCATGCACTTGCTCCTAAGCCCCATGGATGTAGTCACTGGCCTAAAACCAGAAGCCTGCAGCCTACTCACATCATTCCCAGGCCAGGGAAGCTGGCCATTAGCCTTGATGTTTTGGCCATTTCCTGTCTCTCTGGATGTTTCTGAAAGTACTTTCTCCTACCTGCTTTTTTGGAGGTGTTTCTACTGCTCTCCGTGCTGTGGAGAAGGGATAGGTGCAGACTCTGATATCTGACTGCATAAACTTCCTTGGCTTTGCTTCTTCCCTGACTTCTGATTCTTTTCTATTATGTCTTCATCCTAGCTGGAGCAGAAAGCCACAAGATCGTCAGAGGCAGGTCTTCCCTCCTCAAAGGAAACATCTACATTTTAGACATTCAAATCTAATTCTCTGTATGCAAATAAAACTAAAAGAAAATTTTAAGATAATTTCTTTCTTAGAAAAACCTAGCTTTTAAAGTTATTGTCTTACTCCAGTCTCTAACAGAAAAAAACAATCAAGAATATCTTTACTAACAGGTATCTGTCCTTCTCCTAAGGTACTTGAACCCTCTTTATGGAGTGAGAAGTTTCCAGGTAACAAGATTCCTAAGACATGGAGATATTTGAATATAACTCAAAAGAATGTTACATCTGCTGTGCAGTAATAATAAATGTAATAGCTGTTACCTCTGCTCTAGGGACTGTCATTTGATGTTTAACTTTCATAATAACTCTATGGAAAAAGGATTATTACCTCCATTTTGAAAAGAATGAAGGATACTCAGGAGGGGTAAGTGGCTTGCCTAAGGTCATGTAATTAATAAGAGGTGGTGCTGAAATTCAAACTCAGGTTTATCTAGCTCTGGAGCCTCTGTTCTAATCACTGTAATTCATCCAACCGAAAAACCATAATTGGAGTCACATAGAACTCTCCTTTGGTGGTTTAACTTTTCTGTTCAGTGAAAACAGCTGGGCACAGCGTTTGAGGACCAGGCTTTGAAGTGAGGCTTCGTCTTCTGCTTTATCTCTGTAAAACAGAGACAACAAGGCCAGCAACTCGCAAGACTGTTGTGAGGTTGAAGGGAATTAGACAGCACCAGCATTTGGCGCATAGGAGGTTGCAGCATCTGTTATGAAAGTCTCCGAAATGGTTTTCAATTTTTGACATTCATGAATATTTAAGTTGTGTCCTATTGTTTCTTTTTTTTCTCCCTTTATTTCCTAGAAATTAGCCTCTAGTCACTGTAGGAAGGAAAATCCTGCTGTGAATGTTTAGACAGAATTGAAGCTTTGAGAATGTGATGCTGTCAGAAATGTCATTGATTGTTTCAATGTGCTGTTTTTGCTGTGTGCCAGAAGAAGCAATTCCTTCAATGAAATGTTTCCATGTGTTGTTGTTATTATTATCATGATTGCCACTGTTGATAATGGTTTACCTTGGCAGAGGCAAGGAAAATGCCGAGAAGAAGAAAGTGCCGCAGACTTTGCAGTACGGCACACGCACATCTGAATCTACTTCCTAACATCTTCGAAAAATAGTTGAATTACTGTGACCCTCAGTTTTTGTTATTTGTGCTGAAACAACCGATATCTTCAATGATATGATATGCTTCAAATGTCTGTATAGCCGGTATACTTCAAGAGTTTGGTGAAAGTTCTTCTTTGTCACCTCTGCTTCCTCTTGGTCCTTTCCAATTACCTTAGGTGGCTGTAACTCTGTGTATGAGGTGTGTGTGTAGAGTGTATTTTTATTTCTGTAGCTCTACTTGTTATATAGTGAATATTATGAGTTAAGTTCATTCATGTATGTCTTAATGCTCAATAGCTCAGCATGTGACCTTATTTGGAATGGTAGGTGCTACAAATGTAATTACTTAAAATGAATTTATAGTAGAGGGGCGGGGGCTAACCCAGTAGGTCTAGTAGCCTGATGTCTGTGGTTTATTGAAAGGAACAGACAATGCTTAAAATTTTCTTTTTTCTTGACCAATTTTGAACGCTTGAATTTGGTAATCAGAATGACTGATCTGAAAACAACAATATGCAGTATAAGAAGCATTGTTGAACTCCTACCATCTTGTATGGTGAAGCTCTGCATCATTTCCAATGTTGTTTTTTTTAAATTGTTACTGTCTTTGATTGTTTGATCCATCTTACATTCTTATGTGTGGTGGACTGAGCAACTTCGTTGAAGACAACAGTGTGTAATGTAGCAACCATTGTAAATTCCTATCATTTTGTTTTGAGGTCATGTATCATTTGTGTTGTTTGGATTTTGTCTTCATGGCTGTTTTGTCAGTTTTTTAATTTTTAAAATAAAAAAGGGGAAATCTGGACATACATAAACAGAAAGAATATACTGTCAAGATGAATATAAACATGAGGATGCTTCTATCAGCTGAGGGATGTCAAACATTGCCAACAAACCACCAGAATCTAGATGAGATGGATAAAAAAATTCTCTGCTCTCAGAAAGAAGCAACGCTTCTAAAACCTTGGTTTTGGACCTCTGTCTTCCAGAGCTGGGAGACAATAAACTGTGCTCGGTTTGTGGTATTTGGTCATGACAGCTCTAGCACTTTTTTTTTTTTTTGGTTTTTTTTTTTTGGTTTTTCTCCGGTACCGGGAACCGAACTCACGACCGGCTCTAGCACATTAACAGAGCAAACAATGAGAACTACAACCTTCACTGAAATGTTTAGCTCAGAAATTCTATATTTCATATTTATTATTAATCTGTAATCATTTTAAAAATTAAATATTGCACTCAAGATAAAGGGGAAGTAAAGTTTATTCAGAGAAGAACTTACTAAAAGTGAACAATATTTATGGCAATCAAGCCCCTCTTGGGATTTATAGAATCTTCATGACATTTTCAAATGGTTTCTGATGCAACTTTTACTAATTCTACATTACGATAATTAAAAACAATAAGAAAAAAGTGACAATCACAATAATGTGAGACTCTAGGAGCAACAGTTAAATTTTGCCAAAATCAAGCATACATGTAAGTCACAAATTGAACTAGGGAAGTCATTTTCAACGGTCTATAACTGGGTTCCTTTCTGAAGCAGAGGAAATTGCCGGCCGGAACGAAGGTGGCAGCCCTTCCTCTCTCCCCACTGCTTTTCCGCAGGCTATTCTACCCGCAGGCTTCACCCGTAAGAAAAGTGCACAGCCACAGTTCTGGTCTTTGAGGTGTCCAGATTATCACTGATCTTTTCCACACAAAGGCATAACTTTTTACATCTGTTTAGAAAGTGAGTTTCATGAATATAACAGGTCAGAAATTAGGTGAAAGGAAGTAGTAGTATTTTGAATCCTTGGAGGATTGTCCATAAATAAAGGATTTGTACCAAACTACATGTGAAACACTTGAAAGAATCAACAACTGGGATCTCATCCTACTGAAAAGTTTCTGCACATCTAAAGAAATCACCAGCAGAGTCAAAAGAAAACTCACAAACTTGGAAAAAATTCTAGCTGACTGTCCCTCATACAAAGGGCTTCTATCTAGAACATATAAAGAATTAAAAAATATCAGCCCCTCCAAATTCAAAGACCCAATCCAAACATGGGCAGTGGAGATGAATACACACTTCTCAGACAAGGAGATACAAATGACAAATAAATACATGAGAAAATGTTCAATATCATTAGTCATTTGAGAAATGCAAATTAAAACAACACTGAGATTCTATCTCACCCCAGTAAGAATGGCTAGCATTAAGAAATCAACCAATAACAAATGCTGGTGAGGCTGTGGAGAAATAGGAACCCTTCTCCACTGCTGGTGGGAATGCAGACTGGTGAAACCACTGTGGAAATCAGTTTGGAGATTCCTCAGAAAACTAGGTCTAGAGGTCCCATTCAACCCAGCTATTCCCCTTCTAGGTATTTTCCCAGAGGATCTAAAAACATCATGTCACAGTGATATACGTGCACCTATGTTCACAGCAGCACAATTTGTAATTGGTAAATTGTGGAAACAACACTAATGTCCATCCACCGAGGTTTGGATAAGAAAATTGTGGTACTTTCATATAATGGAATATTACTCAGCTATAAAGAAAGATAAACTCGAGGCTTTTATAGGTAACTGGTCACAACTAGAGACCATACTCATAAGTGAAATAAATCAGACCTGCATGTGCAAGCACCACATTGTTTCACTAGTGTAAAACCTGAAAGAGTTAATTTAAACTTGGAGGTATGATAGACATTGTGAAATGATAGGTAAACACTCAAGGGTAAAGGGCAACTGGGATGTGGGAAAAGGGAAGGGAAAGAAGAAGAAATTTTGTATGTATATACAGGATAGTTAACATAGTTGTTCTACTGTCTTCTATTTCTTTGCTGAAAGAAACTGTCAGTGAGTCCTTGATTGATCAATATTGCATGTCTCTGTTTTCGTGAGAAACCACTTTGAAGATATCAGTATGTAATACAACAAGCATTGTTAATTCCCTACCACTTTGTTTGTAACTCTGTATTGTCTGTACTGTTCTTTTGCTATTTTGTAAAAGGTTGTCTGTCAATGTTTTCCTCCTTTTATTTTTAAAATAATAATGAAAAAAAGGATTTGTAGGAGTCGCAGGGTTGTTAACAACAATTCTAGACACATGGTAGGACCACATCTTTCTACTCTCTTGTGGGGAGCAGTTTTACTGGTGAAGGTGAAGAAATCAATAAAATCCCATAACAATCACTTTGATATTGTGATTTCCATAGAGTACATTGGTTCCAAGATTATAGAAGGTGTATTCTTGTTCTGTGTCTTATTCCAAGTTACGCGCAGCCATGTTGTTCAGCACGGCGTAGCAGAGGCCTTTGTGATGAGATTAGCAATTCTATTACTCTGAAAATAACATACCATTGCCCAACATTTTCACATAAACAAAATTCCTTTTGTCAAATTTCTAAGGAGAAATTTAAGTCTGAAAATTAAAGTCTTTCATATTAAAGCAAAAAATATAAAGCTCCAGAGGGTTTTATGTCTGAAATCAGATTCTCTGGTTCTTCTGAGTTAAAGTTCAAAGAAATTAAATTGCGTGAATTGTGCTTCTGGTCAGTCTAACATTTGCAATGCTGAGGCAGATCTGAAGTTCCCTCGGTGCAGCTTTACCTGTCTCTCTCAAGGTGGAGGTTGTCTTCTCTTGTGAGCCTTACCTTATCATGAGGCTCCTAAAGAGCTAATGAGACAAGAGATTGACACAGAACTGTCTCATACCAATGGAGTAGGCTGGGGTGCGGGGTCAGATCAATGCCTAGGATCTAAAGCTATTATTCTACGCAAGAAAAAAAAAAGAGCAAAGTAACAGAATCTCAACATTGCTGTTGCCCAAGATCATAGCAGACTCTCAGCACCATCTTCTAGACGGCATAGGCCTTTGAAGATCTCTTGATACCAGCCTCACTGGAATGCCACTCACGCTTGGTGAGCTGTCTATCATCTATAAATACACTACAGCTGCGAGACTAGGCCTAGGGATAGGAGGTAGAGTTTATCCGTGCAAACTGCCCCCTCTCTCAGAGAGTAACATTGGAAACATTTCTGAAGTCTTCCTTTCACAACTGATAAAATTTGCCGCTTTGTATATTCACACTCTGTTCATTCTCGGGTGTCTAGTAACTGGTTACAAGGAGAGTAGATTTCACCTAAAGACAAGACTTGCATTCTTGTGGAGGAGGCGTTTTCAGCCTTGTGTGCCAGGGGCTGCTGCTCTGGCCTCTTGTCATAGGATTTAATTAGGCTCCTGAATTGTGCCTCCTACGGAAGATTTTCCCTCATCTGCATGTGTGTTTAGACCCTCTCTTTTCCCTATAACATAATCCTTGCCCCTGTTGGCCCTGCTAGCTAAGACTTCTGCAGCGTATAGCATCTTCTCTGCTGAGCCTGCACTTAACATGTTAGGAAGAGCACCATGGAATTAAAAAAACCCATTCATCCTCTTCTCCAGTAAAGGTGGCAATGTAGTAATACTGCTTCTCTGTAAAGAAATAATACTTAGGGGGCTTGGGATTTAGTTCAGCGGCACAGTGCCTGCCTGGCAAGCATGAGGTCATGAGTTTGATTCTTGGTACCAGCAAAAAAAAAAAAAAAAAAAAGAAAGAAATAATAAAAAGCAAACAAAAATATGTGATATCCCTAAAAATGGGCAAAAATATAGGTAGAAATATCCCAGAACAAATACAAATGGTTAGTTAGCTCAATCTTAAAATAATTTGTATTTAAAAAAAAAACTTTTGCTTCTATATTTAGAAGATACTAAATTCTTTGTTTGCTTGTTTTGTGGTACTAGGGATTGAACTCATGACCTCATATCCCCAGCTCTTAAATTCTTTGTTTAGGAGGGACATGAGCAGACAAAACATCATAAATAGGTATGAATGAGTGAAGAAAATGAATGAATTACTACATAAATGTATGCAAACTTCTCAAAAGCTTTCTGACAATATATAATGTCATGAGACTTGAAAAGGTTTTAACCATTCATCTCAGTAATTCGGCTTAAAAAATCTATACTAAAGAAATAATCAAAGCTACAAAGACCCATGTATATCATTATATTACTTATAATAGTAAAACTTAAAAATAAAGTCTGAGTCACAAAATAGAGGTATAGTATATCCCTACAGTAGAATACTTTTAACCAACAGAAATGACATATGAAAAGAATTTTTCATTTGAAAAATCTTACTTTATATTTCATTTTGAAATGATTTTTAACTTATGTAAAATACACTAGCACAATAATACTCATAAACCATTTATTCAAACTTAAAATGTTTTAGTGTACTGTCTTTATTATTCTGTATGTGTGTGTGTGAAATACAAGAGGTGACTGAAAACTACAGTGAACATTTAATTAAATTTATTACAGTAAAAGGCACATTGCCATTAATACCACTTAAAAAACTCCCCTCACTTTGAACACACTTGTCTCACGGTTCTCATCACGTTCTGACGCATTTCTGGAAATCCTCTTGCACGAGTGTACTTTACATGGTGTGATAAACTATACAGTGACCGGTGCTGCTCAGTGCCATCTCATGCGATGGAGAGGCGGCCTGTGACCCCGCTAGCGTGCATCCTCCCCTCCAGATTGGGCTATTTCTCGCTTTTCTCCAGAATGAGCAGAAAAGGTAAATGCTCTGAATACATTCAGGACACTGGGGCAGCCACGAGCATGTGACTAAATACAACAAAAAGGCCTTCCAGAGCTGCTTCAAAGAGTGACAAGGATAATGGAAGAAGTGTGTTGTTTGAAGCAAACGGGGAGTGTTTTGGTTTAAACTTTTTTTTTTTTTTTTGTACCAGGAATCAAACTCAGGACCTTGTGTTGCCAGGTAGGCGCTTATGCCATTGAGCTATATCTCTGGCCCTAAACTCTTTTTTTAGTTTAAACATTCACCATATTTTTAGATCTTATCTTTTCCCCACCAGCACCATTAGAGAGTAGATTGTATTCACTATACCTTTTCATCCCTTATATTTTCCTAAGACCAGAGACATTCTCTTACAGTTATCTAATTGAAAAATCCTTAACATCAATATATGACTTTTACATAATCTATACTACATAGTGCAGTGATGTGTGTTGTCTCAACAGCATCCTTTATACCCTTTGTAGTAGGTTTCTCCCAACCAGAGATCTAGTCCAGGATCATGTATTGCTTTTAGCTGTCATGCCTCCCTGTACTTGCTTAATTTGAAGGCACTCTTTGGCCTTTCTTTGTCTTTTATGGCACTGATATAGCTATAAAAGACAGGAAGTTATTTTACTGGATGTTGCACAACTTGTATTTCTCCAATATTTCTAGTTTTTCTACCATATTTACTTTTCCCTTTTTGAAATTAATAAGAAATTTATAGGGATATATCTGAGCCATTACAAATCTGTTTATCATCAAACATTTACCTTTAGATTTAGGATCTAATGATGTATCTGCACTGCATCACTTTTTACTGTTATAGCTTCAAAATTGTGATTTTCTAACTCCTGTATTCTTTCTGTGTTTATTAGCTTTCAACCTTAAGGAATATTTTTCCCTCCTTTATACACACTCTATCAATTGTTTTTGTTATCTTCTTGGACAGTAAGGTGTTCCAGGTTCATATTAACACCTCCTCTATGCCATATTCATGAGTCTGGACAATGTCTAACAGAGAAAGTATTTTACAGGGTTTTTAAGCCAGGAGGTAAGAATCTTGGGAGGTATCTTAGAATTCTACAGATTTTAATATATTCACAGAATATATTAAAATACAATTGCACTTGGTGGTGCACACCCCTGGTCCCAGCTACTCAGTGGCTGAGGCAGGGGGATTGCTTGAGCCCAGGAGTTCTTTGAGGACAGCCTGGGCAACATAGTGAGAGACTTTAAAAAATGCACACTATTCAAAAGTAACAGGATTAAATCTGGCTGTGATGGCTATGCCTTGAAATCCCACCACTTGGGAGGCTTATGCAAGAGTATCTTCAGTTCAAGATCAAACAGGAGTACATGGTGAATTCAAGGCTGCCCTGAACTACATAGTGAGACCCTGTATTAAACCTATTTCAAAAAGCAATTGGATTAGTTATATTTTCATTAACAACTCAGAGAGTCTGGTTTCTTACTCATTTGAATCAGAACAGACTTATTCGTTTATGCTTGCATTTAATTTTAGAGACATCTCTCAAATCTTAGTTGATTTATGTTTAAAAGTATGTAGAACATTAGCATGCTTCCAAAAATAAAAAATACAAAAACCATATATATAAGGAAATGTGAGGGACATTTTCTTATTTCTTTTTTGTAAAGATAGCATACCAGGGCCTGGGGATTTAACTCAGTGGCACAGCCCCTGCCTGGCAAGTGCAAGGTCATGAGTTCAATTCCTGGTACTGGAAAAAAAAAAAAAGATAGCATACCATAGCAATCCTTTCGTAGTTAACATATCTTAGAATTCTGTATCTGTGCATACAGGTAGGCTTCTTCTACACTGTTTGTATCATACTTTATTAAATTTATTTCCTGTTTTGTACTTGGATGATTTCCAATATTTTGCAATTATGAATAATGTTCCCTCTTGTGCCTACATATTTTCATATTCTTGGAGGTACATTTTAAGGGTTAACTAATTCAAAAGATAGAGGCACACGTAGTCTTGATAGATGTCACATCTCTCTCCATAAGAATTATATGATTTTGCATTCTTACTAGAAATGTGTGAAAGTTTCTGTTTGCTTTCAGCCTTCTCAAAATTTTAAATTTTGTTGATGTGACACATTAGATATAGTATCTCAGTATCCTTTAAATTTGCATTTCTGTTATTATAAATAAAATTGGACATCCCTTTGCATGTTTAGAGTATTGCATATAAATAGTCTGTTTATATCTTATGTTTACCTTTTTCTGTAAGATGTTTGATGCTTTTCCTTCAATCTTCCAACTTCTTAATATGTTAGGTAAATTATTACTTTGTTGGTGGTAATGTGTTTTTCAAATATTTACTATCAGTTTGTTTACCCTTTGTCTTTGTAGGTTTTTTGTTTGCTTTTGCCATGTGTCTTAGTGAATTTTCTCTTATTGCTGAGACAAAATTAAGGACAAAAGACAAAATTAGACCCAAAGTTAAGGAAGGAAAGGTTTATTTAGCTCACAGTTTGTGGAGGTTTCAGTCCATACTCAGCTGGCTCCAAGGAAGAGTGGCACACAGCAGAGGGCAACAGCTCATGGTTGCGGGAAAACAGCAAAAGCAACAAAAACAAAAAGGGAGGAGCTTGAGCAAGCCTTTTTCCCTCCCTTATGTTGTATGCAAGCTACCTACCCCAGGGCAGATGTAGCACTCACACCCATAATCCCAGCATTGGACCATGAATCAATCATAAACTCTAGAAGCCTGCCCCACGACTGCATGGGGCTTTGAGGGGACATCCAGACACAAACCATAACATCATTCAAAGGGTTTTGATTTTCATACAATGAAACTTCAAATTTTTTTTTACTACCTCTGAATTCTAAGTTATATATACATAGTATTCCCTCAACGTAAGTTATAAGGAAAAATCAGTTTTTTAACATTTAGATCTTTTATTCACTTGTAGTTTATTCTTATGTATGGTGTGGTGATCAATCAAATTTATCTTTGAACAACTTTTTGTTTTGGACACACACCTATAAATTCAGACTTGGGAAACTGAGGCAGAAGGATTGTTTGAGCCCAGGAGTTCAAGACCAGCCTGGGCAACATAGACTTCATCTTTAAAAAAAAAATCCAAGCAAAGACTTTTAAATAACCTGAGGAAATGTACGTAACAAAGATAACAATTTAAGAATAGAAAACAAAATTATATGTTCAATATTATCCTCAGATACATACATAGAATACATATTAGAAGAAAATACACAAAATATTAAAAGCATTTATGACTGGTTAGTACTGGTATGGACAATTTGAAATTTTCTTTAGTATGCTTTTCATATTATCTATTACTCTGTAATCAGAAAAAAAAGCAACAAATATTCTTTAATTAAAAAAATCTTACTATAGTCAGAAAAAGAGACTTAGAAAATATATATTTAGCTGAGAGAAAAAGAATAGGGTCAGCCTATCCTTCTCCCTTTTTTCTTTGCCCTTCTTCTGCTTCCCCTGACGCCTTTTCCTCTCCCATTTTCTCATTCCTTATGGCTTACATAGCAGTGAAACATGCAGAAAACGTTCCACAGCATGTTATTTTATTGCTGCAAAAGTTACTTGGGGTTAATTCTTTCATAAAACACCACTGCAGATTACGACAAGAACTCAAGGAGGCCACAATGCTAATGGATAGCATAGGGCCCTCTGGTGCACCAAACGCCCCTCCCCACTTAGCTAATAGTCACCAAACGAGCAATAGGTACCCTATTGCAAGGCTTTCTCTGTGTTATCCAAGGGGGTGTAAAACTTCAGATCCCTTTGTTTGAGCAGCTGAGTGGTCAGAGTGGAAGTATTGCTTCCTTTATTTATGGGTAGAGTGAGTTCCTAGGATGTGCAGCTAAAATAATCAATGCCAGATGGCTCCATAGGAGACATATTTAATGGTTCTCTGTGGTTCCAATCTCCTCTAGAGGAAAGCTTGCATTGAAGTACTCAGGGTTGTCACATGCGGTGGTTAATAATATCTGTTCAGTGGTTACTGTATGCTGAGGGAGGTCTGTTGTACACTTGTCCTTTCATGAAATCACCCCTGCAGCCCAACAAGGCAAGAATGATTATTATATCATATGTGTTACATGTCATAGGTGGGAGATGAGTAACCATCCCTAAGTCAAACAGCCCGGAGGTGGCAGAACCAGAATTTTAACCTATACCATTTAGCGTCCAAAGTTAGTACCATGCTTTAAAGACTATTCCAGTGTGACTGAGTAAAACACCAGTAGCAAGAAACCATAGCTTAACACATCCTAGTATGTCAGTAAGACCAGGTGGGACAAGGCCCCTTTGAAGATGTTTTACTAATGGCCTCTTCAATGGAGTTCTACAGGAAAATTAAACTCTACCAAAAATGACTTGAATATTATCTTTCATTTTTTTCCCAAAGATGATGACACATAACCAGTTGTATTCTAGATGCAAAGGAGAAAAGTTAACTACTTATACAAATTGGATGCTTTAGGGCATTGGGGCTTATTTTGTCTCTATCAAGTTCATAAGCATAATAAAGATATACTGAAATTATCAGATGAATCTTCCCCACCCCCTCCTGGTTCAATGCACAATGCCTGCATGTCGTCTTTTACTCAAGATTTTATATTGATAATAAAAGGCTAAGTGCTCTATCACATACTCTTATCCTACTTTGATTTAAAGCATTCATAACACGACAAACTCCAAATAATATATAAGATGGTTCTAGTATTCACTTCAGTCCATGTAGGTAGGTCCTAAACTGAGAGCACCGAAGAGGAAACCATTACCTTTGCCCTGTCTAGATGCTCTTTTTCATTTGTCTTGTTCTTTGCTTGATGATACTTTTTGGAGCTCCCTGCTCCCTGCTGGGCAGGGACTTACATATTATGACTGATATTGATACAGCTACTGAGAGGGCAAACTTTAACTACAAAACCTTTATTAAATGTAATTTCTACCTCTAGCGTTACTTCTAATTTTGTAGTCACAGAGTGATGGCACTTGGAATAATTTTTCTTGGTCAGTATTATGAGTTCTGTAGTTTGTTTGGGTGGTAGTGCATGGTCTGTAAATACCCACTGATTAGAACTTTCTTTTGACTTCTTCTCTCTTTCTCACTGTCCCTCGATCTTATCTTTTTCTTTTTTCAAAAGAGAGAAACCTTCAAGGTAAATGCTTGCTGAAAAAAATCTATGCCTTTGAGACTGTAGTCATCTTAACTTAACGAATGTCATTGTTGTTGGCTAGGTGTGACAATGTGATGGCTTCATGCCGTCTTTCATTTTAGCAAAACCAACACAGATATCAATAATTATTTACTGTTCCAGAAAATGCCCTCATGCTGGATAGTTACATGACAAATAATGTCTTGCTTCAAGCAAATATGACATGTTTAATATACTATTTCCTTGTTTGTGGAAAGAAAAAAAAAACATAAATTTCATGAAGTGTTTTCAGAGAAGTTTGTAGAATATCTTGTAGATTCACGGTGAGCAGTCTAAATACCAGTAACATCAGGGACAATGAGAAAATTATCACAGCATTCTAAATTTTGTTTTTCACTCTTGAATATTGATATAGTAGGGGGATGCCAGAATTCCTGAACTATTTCTTTTATTCACTCTCTATTAAACTTCCTGTCAGAAAAGGATGGTGGCGTAGGGTGTAGGGTTTGAATCTGGAGATTTAAACACAGCCCGATGAATTCTAGGTAATAACACCACTATCCAAGGCCTCTGAGAGGGCAGAGGAAGTGAGATCCCTCGTCCTTCACACAAAGACACGCTAACCATCACTCTAGTTATAATCATGATGGACACTTACCGAAGGCTCAATCAGGGTACAATATTATGCTAAACATTTCCACGGATTATCTCATTTACTCTTCACAACCTCCTTATTAACTAACTACAATTATTATTTTCATGATTTAATGAGAAAACAAAGGTAAAGAGAGGATAAGTGTCTTGTCCAAACTTACACAGCCTGTGTGACAGAGCCTGGGTCCAAACCCAGGCAGTGTGAGTATATTGCACTACGCTGTTCTGCTAATGAAGTGCGATGCTACTGCTGTGATTCTTGTAAGCAGCTTAAACTGCTCATCCATCTAGTTACTAGACATGTAAGTGGGAATCCCTAACTTAAACAGCTAAACTCAGAAACCTTTTGGTGGTGCTGTTTGTCAAGCCTGAGAAGCAAGAGGAGCGTTATCCACAATCAGTTGACACTTTCCCTGGGAAGGTGGCTTGACAACAAATATTTTCCATCATGAGGAGCAAAGATTTCAGTACTTGTAAGATTGAAAGTCATGGGGTGTTTCAGTTTCCATTCAAGGATTCTAGTCCCTCTGCTCACTTTCCTCCTTGGGAAGGCTGAGTTAGGAGCATGCTTGAGCCCAGGAGTTCAAGACCAACCTGGGGAACATATGGAGATCCGGTCTTAAAAAACAAATGAATGCAAGAAACAAAGAGATGGAAGGAGGGTGGGGGAGGGAAGAAGGAATTCACATGTGTGTTGCACATGTACCAGCCTCTCATGATGAATGTAATCATTGCGTACTGCAAGTATCTATTAAAGAAATTTTAAAATAAACACCTTTAAAATTCTTTATCTGGGTCAAAATGTGTTAGATGTATTATTAATATGTAATAAATATCTTTACCTAAATCATATACCTAAAACTTATAATAGAGCAAATAGCCATGGACTTAATTCTCTGTTCAAGGATCAAAATATTATTAATGCACAAAGAGAAACAATTAAAAATAAGTAAACAACAATATCAGGATTGAAAATACAATTGTTTCAAATAATAAGCACTGTAGGTAATTACATTTAATAAATTTAAACATTTCAGTGAAATGGACTATTTCATTTAAAATATGGAATGCTTCACGAACTTGCATGTCATCCTTGTGCAGGGGCCATGCTAATTTTCTCTGTATCATTCCAATTTTAGTACATGTGCTGCTGTCAAAGCGAGCACTGAGGTATTTTTTAGAAAAAAACTTAAATTATTTTTCAAGCTACTCAGAAATGTTGTTACCTCGAGGGAAAAAAAAAGGAACGAATAGGAAAAAAATTCTAACCAGCTGTCTGTCAGACAAAGAAATTCTATCTAGAACATATAAAGAATTAAAAAAAATCAGGCCCCCAAAATTTAAAAATCCAATCCAAAAATGGGCACCTGAGATGAATACACACTTCTCAGATGAAGAAATATAAATGGTAAATAAATACATGAGAAAATGTTCAACATCATTGGTCATTTGAGAAATACAAATTAAAACAACACTGAGATTCCATCGCCCCCAGAAAGAATGGCTATCATGAAGAAATCAACCAGTGCAACCACTGTGGAAATCAGTAAACTAGGATTAGAGGTCCCATTCAACTCAGCTATTCCTCTGCTTGGTATTTTTCCAGAAGAATTAAAAGCATCATACTACAGCATGTGCACCAATGTTTACAGGAGCACAATTTGTCATAGCTAAATCTTGGCAATAATTCAAATGCCCATCAACTGAGGAATGGATAAAAAAGATGCGGCATTTTTATACTCAGGTATAAAGAAAGATAAACCCAAGGCTTTTGTAGGTAAATGGATGCAACTAGAGACCATACTCATAAGTGAAATAAATCAGACTCATCTGTGTAAACATCATATTGTCTCCCTAGTATAAGAACCTGAAAGAGTTCTGGTTTAAATAATATCTGAAAGGTACAATAGATATTGTGAAAGGGAAAGAAACTGTGCAAAAGGAAAGAACAACTGGGATGAGGGAAAGGAGAAAAGAAAGAAGGAAGGGGGATATATATATATATATATATGTACAAGATAGTTAAGATAATTGTACTATAATTTCTGTTGGTTTATTGAAAGGAACAGTTAATGCTTAATGTTTTTGACCAATTTTGCATGCTTATATCTGATAATCTGAACAGCCACTTTGAAAACAGCAAAATGCCATGTAACAACCATTGTTGAATTCATATCATCTTGTTTTTTGAGATTCTGTATCATTTCTAATGATTTTTATTCTCTTTAAAATAAAAAAAATACAAAAAAGGAAATGCTGCTGCCTCAAAATTGTTTAACTTCTGGTTCCTCTGTCAGGAATATTCTTCACCCAGAGTTGTGTAGCCAGATTCCGTCACGTCCAACAGGCCTTTCTTTAAATGTACTTTTGTGAGGGCTTCCTGGCCACACTCTGGTCCTTGTCGCAGATGTCACTGCCTTTTCTCCTGTTCTTTTCTTTAACAGGGATCACTATCCAGCATCACTGTCTAATATGCCATTATTATACTTGCTCTTCGGCTGCTTCCTTCCATATAACGTACAGTGGTCAAGATTAATTTAAATTGGTTTTGTTCACTGTTGTACTTTAGTACTCAGAGAATATTTGTTAAATGAGTGAGTTAAAAAGTTCTAAAATTGTCATATGTAATTAAATTTGTATATGTAAGATGTGACCAAGTAGATTAATATTAATAAGGCAAAGATGATTTAGCATCAGAAAAATCTATAAAACTAAAATGTGTTTATCATATGAAGAAACTGGCAGAGAAAGCCTATATTTCTCTCAATAAAGCAGGAAAAAAACCAACTAAAAAAAAAAGCATTAGGGGCTGGGGATTTAGCTCAGCGGCAAAAGCGCCTGCCTGGCAAGCGCAAGATTGTGAGTTCGATTCCCAGTATCGGAACCACCCCACCCCCCCCACCCCCCGCCAAAAAAGAAAAAAAATGCATTAGAGGCTGGGAGTGGTGGCACATACCTGTAATCTCAACACTTGGGAGGCTGAGGCAGGAAGAGTGCTGCAAGATGAAGGCCAGCCTGGGCTACAAAGTGAGCTCAAGGCCAGCCTGAATTGCATAGTAAAATCCTGTCTCAAAAAGAGCAAAAAAAATATGCAGAAGTGTAAGGAACAGCACAAGGCAGATACCAGCTGAGACCACAGGACTTGTGTAAAGACAACATAGTGTGGAATTTATTTTTCCCCGGATGTGGGCAGACAGAGAGCAAAAAGGCCATCTGTAGGGAGCAAAGAGAAGTGGCTCCTTTTCATAGGGCTTGAAAGAAGAGAAGGGACATTAGGCAGGAGGATCTTAGTAAACCTCTGTGGTCTAACTTCTCTGGATGTTTCCTGCCCTAGTGAGCAACGTCCTCGAGGTGTCTGGTGTGAATGCCTGGGTGTCTTTAGATGTCCAGGTGCTTGCAAGAGTCTGTGTTTCCTTTTATCTCTTCTAAGACATCCTGTGCTTGCTGAGGGCAGCCCCAGTGCTGAGTAAGAATAATGCCTCCGCTGACTGACAGTTTGGTTACTGGGAGAGTCACGTCAGAACTGAGCCTTACAATAAGAGGAATTTTTCTACTTAATGAAGTGACTCTATTAAAAATGGACGGCATATATTTGTGCAAACATTGAAAGTTTAGAAATATTTCCATAAAAATTAAAAATAAGACATAGGTGCCTGCATACTAATATTCAACACTGAACTACAGTTCCTAACCAAAGAAATAGTGTAAAAAACAAAGGGTAAGAATTAGAAAGGAAATGGCACAAATTTCATTTGTAGACTACAGTTACATATGTTCTTAGAAGAGTCAAATAATTTGCAAAATTGGGAGACTAAAAGATTATGCAATCTGAGATTGACAGACAAAAAATACCATTCTTAAATGGTACGAAATTATTAGAAAATATAATGCCATTTTTAAAAATTGGGTAAGATATTTATGGAGAATATTACAAAACTATGTTGAAGTACATACGCTCAAGAACACAGCTTCAGTGTATGAGGAGAGGCCCTGAGGTCCCATGAGAGGAAAGAAAGAGACACTGACATAGGATCACACAGGGAGCAGTTTACTGGGGACTTACAAACAGTCCGAGGTGCCAGCAAGACCACTGGATTCCTGCAGTGTGAGTCAGAAAGAGGGGCCTATTTATGGGGTTAGGACAAAAGTTACTTTGTTCTGACTGGAATGTATCTCGTTTATCTTTCTCTTTTCCTTGTTTTCAGTGCTGGAATTTGAACCCAGAGCCTTTCCTCTGCGCTACATCCTTAGCCATTTTTTTTTTTTAAATTTTTTTGTTTGTTTGTTTTTCTCCGGTACCGGGAACCGAACTCACGACCTTGCGCTTGCCAGGCAGGCACTTTGCCGCTGAGCTAAATCCCCAGCCCCCTTTTTTTTTAAATTTTGAGATAACGTCAAGCTAAATCACTAAATTGCCCACATTTGCAATCCTCCTGCGACATCCTAGAGCGTGAGCTTTGCAGATGTGTCCCACTGCACCTGGCACATGGCTTATTTTAAGATAATATAAAAAGGTGCACTCCTGGTGCCAGGGTCCAGCTGTAAAGCTCTGCATAGCACTCTAACAGTTTCGTCTGTTTATAATTCGCTGGGAAATTATGCCAGAAAACCCCATTAGGGTTACTTGGGGAAAATCATAATGGTTATGTCTCAAGATGGCTATAATAATGCCAAGCTGAATCTACATAACATAAAATAAACGCAAATACAAAAACGTAATTGGGATGAACACACCAAAGATGTGTGGGGAAAAGGGATCTTTGGGGAAAGATCTGTGGGGAAAGGGAAAAGAATGAGACACAAAAAGAAAACAGATTGTAGAACGGAAAAATCTAAAGGAAATAAAAGTTGACATTTGCTCATTTTGATGGTATCTATTATCCATACTCATTCAACTTTCTATATTTTAAAGCTCACTTTCTACAAATGTAAATACATTCAAGAAGTGAACTCAGTTATGTCAAAAAAGAATGCCATGAAAAGAATCAATATCTTCACTGATTACTAAAAAAATCACCATCTAGTGCTCATGGCTATTAATAATATTTTTAGAAATACAGCAATATCCCTAAATACCCTATCCTGGCTTTGTAAAGCATGACCTATGTCTTAGATTTTGAAAGCATTGGAGACTACACAATACATACTACTGTAACAATTCTTGAGCTTTATTCTAGTACAGTAAACAGTATATTCTCAGGTGGGATTTTTTGGCAGACTCTACATCATAGTCTTTGAAGTTACAAGTAGAACAGGAGCATTAAATAGCTGAGCAGTACTTGACATGCCTGGACATGTAGGCACATCTTCCAGAGCTTGCATTTCCTGCTTTCTGCTGACCTGTCTGGCAAGAGATCTTTGCCTAAACATCAAAGAAAACCTTTGATTGGGAATGACTCAAAATCCTGTGGCACAATGAGGTAGTTTCATATGTTGTCAGAATCTTAGGCTCTTTCTCTATTTGAAATTATGGGAAACTGCTTAGTGTGGGGAGAGAGACTTCCTATGCCTGCTTTTGTTTAGCATTCCGGAGTTTATACACTATTCAGAATACACTTCGTAAGTTAATTTATATGTTAACAACAACCACCCCGCTGGCAAAATTGATATACATATTAAACCAGTCTGTTTGCATAGTCTCTCTCCTTGTTTTAACAATTATCTTTTTCAAATAATACCAGCCAATGAGACAACTATTTGTGCCTTGCTAAGAGAGGTCTGGTGGAGAGCTAGCAGTCAAGAGAAATCTTTATCTGTAGCTCCAAGGAAGGCTGTTTCTTGAAATGTCTGATAGGCAGAAGTTGCATTGAAACAGTAAGGAAATGACTGGGTTTCTTCATTAGAGTGATGTAAATGTTCTGACCTAAGATCTGGACATTATTGTTTAATTTTACTTATCGGTCCACTTCACTACAGCTTGCAGCATGAAACTGCTCCTGTGCATGTAGGAGAGGGGCAAACTCAGAGTGACCACAAAAACAAACAAACAAATAAACAAAACCATTCAAGACAGGTATCACAGTGAGGAGAGGGATAACCTCAAAGTTGTTTTTCATTAACCTTTTACTGAAGGGGTTAGCTCTGAAGGCAAACAACTGTTTGGCAAAAGCATGAGTCACCCTGACGTGAGTTTGGGATTATTCTACCTCAGAACCTCTCTTATGTCCCCTTCCCTTGTAATCCGTGTGACACTTGTGTCTGGCACTGCTCTTCATAGTCTTTCAAATAGATTTGGGCAGTGTACAGAATTCCTACACTTCCTATATTCTCACGTTTAATCTGTTTCTGTACATTGGGCTCTAAGGTGTTAGCTCTGGAATAAAGTAACTCCTTGCCAACTTGCTAATGAATGATTAGTGATGGCTCTATTTGGGCCTGCCTGCGTAGGGCAATTCATAAACGTTGTCTAGATTCCTCAATCTGCTCCACGGGCCTCCTCACACATCCCACCTCTCCTCTAACATCAGCACCTTTCAGGAAATGGAATGCTTGCAGCATTACGGCAGAAATCTGGGGCGGAACTCAGATCTAAGGACCAACACTATCACACCTAGTGTAGCAGCAGCCCTGAATATTACCCCTAGATATAGGAGCTCCAGGGATTGGGAAATGGGTAAATATTGCCGTAAGAGTGACATAGAGCCAGGTAAGCTATGTATATAAGGAGCAATGAATCCCTTTGGAATACCTCATTGGAAATGGTATAAAGTGGAAACAGTGAACGTAGTATTATTGAGCTCTAAGGTCTAAATGCTGTCTTCTCAGAGCGAAAGTACCAATTATGTTGACCTTGTCTTCCTGAGTACTTCAGAGGACACTTCAGAGATCACAGACAAATTATAGTATTGGAAAAAGTTTTCTGTGGCTCAGAGCCCTGTGAGCACTCTGACTGTCATTATAACACTATAAAGTCTATCAAACCTCAGTGAGCATTACCCTGGGACTTGAGAAAGGGAAAAATAGTTACTGTAGTTACTGTCAACCACAGGAAATCACTTATTTGTGTTTCTGCAAATAACATTAGACAAACTGCACCAATATCTTATATGCAGATAAAAGAAAGAATATCGAAACAATTTTTAAATGCATATTGAAAGATGAAATGATTCTTGATAAATTCTTAAAAAGGGTCACCAAGTGGCATTTCCCTAGAATTCAGGATAAAGCCTGGATATCTGAGGTCTATTTGCTTTTTAAACTTAAATTACAGATTTTAGAGTATATCTTTGAGAAATGAATCCACAGTAAATCCAACAAGGAGGAGGATTATAGGGTAAATATACAGAGGTTTGGAGTGAAACTTTATTTCCTCCCAGAAGTCATATGCACAGGAAAGAGGATTACTAGTGAACAGATGTGGATTTTACCCTGCTCTGAAAACTATCTGTGTAATATTTTCATTTTTTCTTAAAATACGTATGTGAAAAAAATATGTATGTGCATATATTTAATAAAAACTAATTGTATGCGCTTTTCACCATTAGATATTTTTAGGAGAAAGAAGTTTACCTAGCTTACATTTTGGAGGCTCAGTTCCACGGCTGTGGTCTCTGGTGAGGTGGGGAGGGTGGCACATCATGGCAGGGGCATATGTGTATATTTGTGGGAGAATTTGCATTGCTAAAGAGTGAGCCACCAAGACACAGAGCTCTCACAGCCTCTTCCCCTCTTCCATGCACCTCCAGTGACCTATGGATCCTCAGTAGGCCCCACCCTCAAAGGTCTTAAGATCTCACAATAGAATCTCTGGAAGACCAAGTCTGTAGTCACATTGGACTCGTGGGGGACCAAAAACTATTTTCAAACCAAGCACTAATATACAATGCGATGCATGGAAAGTTTAAAGAGTTTAGGTGACTTTCCTCTGTTCGAAAGTTATAGTCACCCAATTCCCACTGCAACATTTCATTCTGAGATGCAAGTACATAAACTAACGGAAACTAACAGGAACAATGTTGTGCTTTGAATGTCTCCTTTTGAGCTAGACTGTGAAAGGACTAGGACATACCACTCTCAGATGTTTCACTTTGGTATTTTGATTATTTTCAGCTACAAAACACTAGAAAACAACAGATAGAGGAAGGACTTTCTGACCTCCTCCTTTCTATCCTAAATTGGAGCATAACTTCTTCATAAGTGACTGTCCTGTACCAGCAGGAGGTGAACATTTTTATCACCAAAGATGGGGAATGCTTGTACAGAACAAGATGAGTCTGTACAAACAATTCTTACTAAAATGATCCTTATCTTGCATTAGCTTCCCCATATATTTTTTAGTTGCTTTCCCATAATTTATCACCCTTAGCAAGACTCCTGTTTCTTTTATCCTTCCACTTACTCATTATTTACTACTCTTCATAGAATTTTATGTAACACCCAGGATCTAGCTGCTGCTTTGGAACTTTTCACTTCCTTTTACAAAGCTCCTTGTGCCACATAAAAATATTAATAGCAAATAAATTTATATGCCCTTTTCCTGTTCATCTGTCTTTTATCATTTTGATTCACAGAGGGATCAGCTACAGAAAGTAAGAAGTACAAAATGTCTTTTCTCCTCTTGGTTACTTTTCTCTCATTGCTAGGACAGCATATCCAACACTCCAGTTTAAGGAGGGAAAGGTTTATTTAGCTCACAGTTTGTGGATGTTTCAGTCCATAATCAGCTGGCTCCAAGGCAGGGTGACGTGGCACTGGGACAACAGTTCAAGGCGGCAGAAGACAGCAAAAGCAGAGATGGGCAAGCCTCTTTTCCTCCCTTATATTGTAAGGAGGCTACCCACCCCAGGAGGGTGTAGCACTCACACCATCTCAAAGCCCTCCTCTTGCACAGGCTCAGGATGTTTACAAAGTGAGGACACTGGCTCCCTGCTGAGTCCCTTAGTTAAACTTCTAAACTTCTCAAGTTGACACCATGTATCAACAATTACATCCTCTAAAACTGTAAGAGATTTAGATGTGCTTCAAACTGTTCAGAAAAATTTTCAAAGGGGAAAAGTATTGATCCATATTTCTGCCCTCATGAAATTCTTACATTAATACATATTCTTAGCATATATATATATATATATATAAAATGAAAAGTGGAAGGAAGAGATTTATTGTCTCATATAATTGAAAAGTATATTTGCCTTCTCCATAATTAAATCAAGGCACTTAAAAACTGTCACTGGAACTTAATCTCTTCATCTTTCCAACACATGGCTCTGCTTTTTTTCTTGATTTGTTTCTGTCTCAAGTAGATGTTCCTTTGTGATAACAAGATGAACACCAGAAGCACCAAACCAATATCTTTTCCAGTAGAACAAGCCTAGAGGAAAAGGCAAATCTAGTTTTCAATTGTCCCTGCCAAAAACTTCAGGATTGAGTCTCATTAAAGAAGCCTGAAACCATTAAATTCATTGCCATACCCACCATGGAATTAGCATGGTGAGGGATAGTAACTTTCCCACTGAGTAAAAGGATCTAAAATCTAGGTCATTTGCCATTTACCATCCCCTGGAGCACAAAGTGTGCCACCTCCACACGCCTCATAGACTGAGGGTGAGCAAAAATGATTCTTCAAAGGAAAATAAAAATAATACTACAAAATGGAAGAAAAAATAAATGCTGAACAAACACAAATAACAGATGTTCACTACTTTTCCGCACATAACCGAATCACATCCACCACATTCTTTCTTCAATACTCCACTACAAAATTCCAGTTGGACACACATTTTTAACAATTGTACTAATCAGTGCTACTTTAGAACATCTCCATCATTATTGTTCTTTATATCTTAAATCTATTATCAAATAGTAACTGTTATATAACCAGAAAAAAAATCATAATTGCAGTCACAAATCATAGATACAACCAATAAAAGAATAAGCCTGTGATGGGTGCATAGTTCATATATCAGCTCAAGAACTCCAGTTTTTGGCTCTATCATCTTCAACATTAGTGTCATCCTCAGAGTGGAAAGCTGGCCATCATATGACAGTGAACAGAAAATTAGAAATTGTGTCTTCTTGTGATTCTGTCTTCAGAGAAGGGAATTTTTTTTTCTCAAAAGCATAACCTCTAAATATATCCATATTTCATCTCACACAGGAGTACCAGAATTTTATCTCATTATTATTCTTGAAACAATCATTGACAAAAAGAACAGACTACACACAGACCAGTCAGATTCACCTCTGCAACATCTGCTTCTGAGTAGTCACGCCTACATAGGGGTGGGTGATAACCTGTGTAAAACCGAGGTTTCTGTTATGAATAAACAGGGAAACTAGATGTTGACCATACAAAAAATTAAAAACCAGTGTCTACTCCACCTACCTTTTAGAATCATGGAAATTTTTAGCCAGAAAACACTTCATATAACATTTTAAATCCATGCATTTTACAGGTGAGGTAACTGAGATACAGAAAGATTAAATAATTAAGCTAAAAAATGTGAGTTAGAGCCAAGTGTGGTTCTACCTTCATTAACTACACTGTAATCTGTTTGAAGTGTGGGATGCTATTTTTGCATTTGAATCACATTGGGATGGTTCCTATGCTTGAATAGAGGTTCCAAATGTATGTTAATTTTCTTTGGGATGGGTTGGACTTGATATTGCTTTATGTATATACAGCACATTAGCCTTATTGTTTCCTGAACATCTCATAACTTGATTATTTGATGAGGAAAGAATATCCACTATCTTTGATCATAGATTATCTGCTTATCAGAGAAACCAAAAGAATAAACCAAAACAACCTCCTGAAACTTGTAAACAAGTATAACAATATTATGTAATGCAAAGTTAGTATACCAAAGTCAATTATTTTCTTATCTAACAATAAGGAACAATGAAATTTGAAATTAAAGAAAATTTATATACACAATCTCCAAAATAAAATACTTAGGTATAAATCTAACAATGTATAAGACCTACATAAGAAAAGCTACAAATCTCTGACTAGAAAATATTTTAAAACAATAAATGGAGAAGTATTTCATGTTCATGGACAGGAAGTCTCAATATTATTGAGATGCCAATTCTCCTTAACTTTGTCTATAACTTCAATGCAATCTAAGTCAAAATTGTAACAAGTTAGTTTGTAGGCATCAATAAACTGATCTAAAGTTTACAAAGGTAAGAGACAAACAAAAGACCCTGAAAGCCAACATAATATTGAAGATGAGCAATGTTTGAGGGCTGACTTTTCCTGACTCCAAATCTTACTATGAAGCTATATTAGTCAAGCCAATGTGGTACTGGTGAAAGAACAGAAAAATAAATCAATGGAACAGAGTAGAGAGGTCAGACGTAGATCCACATAAATATAGTTAATTTGATCTTTCACAAAAGAACAAAGACAATCCAGCACAGAAAACATAGTCTTTTAACAAATGGTACAGGAACAATGGGGCATCCACTTGCAAAAAATAAATGAAAGCCTTCGCACATTTCCCAAAAATAACTCAAAATGGATCACTGACCTAAATGTAAAATGCAAAACTATTAAACTCTTAGAAGATAACATAGCTAAAAATCTAGAAGACCTGGGGTCTGGCAATAACTTTTTAGATATGATATCAAAGGCGTGACCCTGAGAAAAAGGACTACTAAGCCGGTCTCCACTGAATTTAAATTTCATCTTCTGTAAGACATTGTCAAGAAAATGACACTACAAGCTAGACTGGGAGACAACATTTGCAAAATTCACATCTGATAAATGATTGTTATTTAGAATACACAAATAACTCTTAAAATTTAACAATAAGAAAATAAACAATCCAATTAAAAAAATGAGTCAAAGACTTTAAAAATACTTCTGACTGAACTGAGCACCACGATGGCGAAGTCGTAAGCAGCAGAGAAAGAGCTGCTGAGTACTGTCAGTATTGTGTGAGTATTTACGCCCAGATGCTGGAATATAGCAAGGTGAGGAAGACAAGAAGGTGAGGCACAAATTGAAGCTCATGGAGAGAGTGACGAGAGAAGCTTCAACAAAGAAGAAGGAGGTAGCTGGCAGTGCCTTGTCCCTGAGATGGGACTCCTGCCTGAGAGGAGCGATTCAAAACTGTGGACACACAATGACTGCTGGTGACCCCAGAGGCCTGCAAGGAGAGACACAGCAGTGGAGGAGAGTAGCAGACATGAAGGACTGCACTAGCAGGCAGTGAGTGCTGAGAGCTCAGTTGTACCGTAGGAGAGAGAAATTGGCCAGGAACCATCTTGGAGAGGGGCTGGCTGAGCTGAGAACTCAGAGCGGCTGCAGATTCCATCTAGAGGTGCCCAGCTGGGCCCAGGCCACAGGGTGCACTGTCAGCTGCAGGCCGAATGAACCTATTTCAGCCAGAAGGTGCAGGCTCACTAGGATTATCCACGACCCTGCCAAAAAACTACTGCTGGCTTGCTGCGATAAATCACCATGGATCCGGACTCTGTCTCCACATGTTTTCTACCAGTGACAGCGGAGACATACCTGGAAGTAGACTTTTTTCTCTTTTTTCTCCCTTTCTCTCTTGTTTGTTTTTTGGTGTTGTGGTGGTTTTGTTTTGTATTTTGTTCTCTGTTTTTGTTTTCTTTCTTCTTCAGTGTTTGATCTTATTTTTACATGAGTGTGAATGTGGTTTCTGGCCTCTTTGTGGTCGCAGTCCTATTCTGTTCTTTGTATCTCTTCCTTCTCTCTTTCCCTCCAGTCCTCTGCACCATTTCCCCAAAGTGAGCATGATTCCTCTTTGTCCTCCAGCCTTATTTCTAATCTCTTCCTCTTCTTCCACTTCTCTATTTTCTCCCTAACCCATTTTAAATTTTAACCCCTGAGGGTAAAATTGACATACTATGGACTTGTATATTACAAATAATTTTCTGGTTTGTTTTAGATTTTGTCGTATAGCCACAAATCTAGTCCATACAGTTAAAGGTGGCAAGTTAATGGTTAGCTCAGTTTGTCATTTTCTATGTTGTGTTTGATTCTGTTGTCATTGCTGACAATAGGCTATAGGTACCACTAGAGCCAAAAGTGATATAATTGTTCTAAGCAGCTGTTCTTGGTACTCCAGGACTGAGATTGACTAAGGCTCACAGAAAATAATGTCATGCAGTGCCAAAGAACCAGGGGCTGGGCCAAACAGACGGCATCTTCTCATCCCCAACAAATTCAAAAAGTAGGATCTTGCAACACACTCAAAACAAACTCACTGAGAGAGAAACTAGGGAAATAACACCTTTCATGATAGCACCCCAAAAAATGAAATACCTAGGAATCAATCTAATGAAGGACATAAAAGACCTCTACATTGAAAACTACAATACTCTGAAAAAGGAGACTGAAGAAAATATCAGAAAATGGAAAGATATCCCTTGCCCTTGGGTAGGAAGAATCAATATAGTGAAAATGGCTGTACTCCCTGTTGTAGTTTGGGGTTTTCCAAGGAGAAGCAATACAACACAGGACACTTAATTATAATATTATTTTATAATAGTCACCCAAAGGGTCATATACAAAAAGACAGTGCGGGAAATCTGTCCACACACTAAAGACCAAAGAATCCAGCTGAGGGCTTGGATCCCCCAGTAATGTGCTGCATGAGCCCAGCTGAAGACCTAGAGTCCTTAACAATGCCCCCTACAAGTCCAACTGGAGGCCAAGAGCTCACAAAGATGCCTCATGCAGGCCTATTTCACATATCTGTGCTGTGAAGGCCCCAAGGTCAGTGGTGGAAGCTAGAAAGTCTACGCCAGTGGGATGAAGGATCTGTGCTAGCAGGCTGAGGGATCTGCAGTGGAGCCAGGAAGCAGTGCTCAAAGTAAGAACCAGAGCTACCGAGAAAAGTATCACCGTTCCTCAGCAACGGTGAGGTCCTGAGCTCCTCCAATGAGAATAGACAAGTTCCCATCAGGAAAGCCAGTGCAACAGGCTTCTCCAGGAGACTGAGCAGTGCACCATCTTCCCCTCTGGAGCTAGGAAGCTATGTTCAAAATAAGGACCAGAGGTCCCCCAAAGTGAACGGTAGCCATTCCCAGTGACAACAAGGTCCTGAGCTCCTTTGACGATGAGAAGAGCTAAGTTAAGAAGGAAAACCAGCATAACAAGCTTCTCCAGGAAAACCAACAGCTTCCAAACAGCTTCTCTTCTTCTCCAGTTAAACGTATTGAGTGGAAGAGAGATCGCCTCTTTAATAAATGGTGCTGGAGAAACTGCCTCTGCACATGCTGACCATTAAAATTGGACCCATATCTCTTACCATGCACTAAACTAAAGTCAAAATGGATCAAAGATTTAAATATTAAATCAGAAATATTAAATCTGCTGGAAGATAGAATAGGTGAAACTCTTGAAGACATCAATGTAGGTAAAGACTTCATGAATAAAACCCCGATCGCACAAGAAATATCACAAAGAATCAACAACTGGGATCTCATCTTATTAAAAAGCTTTTGCACATCAAAAGTAACCACCAACAGAGTGAAGCGACAACCCAGAATGTGGAAAAAAAATGTTTGCCAGCTGCTCCCAGACAAAGGATTACTATCAAGAACATATAAAGAACTTAAAAAAAAAATCACACATTCCAAATTTAAAGACCCAATCCAAAAATGGCCATCTGAGATTAATACACACTTCTCAGATGAAGATATACAAACAGCAAATAAGTATATGAAAAAATGTTTAACATCAGTGGCCATTTGAGAGATACAAATTAAAACAATACTAGGATTCCACCTCACCTCAGAAAGAATGGCTATCATCAAGAAATCAACCAATAACAAATGCTGGCAGGGCTGTGGGGAAAAAGGAACCCCTTTCCTCTGTTGGTGGGAGTATAGACTGATATAACCACTGTGGAGATTCCTTTAAAAACTAGGATTGAAGGTCCCATTTGACCCAGCTTATTCCCCTGCTGGGTACCTTCCCAGAAGAATTAAAAATGTCATACCACAGTGATATACATGCACCCATGTTTATAGCAGTACAATTTGTAATAGCTAGATCTTGGAAACAACACAAATGCCCTGGAATCAAGGAATGGACAAAAAAGATGTACTCTTTTTATGCAATGGAGTACTACTTAGCCGTAAAGAAGGATAAACTGGAGACTTTTATAGGTAATGAATACAACTAGAGACCATACTTATAAATGAAATAAATCAGACACACACTTGTGAACATCAGATTGTTTCCCTAGTGTAAGAAGCTGAAAAAGTAAATAAAATCCAAAATGTACAATAAATATTGTAAAATGGGAAGAAACTTTTTAAAAAGAAAGAGAAATTAGGATGGGGGAAGGAGAAAAGAAGGAAAGGAAAAGGAAAATTAAAAAATATATATATATATACACATGATAGTTAAGATAGTTTATACTACTAATTTCTCTTAGTTCATTGAAAAGAAAGGTTTGTGCTAATATTGTTTGGACAATTAAATGCCTATATTTTGTTTTTGTTTTTTTTTTTGGTTTTTCTCTGGTACCGGGAACCGAACTCACGACCTTGTGCTTGCCAGGCAGGCGCTTTGCCGCTGAGCTAAATCCCCAGCCCCTAAATGCCTATATTTTGTACCCTGATAATTAATTTAAATATAGCAATATGCAATGTATTACCCTCCTACTATCTTGTTTTGAAATTTTGAGTTTTTTCTCTTTAATACAAAATATTAAAAAAAAAATACTTCAGTAAGATACCACAGTACATCTATTCAAATGACCCAAATCCAGAACACAAATTACACCTGAATGCTGGTACAGATATGGGTGCACAGGAACCCTCATTCATTGCTAGTGGGAATGCCAAGCGGGTCATCTGCTTTGGAAGACAGCTTGGTTGTTTCTTATAAAACTAAACATGCACTTACCATATTATCCAGGAATTGTGTTTCTTGGGATTTACTGAAAGGAGTTGACAATTTGTGTCTACAAAAAAAATCTCACAGGAATCTTAGCATAATTGCCAAAACTTGGAAGCAACCAAGAAGCCATGCAGTGGAAAAGTAAACTGTGGTTTATCTAGACAAAGGGATATTATTTACCACTAAAAAGAAATGATCTATCAAGTCATGAAAAGACATGGAGAATTTTTTGGGGAAAACAATATAGATCTTAAGGTGCCAGAATTCTCTTTTAACTCCATGTCCCACACCAGGGCATACCACTTGGGGCAGAGTTTGGGCCCCCAAGTACTATGGCTTTGTAGCGCTAAGTCCAGCCAGGAGCTTGCACAGGTGGGAGTCTGTACCTACAGCATTCCCCTGGCTACAGTTGAATGCCAGTGTCCCTATAGTTTGATCTGAAGGCCTTCCCAATCTGCGGCTCTATAGGCACTGTGCTAGTGGATAATTTCAATGCTATGGGCTGCTGAACTTCGCCCTGATGGAGTTTTCTGTGGTGGCTCTGACCTTGCAATAAGTTTGCCAGAGGCCCCAGTATGTCTGATGGATCTTTGAAATCTGGGTGAGAGGCAGCTGCGACTCCATAGCTCATGTACTCTGTGCACATGCATGGTCAGCCCCAAGGGCATCACCAAAGCTTACCTTTCATACCCTTCAAATCAGTGGACACAGTGTCTCCTGGGCTTGTTTCGTCCATGCCTAGGACTGGCTTAGCAGTACTGCACCAGAATACAGAGTGCAAAGTCCCTAGGCAGTCCTGAACAGCAAATCCTATGGGCCCACAGGATCCTTTATGGAAACTTGCCTTCATGGTAATCAAGACTACCTCAAGCTTACCCTAAAGACTTTGAAATACCTTCAAGATTTTTCTGCAATTGTTCTTTTCTCTCTCATGCTCATTTGGTATTTTGTCATATTATTAAACAGCAGGGAGGCTCTCTTCAGATGCCAGAACCATGATTCTGGATCTCCCAGCCTCCATAACTGTGATCAAACAAATCTCTATTTTTTATAGATTGTCTTGTCTGTAGTATGCTGTTATAGCAGCAGAAGACAGACCATAACAGTGTACAATAAAGAAAACCAAAGAAATAAAATATAATATTTAAAGTAATATTTAGCTGTAATAACCTATGTAAGAAGCAAAATTAGAAAACTTTGGACATGAAGCCTGTGTCTTACATAATAGCTGACAATTAGTGGATTCAAACTGATGCTGATCATATAACTTAGACTATATTCTCACTGCCAATACCGCACATTCACAACTATTTCAAGGTATTAATGTCATATTAATCTTGTAACTTTCTGGTTCTCAATCATAAATACTTTACTAGATTGGGGGGGTACTGGGAATTGAACTCAGGACCTTGTGCTTGCCAGGCAGGCGCTGTGCCACTGTGCTATGTCCCCAGCCCTAGACTTTGATTCAACTTAACTTCCTGCTACCAATGCTTCTCTAGACAAATAAAGCAGTATTATTTATCATATTGTACATATAGGTAGAGATTGTATTTACATATTCTAATGACATGTTCTTATAATTATAAAAGACATATAGTCAGAATCTTTCATAGTTGAAAGGTTAATTCTTCTAACAGCCTCAAAGCTTTTCCTCAATTATACATCAAGATAAGGAACTTATTATAGAAAATGGATCCTTAGGTATGTAGGGTAATATCATCATTAAGAATATTACAAGAAAAAAAGGTCACTACATACTTGTTAGAGAAAACTGCAAGAGGAAGAGATAACAATCATAAATATATATGCACTAAATATGAGAGCACCCAACTATACAAGACAAATTTTAATACACATGAAAAATCAAATAAACAATAACACAAGCATAATGAGGAATTTTAATACCCCATTGTCACAAAGAGATAGATCAGCTAGACAAAAAAATCAGCAAAGAAATAATAGAACTGAGCCAAACTTGTGAACAAATGAACTTAGTAGACCTTTACAGAGTGTTCCACCCAACAATATCAGAATACACATTCTTCAAACCTGCACACAGGACATTCTCTAAAATAGAACATATACTAGCCCATAAAAAATGCAAAGGAATTGAATTTATCCCATGCATATTATCTGACCAAAGTTCAATGAAATTAGAAATTATTGACAAAAGAAATTGGAAAAATTCCATAAACACATGGAAATTAAATAACACCCTCCTGAACAACCAATGGGTCACAGATCAAATTAAAGAAAAAAATTAAACAGTATTTACAATTTTAAAAAATGCAGATATAACTTACCAGAACCTATGGGATGCTATGAAAGTAGTCTTCAGAGGAAAATTTATAGTGGTCAATTCTCACATTACGATAACAGAATGAGCACAAACAACCTAATGCTACACCTCAAGCTTCTAGAAAAAGAAGAGAAGGAAAGCCCAAAGTTCAAAGAAGAAGGAACTTATAAAGATCAGAGCAGAAATTAATACAATGGAGACTAAGAAAACAACATAAAGGATTAATGAATCAAAGAGTTTGTTCTTTGAATAAATGTAATACACCATATTATCTGAACCAAAGACTAAAATCACAAGATCATCTCAATAGATGCAGAAAAAATTTCGATAAAATCCAACACACTACATGATCAAAACCCTACAGAAAATCAGAATAGATGGTCTTTACCTCTGATAAAAGCCATCTATGACAAACCAACAACCAACAGCATTTTAAATGGATAAAACCTGAAAGGTTTCACTTTAAAATCAGGAACCAGACAAGCATGTCCATTGTCACCATTCCTATTCAATATAGTTTTAGGAACATTAACAGGGCAATTAGACAAGAGAGAGAAATAAAGGAGGAAGAATAGGAAAAGAGAGAAATAAAAGGAGTAAGGTTAGAAAAGGAAGAAGTGAAATTATCATTATTCATAGATGACATGATATTTTATATAGAAGACCCCAAAAACTCCACCAAAAGACTTCTAGATTTAATAACTAAATTCAATAGTGTAGATGGATACAAAGTTCATGCTCAAAACTCAATAGCATTCCTTTACACAAACAACAAACTCACTGAGAAAGAAATTAGAGAAAACACACCCTTCACAATAGCATCCAAAAAAAAAAAAAAGGAAATACTTAGGAATCAGTCTAACAAAGGAAGTAAAAGATCTATACAGTGGAAATTACACTACTCTGAAAAAAGAGATTGAAGAGGATTTCAGAAAATGGAAAGATATTCCTTGCTCATGATAAGAAGAACCAACATTGTGAAAATGGCCATAATCCCAAAATCGTTATACAGATACAATGTAATCCCAATCAAAACACCATTAGTATACTGATGGAGACCACTACAAAGTGCTCTGAGCAAAACTTAAATGAACCAATTGGCTTTCCATATTTACTTGTGAGTCATTGGTCCCTACTGAGGCTGTAATGGTAGGTGAAGCCATGACACCACAAAGCACAAGACAAGGCCACAGCTAAGGACACCTGGCTCCAATCTCTATTAACTAGATGAAGATTATAGCTGGAGGCATCTCACTCCTGGGTGGAGACCTTCCTGGAGATAACATAGTTCTCCTAAATTAGCATAATGTCTTTCTTAGAGAAGCCCTTGAGCAGACTTCCAGATCAGAAGATGTAGACACAACTACAAATACACTCAGCCACCTTATCTTTGACAAAGGACCAAATATGTACACAGGAAGAAAGATAGCCTCTTTAATAAATGGTACAAGAAAAATTTGCTCTCTATATGCCAAATATTAAAACTAGACCCATGTCTATCACCATGCACCAAAGTCAAAATGGATCAAATATCTAAATATTAAAACACAAACACTAAATCTACTGGAAGAGAAAGTAGGTAGAAATCTTGAGGACATACGTGTAGGTAGAGAGTTCATGAACAAAAATCAAACTGTGTGGGAAATACTTCAAAGAAACAACAACTGGGATCTCATCTTATTGAAAAGTTTTTGCACATCAAAA
The DNA here is from genome assembly GCF_000276665.1 of Chinchilla lanigera. Lineage (NCBI taxonomy): Eukaryota > Metazoa > Chordata > Mammalia > Rodentia > Chinchillidae > Chinchilla > Chinchilla lanigera. The sequence goes on from NW_004955405.1 coordinate 10,318,605, forward strand.
GAATTCACCAACAGAGTAAAAAGAAAACCCACAAATTGGGAAAAAAATTTAGCCAACTGCCCCTCAGACAAAGGACTTCTATCTAGAACATACAAAGAATTAAAAAAAAAATCAGGGCCCCCAAATTCAAAGACCCAATAAAAAATAGCCATCTGAGATGAATACACACTTCTTTTTGTTGTTTTTTTTGGTACTGGGAGTTGAACTCACAAACTTGCACTTGCCTAAGCTATATTCCTAACCAAATACACACTCCTCAGATAAAGAAATACAAACGGCAAATAAATATATGAAAGAATATTCAACACCACTGGTCTTTCAAGAAATGCAAATTAAAACAACACTGAAATTCCACCTTACCCCAGAAGGAATGGCTATCAACAAGAAATCAACCAATAATAAATGTTGACGGGGCTGTGGGAAGAAAGAAGCTTCTCCACTGGTGGTGGGAGTGTAGACTGGTACAACCACTGTGGAAATCAGTGTGGAGATTCCTCACAAAAGTAGGATTAGAGGTCCCATTTGACCCAGCTTCTCCCCTGGTTGGTGTTTTCCCAGAAGAATTGAAAACATACCACAGTGATATATGAGCACCCATGTTTATAGCAGCACAATTTGTCATAGCTAAATCTTAGCAACAACGCAAATACCCATCAACTGAGAAATGGAAAAAAAGATGTGGTATTTTTATACAATAGAGTATTACTCAGCTATAAAGAAAGATAAACTTGAGGCTTTTATAGCTAAATGGATATAACTAGAGACTACATTTATAGGTGAAATAAATCAGACTCGTGTGTGTAAACATTGTATTGTCTCCATAGTGTAAGAACCTGAAAGAGTAAATAAAATCTGAAAGATACAATACATATTGTGAAAGGGAAAGAAGCTGCTCAAAATGAAAGACCAACTGGGATAAAGAAAGAAGAAAGGAAAGAAAGGGGAAAAATATATATACACACATGCACAAGATAGCTGAAATAATTGTACTACTAATTTCTATTGGTTTATTAAGAGAAACAGTTAATGTTTAATTTTTTGATCAGTTTTGCATGCCTATATCTGGTAATCTGAACAACTATTTTAAAGATAACAATATGCAATATAACAAACATTGTTAATTTCCTATCATCTTGTTTTGATATCCTGTATCATTTTTGATGTTCTTTTTAATGTTTTAGTCTCTTTAAAATAAATATAAATAAATAAATAATGCAACAACCACTGAGAATAGTCAACGATTATTCAATTGGTCAAAAAATAAATAAATAAATAAACAAAAAGAAATATAAAAAAAGAATGATGCAAGAAAAAATGCAGACAGAATGCAAGGAATAAATAAAATATCTGGATGTGGCTCAGGCTACTTGTATTATTTAATATGTGCAAACACACTACTCTTTTTGATTAGGATAGTGGCATAGAAGGAGAGGAATGTTTTACCCTGTGTGACTTTAAGCTCTCTTCAGCAGGTGAAACAAAATTCCTAACATTCTCAGTAAAAAAATGTGGGTGATACAGCAATGACTACATAGTTAAACAACCCTGAACTTCAACCGTATGCCATTTAATAGCTATAAAATATTAAGTCAGTTTATTTAACCTTCCTCATTTTTTTACTTCTTCTTTCCTTCCCTTTCTCCCCATTCCTTCCATCCCTAATCCCCTTCCCATCTCAATTTATCAATCTGTAAACAGGGGTATAAATATTATGTTGAAGTGGTTGAACAATGAAGGGAGATGATATGAACAAAGTGCCTGGTAAAAAACAGACACTTAACAGAAGAGTAAGTTAGAATATAGACTACACTGCTGTTATTTTATTTTACTTTTGTTTTTTTGAGACAGGGTCTAGCTATGCAGCTCAGATTGGCCTTGAGCTCACTTTGTAGCCCCGGCTGGTCTTGAAATTACAACTATTCTCCTGCCTCAGCCTCCCGAGTGCTGGGATTATAGGTGTGCGCCACCACACTAGTAAGCCCAGTTTACACTGCTGTTAAAACCCCAAAACACAGTGAGTTAAACAGTAGTTGACTTCTCTGAATTACTGGTCTAACACTAGTGAATGGGATTTACTTGTTGACATCATCTTGAGACCACTGTCATTCTTTCGGTCAAGAATCCTGCTAGTTGCTAACCAGTGGAAAGAAGGAAAGATGGGTTTCTTAAAGCATGAGGTATTATCCTTCAGGAAAGGATGCTTAACTTGCCCACGTCATTTCCATTCATATCCCATCAACAAGACTTAATCTTCTGTAGGCTAAATCTTGCTGCAAGAGATTCTGAGCAATCAAGTTGTACAGCCATGTAACGAGCCAAAGTTCTGATTGTTTTTACTAAAAGGAAGAGAGGTTAGCTGTCTGCACCATAGTAACTAGTTTTATTGTAGCCAACAAATCATAAAAGATGTTCTAATGAAGTTGTCAGTATAAGGGAGGTAGGTCACAGAGCACTTGAGTATCTTGACAGATGACTCAGTGGTGAATAATTCTAGAGCCAGCAATATTCAAAACTACATGCATTTAAGAACCTTCATTACTTGTAGATCCTAATGTCTTCAATCACTCACACTTGATTCCTGAGCCACATCTGAGCAATAAGGAGACAACAGGAGGTGGTTGGGTCTCATAATGGTCATTGTGTTGTGTTGACCATGATCTGAGGGAAGTCCTGGGATCTCAGCCTTTTCTCTCTTTTTATGGGGGGGAGGTCTTTTTTGAAACAAGGTCTTGCTATGCAGTTCAGACTGGCCTTGATCTTACTTTGTAGCCCAGGCTGGTCCTGAACTTGTAACAATCCTCCTGTCTCAGCCTCTTGACTGCTGGGATTACAGGTGTGCACCACCATGACCAGCTTTCAGCCTTCTCTTAAGGTCTTTCACACTGCATTCTGCATTGGCTTCTCTATGAAATCTCTATTCAGTCCTGAACATCTATATACTTGAGTAGTCTCAGTCTCCTCCATAGGTCTTCTAACACTCTCTTAGGAAGCTGTGACCTTGTCTCTATAGTCCCAGCTATTAGGTAGCTTGCTACAAAATAAATCCCGAGAACTAAAACCACAATGTTATTCTCTCTCTGAGCTTTACTACTCCCTGGTTTTTTACTTCTACTTTCTGTTACTAAAACTGACTTGGATATTAATGTAATCTGGAATCAAGTGTATTATGACTTTTGGACTTGCCATATGAGGCATTGACTATCAACCTACTGGCACTCAGGGTGCTTAAAGTGAGGTTAAAACGGACACTTCAGCATGCCAAACCCACCAATCCTAGTACTAGATTCTTCTCTCTGCTAGTCTCTGTCACTAAAGTCTCAGCATGCCTTTGAATTATACCTACTTGCATAATGACTGGAGTACATAGAAAGCTGCAGGAACGAAGGGCAGGTGCTCTGTAAAGGCAGAGTGTCAGGTCCTTAAGAACCTGCTAGAGGAAACTTGGAGTGACACTAAGTTCCATGACTGAAGAAATCCTATTTTATTCACCAAATATGTCCAGTGCCTAAATTTTATCACCTAGAATAAGCCAATATTTCCTAATTATACAAGTGAGGCACTAAGCAGAAATGTAAATAAAAATAAAGGAAAAGGCTAATCATAAAAACTAAGACTATGAAACACAGCATGTATTTCCTAATTGCCAATATCAGAAAGGAAGTTGCCCTTACCCCTCAGTCTTGCCTCATATCTAGGCCAAGCAGAAGCATTAGCTGCATAATTTATAGAGCCATGTATAAAATGAAAATATGGAAATTTTGTTTAAAAATTTAGAATTTGACAGAGTGTGCAGAGCTCCCTGAGCCTGTGATCTTATGCAGCTGCACAAGTTACATGCCCACTGTGTTAGTCACTTTCTCACTGCTGGGAGAAAATACCTGACACCTGAAGTCTTACAATTTCAGTGGGTTCAGCCGATGGTTGGCCATTTCTAGGTCAAAAACAGCATGGCAGAGCTTCCAGGCAGAAGAAAGATGCTCACATCATGGTAAAGAGGAAGCAGAGAAAGGCGCTTGGGATGACCCTGGGACAAGAATACACCTTTCTCAATTAGGCCCCCAGTGTCCTGCCCCTTCTGACCAGGCCCATCCACAAATATGAGACTTTGAGGGACATTTTAGATCTAAACCATAATACTCATGATATTCAACACCCTCTTTACATAAGTAAACCTGCTGTCCAGATCGAGCAGACCAAGCAAGATCGATTACAACTTCTCTATAAAATTGGACTTAGAAATTTAGGAAAGTAGGAAATTATAGGAATTTAGGAAATTTATAGAAATTTAGGAAATTAAATGGATATAGGCACTGAACTCCAAATGCTAATTTTGCCTTAGAGTTGGTGACCATTCTCAACCGTGTGAGCATGGTTCCAGTAGTAGAAAAGAACCAGTTTAAGGAAAAGTTGTAGAATGTAGTAGCATAAGCTGAAATAATCAAGACACCATGTGACCATAGAGACAGTAGCTATCTGATGAATTCCCAGGAGGCTTGATTGCATTTCCATTTTCCTTTTCTCTTGAGGCCCTGCTGCACTTCTAATAATCTCCTGTGTCCTTCTAATCAGCTCATTACTTGAGCTAATTGGCGTAGTGGTTGTGAAAGGGATTTGTTTTGCTTCATTTTTTTTACTTTCTACCTGAATAACCAGGAAAATGTAACAAGTCAATCAAGTGGCACCCCAATGGATTGGGTCACAGTTTCTTTTTTTTTTTTTTGGTTTTTCTCCGGTACCAGGAACCGAACTCACGACCTTGCGCTTGCCAGGCAGGCGCTTTTGCCGCTGAGCTAAATCCCCAGCCCCGGGTCACAGTTTCTTAATCTGTTCTGCCTGTGATACAAACTCTAGTAAGACTGAGCCCACTGGTGGCAGTTAAGTGACACAGGTAGAGAAGAGAAAAATGCCCAGTAGAAATCCTTTAGCTGTTCTGGACTAATACCTAAAGCTGGTTAGTTAATAGAAGGCATGAGGTAGAAAATAATTTTTAAAGAACATATTTTAAATGTTTCATGAATTTGAAGCACCTAAATTGATATTTGTGCAACAAATTTTGTAATATAGGCACAAGTCCTTTATTTTTCAGTAGTACAGTTAATAGTGTTCATAAAAATATTTTTATTCCATCATTCACACATCAGACATCTGTGAGTTCCTGTTCTGATTTGTCCAAATTGTACTGACACTTTAAAGATTATTACAAATTAAAAGGAACACAAATTTTCCCCAAATTTTTACATTTATCAATATTTTATTCTTCATTCATTGGCAATAAATTTTGACAGCAATTTTTAAATGACTTACTGACTCTTTTAAAATCATGTAACTCATCTTTGTTTGTTTGTTTTTTTTGTTTTTCTCCGGTACCGGGAACCGAACTCACGACCTTGCGCTTGCCAGGCAGGCGCTTTTGCCACTGAGCTAAATTCCCAGCCCCAATGTAACTCATCTTTGTAGAAATAATTCACATACAGTTATATTTGCCAGTTTTAAGTGAACAACTCAATGAATTTGGACATTAACCATTACTACAATCAAGGCATAGAACATTTGCATCACTGTCCAAATCTCTATTGTACCCATCCTTTTGCTGTTAATAACTTTTAAACTGTTTAATTATTTCCTTTATTATTTTTTATTTTGAATTAGTACGTGTTTGCAATACATAATGAATACAGTCTTCATGGGAGTTGGTACATGTACATAATGAATCTTAACTTTTTTTATTTCCTATTCTCTTCTTTCTCTACTCTTCCTCTATCCCTATACTCCTTTCCCATTTGCCAAAGATTTACGTCTTTATTTTCTATAATCAATATTTTTGCTCTAAATTATTTATCCTTTGGGTTTTTCATATAAGAGAAATCATATGATATTTAACTTTCTGTGCCTGGTTTATTTCACTTTGCATTATGGTCTCAAGGTGCATCCATTTTTCTGCAAATTTACCACATTTTCTTTATCCATTCATCTGTTGATGGATAGGCTGCTTTGAAGATTTAGCTATTATTAATTGTGCTGCTGTAAATATGGGTATGCATATATCACTGTAATATATCTTTCACTCTTTTAAGAAAATACCCTTGAAGGAGTATAGCTGAGTCAAATGTAATTTCTATTTTTTCATGTTTTGAGAACTCTCCATATTGATTGTATATGTTATGGTTCACTAGGGGAACAGATTTCATATAAAGTATAGTTACATATGTTATAGAAATGATTTACAAAGTAGGCTTGGAATGGCTGCCTGCAAAGTCAGAGGTGAAAGAATGCAAAGTGGCTGTCTGTGTGCTGCAGAGTCAGAGGATCCAGTCAGAAGTCGAAGGCCTGGAGCTCACTGTAGAATCTGGTGTGACTCTGTGTCAGAAAGCAGGTGGTCTGCATTGGAAGGCTGAAGAGTGCACTGGAAGCCTGAAGGAACAGGAGAAGTACATCCAATGGCAAAGACAGAGCCCTTTCTTTCCCTTTGTATTCCATCCAGGTGACAAGCCTATTGGTTGGTGCCACTCACATTCAGAGTGGGTCTTTCCTTCTTAGTTTGTGGTTTACACATCAATCATCCACAGATACACTCAGAACTGCACTTCACTAATCCACTAGGCATTTCTTAATACATTCAAGTTGACACCACAATTGACTATCACACTGATTTCCACAGTAGTTGTACTATTGTATACCTCCACCAACGATTTAGAAGCGTTCCCTTTTTCCTACAACCCTGCCAGAATTGTTGCTTTTTGAGTTCTTGGTGACAGCCATCCTTTCCAGAGTAGGATAGAATCACAGTGCTGTTTTGCTTTGCAGTTTGCATTTTTCTAGTGGCCAGTGATGGTGAACACTTCCTCATACACTTATTTGTACTTCTGAGAAGCGTCTATCCATTTCACTTGCCAATTTTTTGTTTGGGTCTTTATATTGGCAGGTTGTATTCTTTTAGAGTCAACCTCCTCCTCATCACCCAGCCTGTGAGATTATGTTCTTTTTCTCTCTTTCTGTTCCTTTTCATGTGTGTGTGTGTGTGTGTGTGTGTTTGTGTATCTAGAGATCAAACCCAGGGCCTCACACATGCTAGACAAACTCTTTACCATTAATCTCCACCCTAGTCCTGCTGGTTTGTTCTCTATCACTCTAGTTTTGTCTTTTCTAGACTTTTGTGTGAATGGAATTGCATACTATATAGTGTTTTGTACTATAGTTTTTTTACTTAGCATAATGCTTTTGAGAATTCCTGATGTTGCATGAACTGGTAACTCATTCCTTTTTATTACTATTACTTCAGTGTATGAATTTAGAATAATTCTTTTATTTACTGTATTCACTTGTTGATGACCGCTTGGATTGTTTTCATGTTAGCGCTATTATGAATAAAGCTACTATGAATATCTATGAATAAATCCTTGTATGGACCTATATGTTTATATTCTTAAAAGTAAAATGGGGAGATTGTATGGTAGATTTTGTTTATCTTTTAAGAAGCTATAAAAATATTTTTCAGAGTTAACTGCACGGTTTTCTATTCCCATCAGCAATGACTAAAATAGTTCAAGTTGCTCCACAGTCTCACCAATATTTGCCAAAGGCAACTTTTTATTGTAGTTGTTCTACTGGAAATGTGGTGATATCTTACATGGTTTTAATCTGCATTTCCTGAATGACTAGCATTATGCATTTTTTTTCATATATTATGTGTCTTCTTTCTGGGACTGGCTATAGGATAGCCAGCTTTGTTTCTTTTCTATAATAAACTTTCCATTTAAAGCTTCTGCCTGAAGATTCACGATCTTGTGTCAGTTTTAGTTTCCATTATCACTGAAGCAAAGACCCAGGCCGGCCAGGGATCACATTCTGGAGCCCAAAATGAGGCCTTGCTGCAAAATTCGCGTGGACCCCCAGATTTAATGAGTCATGCAAGCTACTGGGTAGAGCAAAGAAGCGACTCCGGGGGTGGGGATGGCAGCCCTATGCTCAGCTCCGCGGTCGGTTTTCTCCTTTCCCAGCCCCTACCCTGGATATCCTGCAGTGTCAGGACTAATTTAATATATGAGAGCTGGTCAATCCTGTAATTATGACTTCTGGGAATTAAAAATAATCAGGAATTGCATAATGGGGCCCTGTAGTTTTCCCTCCTTTCTCTTTTTTTTCTCTCCCACTCTGCCCTCTCCTATTGGCTTCTCAGAGAAACTAAGATATTTGAGTAAATGTCTGTTATGATTTACTTAAGGATAAATAAAAGAAACTATTTCTATCTTAGACACCTAGAGAAAATTCTGATTATTGTATCTGAAAGTGCACTCTGATTTAATATAATTTTTATGTGTTTTATATGGTTTTCGTTGGTTATTCTGGTGGTTCCTCTGTGTTTATTACAATTAGTTTGGCTGGCAACAACTGACAATTTGCTTCAAACCTCACCAGAGGGGGGCTGGGGATAGCTCAGTGCCACAGCACCTGCCTGGCAAGCACAAAGCCCTGAGTTCAATTCCCTTTACCAACCAAACCAAACCAAACCAAAACCTCACCAGAGCGGAACTACCCCCAAAGTTGCTAAAAGTATCTGTAGCGAGGTTATCTGCAGCTGCTTCATTGTTTTTGTTTTTTTTTAAATTCATCCTATGTTTTTTCTTTCTTTTCTTTTCTTTTCTTTTCTTTTCTTTTCTTTTCTTTTCTTTTCTTTTCTTTTCTTTTCTCTTTTCTTTTCTTTTCTTTTCTTTCTTTCTTTCTTTCTTTTCT
>NW_004955405.1:10327434-10334837 GCF_000276665.1 Chinchilla lanigera
TCCCTCCCTCCCTCCCTCCCTCCCTCTCTCTCTCTCTCTCTCTCTTTCTTTCTTTCGTGTAGACATAGCTCCTAGACTGTAATTGCAAAGTTAAAGATAGAGACTTTCAGTTGTTTTTTCTCCTTTTGTTTTACCTGGAAACAGCAGATGGTCAAGGGTTAACAAAATCACTTAGGAATAAAGGAAAAGAAGCGGGAAGGGGATTGTCTCCTGGTGGGCCACTGAGGGTGGTAGGACTGCTGGACAAATCTTCTGTGGATAAAAAAAGCAGCTGCCCAAATCTTTTTGTTTCAGTTACCTCCGTGATTGGTGAATCCCGCAGCTTTCCACAGACCTGCGGTGCCACTTGCCCGACACCCGCACTTCCGGTTTCTTCCCATTACATTCACTAGGGAAGGGAAAATGCTTTTGAGAGAAGAATCAACAGACCCAACACGAAAAACAAAACAAAAAGACCCAACAGGGTAAGTCTTGCGGACGTGCACGCCAGACTTCATTGCTCTGAGGGCTTGAACACAGGGAGGTGATTTGGCATGACGCAAAGTCAAAGGACTACACTCCGCTGGGAAAATTTGTTTTTTAGAAAATGTTCTGTTTGGTTCGGGTTTCCTTTGGCTGTTTGTCTTGTTTTGGTTTCCTTGAAACGTAAAGTGGGCAACTTGATCTTAATATCTTCCAAGAGTCCACTGAGACATGTCGTGGCTGATTGATCAACTTATAACTATAAACCTGTGAATAACAAAAAGGCGATTTTTCTTTTGTAATACTGCATAGCTATGATATCCTTTGGGATTAAAACAATGATCTCAAAATGAGTCCTGGGGGCAGCATTTTACAAAATTTGAAACTTTCCATGAAATTCTTTTTTTTGTTTTTGTTTTTTTTTCTGGTACCCGGAATCGAACTCATGACCTTGCGCTTGCCAGGCAGGCGCTGTGCCGCTGAGCTGAATCCCTAGCCCCTCCCACGAAATTCTTAAAAACAGTTGTTGTAAGGACACTGCCACTCCGTATTTTGGCAAGGGTGTTCCCTGCACCATTTAACACCATTGAGTGCAAAGTAATATTATAGCCACTAAGTTGCATAAATTCACTTTTATATTCTATGATTTAAATTAATATTTTGTATTTGACATACCCAGTTTAACATTTTTTTGGTGAATAATCTTAAAATAATTCCTAAACTATGATTGCAGGGTTAACTTTCCCTTCTGCTGTTGTGTGCTTATTCTGGGATAATTTGGGAATACAAGTTTACTTAACAGTCTGTTACTTTAGCCAATTCTAATTGAAAGGTAACATCTGTGTATTAACTGTTGCTCATTTGAGACTAAAAAAAGGGAGGAACATTTAAACTTCCAAGTAGTTATAAAGATTATATGGGATTTATAAATAAACATATTAAAGTTAGCCGTATAAACAAGTGATTTAAATTGGTTTCACTTTGCCATAAATGTAATTTAAATTTCTTTTAATAAGTTGGCAAATTTGTTTTGGTGTATTATTCTGTCTCCTATTTGGAATTCTAACACAAAAGCAATATAAATCTGGTTTGTGTCTATATTACAAGTATAGCAATTTGACTTTAGGATTTTGCTTTGACAAAAATAATCTGTTATCAGTAATTTAAAAATAAATTTTTTTTTTCTTTTTTTGGTATTTTTGAGACAGGGTCTCACTATGCAGTTCAGGCCAGCCTTGAACTCACTTTGTAGCCCTAGGTTTGTCTCAAACTCACAACAATCCTCCTGCCTCAGCCTCCCAAATGCTGGGATTACAGGTGTGCACCATGATGTCCAGCTTAAAAATAACTCTTAAAAGTAAATTCACTAGATATAGCTGAGAGAAATGCTCCTAAATATTTATAATAAAACATCTGGGTTAAAAAATAAATACAAGCATTCTTGGCTTCTTAAATTTTATCAAAAAATAATATATTTGAGTCTATTAAATGTGTTTTCATAATTGGTGATGCAAAAAAATGTTTAAGATTGTTTACTTCCTGGGTCTTCACTAAATATAAGGACATTAAAAATTAAAATTTTAAGCTGGGTGTGGTGGCACACACCTATAATCCTAGCACTTGGGAGACTGAGGAAGATTGCTGCAAATTCAAGGCCAGCCTGTGCTACATAGTGAGTTCAAGGCCAGCCTGAACTACATAGCAAGACCCTGTCTCCAAAAAACAGCTAAAATTCTGATATATAATTCTACATCAAAATAGGAAGGGTTTAAACTGTGTCTTGATTTTTATCTTTATCTTACTTAGAAATTTGATTAAATTGCCTAAGTATACATCATGTAATCAGCCTGTTTGTGGTCTGTGTACTGTCCTAAACTTGTGAGAGGTCTAAAATTGTACTGTAATTTTATTTTTGTCAGTACTGTTAACCTCTACTTCAAAGGTAAAACCTAGATTAATATATAAGGACTTTTATTATGTAACTGGAATTCTAATTATTACTGGCTGATTTGAAAATTAATTACATTTGTTTTCCAAATGTACAAATCTTTCTAAAATACAAAGTTTAGGAGAACAACTTACCATGCTGGAGTCTTCTAAACTGAAATTATTTGTAATGATAGACTTTCGCAGGTGTGTGTATTCCTTATTACATCATGACTATCATCTTTAAGCAGAAGTAATTAGATGTGTTTGCATTTCAAACACAGTCACCTTACTAATTAAAGGATTAGGCACTGGTTGCCTAAGGAGCATATCCTGGAACACTTAAAGTCATATAATTAGTTAAAAGTAAACTATTAGAGATAAATTATACAAAAATTATTTTATTCTTTATAGTAAAAGACCAAATATATTTTTAGAAAGATAATAAAAAGTGTGATGGTCCTGATAGAATTTCTTATTCATAATAGTTATCCTAAAATGCTATATACAAAAAAAAATTGTTTTGTCAGTTGCTAAACTTATCTCAAAGTTTTTTATTGCAATTTTTAAATTAAAAAAAAAATTTCATTAGTACATGTGTGTGGTACACGCACCTTACAATCATCTTGGGGAGTGAGTACATGTGTATAATACAGTTTGTTTCTTTTTTAACCCCCTTTCCCTTCCACCTGCCCCCCAAATTTCCTTTCCCTATTTATTCTTGTTCATATCAATCCTAGCTCATGTTTATGACACATAATGTTTACATTCATGGGGACTGTTGAGTCCTTGTACTTGACATATCTTTATTCTACTTACTTCCCCTTCCACTTCCTCTCTCCACTCCCCCTTGTTCTCCTGGACCCCTTCCCATTTGCAAGAGATCAACCCCCTTGTCTCCTTTTACCCTCCTTTATTGTGCTCTTGTTTGTACTTTGCCTTACTCAAATGAGAAAAAATGGTATTTAAGCTTCTGTGTCTGATTTAATTCACTAAACATTATGTTTTCTAGGTACATCCAGTTTCCTACTCAAAGGCAAAGGGGCATGGCAGAGGGGCATGGAGGAGGAGAAACAGGCCATGGTGTAGCAGGCAGGAAGCAGAAAGCAGCAGGTAGCAAACAGCAGTGAGCCCACTTTTCCCTTTAATCCATCCAGGCTTTAAGTCGTTCCAGTGTTGCCACCCACACCCAAGGTGGGGCTTCTGTCTTCAGTAAATCCATCTGGCTACACCCAGATTGATGCTAATTCCAGTTAGTGAACTACATCCTTAATCCCAGTATCACACACCTTAGATCTAGCAATCTTGGAAAAGGCCCACCTATGAGTACATGAAGCTTTGGGGGATATCTGGATACAAGCCAAAACAGCACTACTCAAGGAAAGGGGATAACTGTCATTTGCCCTCACTTTATATTTCAAGGTGCCCTCAATATCTTAAATATTGCCATATTTAAATAAAAATTGCCATATTTGTGTTGAAGCACACTTCAACACTTGTAGAACTGACCTTCTGGATAAACAATGATTGAGACTTGGAGACCAAAGCCAAAAAAGATAAACAGGTTAAAAGACAGCAAAGGGGCTGGGGATTTAGCTCAGCAGCAAAAGCGCCTGCCTGGCATGCGCAAGGTCGTGAGTTCGGTTCCCAGTACCGGAGAAAAACCAAAAAAACAAAAAACAAAACAAAAAAAAAGACATCCAGCCATCATACCTCAGTGAAAGGAGTCACTGGTGAGGAGGTAATATGCTATTTTTGACAACCCTTAGGCTGTAACTCCTTAATAGGTCCCTCTTGCATATCTCTGTCTTCCTGAGAAACCACTCTGAAGATACCACCACATATTACAGCAGCCATTGATATTTTCCTACTAATCTATCCATAACTGTGTAAAGTTTGTAATGTTCCTATCCTATTTCATAAATGGATGTATGTTTATTATTATGTGTTTCCTACAACAACCATTGAGAAGAATTAATGATTTTCAGTAGGTCACTCATGTATAGCTCTATTTATTTTCTTTAGAAGCCACTTTGAAGATACCAAAGTATAGTACAACAACTCTTGATAATCTCCTACCTCTTTTGTCTGTAACTCACTATTATTTGTCTATTTGTTTTCCTGAGAAACTATTTTGTAGACAATAATATGTAAAATGATAATCATTGATAATTTCCTACCATTTTGTCTGTAATTTGCTAAATCCCCCCTATTATTGTTATCCTTCTTTTATTCTTTAAAATAAAAAAATATATATATTAAAAAAAAAAAAAAAGACAGCAAATATTTTGGCCTTTGCTCTCCAAGGTCAGCCAGGACACAGGAAACAACAGGGCCCTCAAAAGGGCCCTACAACTCTGGTGAGTTTCCCAATCTCCCAATTAGATGGGTTGTAAGGACCCTAGAGACTAGGACCAACCAGTGTATGATTTGCAAATAGGAAGGTCTCTGCAGAGGAATGTCCTCAAAGCTTTTAAAGGAAGCCAAATGGTTAAGAACCTGATCTGAGCCTGGCATGGTGATGCATGCCTGTAATCCCAGCACTTGGGAGGCTGAGGCAGGAGGATCGTTGTAAATTTGAGACTAGCCTGGGCTACAGAGTGAGCTCAAGGTAAGGCTGAACTGCATAGTGAGACCCTGTCTCAAAATGAGCAAAAAAAAGAATAAAAAAGATAAAAGAACCTAATCTGTCCTGCAGGTGATACAACTGGTAAAAGAAAAAATCTAGAGGAGCCCCGCTGACCTTATGAAGAAAATAGGTTGATTTTTAACTGACATAGAGGCCATGTACTCAGTCTTAAACACCTAGCAGAAAAAGAAACCTAAAATATAGAATAATTAACAGTAATACAACACAGAAAAAAGGAAGGGTAGAGTTCCTAGGACCTCCAATAAAGAAAAGAAGCCAAAGAGTTAGGTCATACCTTAAAAGGGGATCTAGATAATATATCAACTGGTTGTAGGATTTACTTTTAAAAAGGCATAAATGGCCACAATATTAAAAAAAAAAAAAAAAAAGCTGATGAGTTCCAATGGCCTCCAACCACACTACACCTTTGCCATCTTAACCTGCAAAAAGTTACTTGACCTGAAGCAGGCCAAGTCGTCCTCTGCCTTCAGTGCTCAAGTCCTCTTGGTGTAATAAGACTTCTGAAAGAACTCGCTTCTGGCATGTGTGAGAGAGAAAGAGAGAGAGACAGAGAGAGAGAGAGAGAAAGAGAGAGACAGAGAGACACAGAGAGAGAGAGAGGGAGACAGAGAAAGAGAGAGGGAGGAGGGAGAGAGGGAAAGAGAGAGACAGGACAGATATTAAATAAAACTCTGCTTATGTTAACAAATCTCACTCACTTCATTCACCAGATCTGGCACTATCCAACTTCTAGCTCTTCCCCAAAGTCAAAATGATCCTTCGAGGTAAATGTTCTAAATCAATTCTGGATATCAGGACAGCCATGGATACTGCAACTAAAGACACAAAAGGGAACTCCCAGAACCACTTCGGAAAGTGCTAAAGCTATAGCATGAGTATATTTAAAGTGAAGGAGGAGTATTTTGAGGTGGGTTAATGGCAACATATATTTTTTACAAATTTAAACAACAGATTTTTAAAATCGCATCTTGTAGTTGAGTCAGGAAGTTTCCTGATTAACTCTCCTGCTACACATTCCAAGGTATTAGTATGTGACTTTACACACTATGAACTGGATATAAAAAGAGGTGGACTTTTCGACAGGTGCAGTGTTGGACAGTGGTAAAACCACCTTGTCTATTTGTACTTGGTTTTTATTTCTCCTAGGTCCACCATTGTACTACTTCTTATCTTTTGCCCGTGCTTGTTTACTCTGGTTACGTTTGGCTCTTCTAGATTACAACAGTTTCATATAGAGATGATGACCATACGTGGCTTTGGGTCTGCGCCCACAGTTGGTGCCAAAGGTTGAAGCCTGCAGTGCAGGCCCGGGATCAGGAAAGAAAGGGTCTCTATTCCTCTGGTAGGCAGGGCCAGTTGTTCTAGTGCAGCTCTGAAGCAGCTCCAAAAATGGGCCTTCGTCTTTTGGCTCGCCTTAAGATTAAGGACGATGGTATTCCTGACTGGGGGTGGTGGGGAGACAGGAGGAGAATGGCAAGATGTTGAAGCAGCAGCCTGAGAGAAAACAAGCAGGTAGACCTAATTTGGGGCAAATAGAGCCTATCAGTTAAATGTGCAAGCCACTGCAGCCCTGGAAATAGGAGAGTGGCGCACAAGGGCAAATTGGATGAGACCAATGTAAGCAAAAATGGTGATGGATATGACCAAAAACTGACCCTAGATTTCATTATAATGTATTTCCCTAATAAAATTTCTACCCAGAGAGGTGACAACACACTTTTAAGCACATTTCGATCCTGTGAAAATTCATACCTTCAAAGTAAGTAAACTCTACCTATCTGGGGATCTCCACCCATTTTGGAAAAAAAATCTATGAATAATTAATTACATGCCTTTGGACCCCATAAAAGTGAAACATATCCTTCATTAGGTGCTTCTGTATCTGAGAAGACCTGGCTTTTTGTTTGCTGAGTAGCTGACTTCCTGTCTCTTCATGGGGCTGCCCATGGTATAGTAAACTTTTTTCCATCTCTCCAGTAAACTTTTTGGGGGAGTCTTTTTGAGACGGTGTCTCACTATGCAGTTCAGTTTGGCCTTGAGCTCACTTTGTAGCCCAGGCTGGTCTCAAACTTGCAATGATCCTCCTGCCTCAGCCTCCTGAGTGCTGGGATTGCAGGCATGCACCACTATTCCCAGCTCTCCAATAAACTTTCTAATTAAAGCTTTTGCCTGTAAATTCATGATGTTGCCTCAGTTTTAATTTCCATTATCATGAAAGCAAGGACCCATACTAGCTAGTAATAGTTTGAGTTCTGTATTTGTTGTATATCATTGTGGGTATGTCTTTTATTAAGTATATATGGTACTAAATTTTCTTTCAGTTCATGGCTTGTCTTTTCATTTTCTTTCTTTTTTTTTTTTTTTT
>NW_004955405.1:10334937-10411231 GCF_000276665.1 Chinchilla lanigera
TTTTTTTTTTTTTTTTTTTTTTTTGGTTTTGGTTTTTTTCTGGTCCCGGGAATTGAACTCATGACCTTGCGCTTGCCAGGCAGGCGCTGTGCTAAGGCACTGAGCTAAATCCCCAGACCTCATTTTCTTTCAATGATTAAAAGTTTTTCATTTTGGAGAAGTCCAATTTATTGATTCCTTTATGTTTTAGTTTGTATTTTTTATCTTCCTTCTATAAAATTTTAGCTTTTGTGAAATAACACCTTGATTTTTGGATTTACGTTTATTTGGTTATACAATATTCAATTTACATTATTGTGAGTACAACACCTTGTAGAAGCACAGCTACATCTTAATATGTGTAGTACTACTAGACTGAGAGCTCAGACATGCAAAGTTTACTAAAAAGTAACATCAATAGCCTTGAATCTTCTGCATGCGGACCTCCCTTGGGGAGTCTGACGAAGGACCAGAGTTTGGTTAATCTTAAATTGAGAGATCAATTGTATGTTTATAAAAGTAGTCCCAGATTATGTCTTCATTTTTGGATTTTACAATTAAAGAAAAGCTTACATACTAGAGCAGTGTTTTACACACAATTTTTGCAGAGCTCTATGATTTCATGTTGCTTACTTGTAAGGGTAGAATATCCCCATTTAGTTGGAATGGATTCTCATTATAAAAGAAAGTTAAAGTAAAGAAAAACAGGCTTAATAGCATGTATATTTCTTATTGTTAAATAAATATTATATGAGGCCACTGTTTTTAACTAAACTCTGATACTGCACCTCAACAGGTGAGACTAAAATTCAAGCTGGACTTCCTGACCTTCGTAGAAACCAGAGGGTAGAAAAACATGCTTGAATTTCCCAAACGTGCTAGTTTCAATTCACACGGTAATGGATTTTCCTCTGTCTCAATCATTACACAAAAAGGCCAACCCGAAGTAATCTGACTTTAATCAATCAATTATTTTTCCATTTTCTGGCTTTCTGTCCCCATCTTACAAGGAAAGTAACTTTAGAACGACCAGTCCTGCTTTTTGTCCTTTGTTTCTTCTTTTTTCAATCATTGTCATCTATTAAAACTAGTCTTTTTTGCCTGGCCCTTTGAAACACTTATTTTAGTTTATGAAAATTCTATTTTCTAGAATCAATGTAAAGCAAATTTAATCTTTATGCTAAATTGCTATAGTTTCATTCTTTGGCAATCTAGAGAAGGGATATCCAGAAAACTAGTACTTCTCAAAATGGTACCCTTGAAGCCCAGCTTGTGTGACATCTTTACCAAAGAAAAGACATTTTTAGAGAAGTGACAAGACAAAGGTAAAAGACTTTGAGTCTGTAGGTGCAGCAACTTGTAAAAAACCAATTAAATGGTAGGTAAAGTTTAGTTAGTAAAGTTTTATATTCTTCTAGAACTATCTCCAAGCTTATAAGTACCTAATGTCATCTTTAGTGGTTAACCTTTATTCTCTTTTGGAGAAGGGGAGTGGGGAAGACACTTTGTCTTTGTTTGTATATATCCTGTTTTTAGACAAAAGGAGGATGGAAAGCTTCTGTTTCTTCTTTTTAATTTTTATTTTTTTTGGTTTTGTTTTTTTTTCCGGTACTGGGAATTGAACTCACGACCTTGCACTTGCCAGGCAGGCGCTGTGCCGCTGAGCTAAATCCCCAGCCCCTAGAGAGCTTCTGTTTCTTTCCTCCTGCTCTCCATACCCCTCTTTTTCCTCTTGTTCCTCCCCACCCCCACCCTCACTTCTCTACCTTTTTCAGTGCTTGGAATTGAACCCAGAGATGCTCTGCCAATGAGCTATATCCCTAGCTCATTTTATTTTTCATTTTGACACATGGTCTCACTAATTTGCCCAGGTTCCCTTCAAAACTACAATCCTTCTTCCTTCGCCTCCCAAGTAGCTAAGATTACAGGTGTGCACTGTCATGCCTGGCTCCACTTCTTGTGTTCAACTCAACAATCCTTCATATTTTGGGGTGGCATACACTGCTTGCCTACATATCTCCAGTGAAAGTAATTGCCTCTATAAGTTTAAGAAAGTAAAGGTTGGAAATCATGATTGAATAGGTACTAACCCGAGGAGATCAGTCAGGTGTGAGTACACTGGACAAGATGTGTAGAAGATAGAGACTGTTTCCTAACCAAAGCCATTTCCTCATCTGTCTGGCTAACAGAATCCTGACTCTGTACAGCAGTGCCAATGTGCCCGGAATAGTAAACACTATCAGTGCTGCTAGTAGTAGCCAGCCACAGAGACTCAGTGTGCCACACCTCCTCAAGAAGCTCTGGCCATTGCAGCTGGGGATTTAGCTCAGCGGCACAGCACCTGCCTGGCAAGTGCGAGGTCATGAGTTCGATTCCTGGTACCAGAAAAAAAACAAACAAACAAAAAAACAAACTCTGTCCCTGAGACACCAAGTTGCCGATTCTTGCTTAGTTGATCTTTGCAGCAGCCCAAAAATGTTGACCAGTAAATAGAAATATGTGACATTCTAAGTAGGTCCTTATTTGCTTTAGTTTTTTAAGATGGATTCATGAATAGCCTCCACAGGTTGATTTACATTTAAGATATTTTTGAGGTTGGGCAATTTTCCTAGTTATCTTAAAAGACAGTATCAGCCTTTATCAATTTTAATGTCAGGATACAATTTCTTTGCTTTCCTTAACCAGAATTTCTCTCCATGAAGACAAGTTTGGAATATTGCTTTATCCAAACTTTAAAATATTTTAAAGCTTAGGAGATGATGTGTTATTCAAGAAAAGCCTTATCAATCTGATTTAATTAAATCAGAAGTCTAGTTCTATGATTTCTTTATATATAACCTTAGAATACAATCATTTTGGCTTATTAATGTAGACAGCCTTAAGAAAATCACTTTTGTTGTTAAATAATTTATTGTCTAAATGGATATTTTTATGATCAGTGCCTTTAAATTTCCTTTAGAAGTATCATTTCAAACATCAAACTATAAAATCTAGGGCTCATATTTGTCTACTCTAGAATATAATGATCAGTAAGTGCAGAATAAAGAACAGTTTAAAATGCTATCCCAAATAGATTTGAGAAGACATAAAATTATTGTGAAAATAATAATATTAAGGAACTATCTACCACATTGTTAGGCATGACTCCAGCAGAAAATGTGAAAATCATTTACCCTGGAACATAACTTTATAGAAGTAGATACTTGAGCTCTAAAAGTCTGAGCAATTAACTTGGATCTCATGTTTTGTCCTTGGCAAGAGACTACGTCTAGGTTTCCTAATATGCAGTCTATGACCTTCTTTATCCATTAAACTGTTTCAGTGGCACTAACAACATACATTATGGCTATCTTTATTATGGATATCAGTGAGCAGTCTAATTGGTAACTCATTATTATCATTAAGGTGAGCAAAATAACTAGAGAGGTTAGTCCTTCCATTCATTCATTTATGATGGACTAACTTTAATTTTGACATATCTGTCCTGGATTGTAGGCTTTGTTGCATGAACACAAAAGTACATCAACCTTTCCACTTTTCCAATTCAATACTGGGGGAAGAGAATTAATCCAGTATGTAGAACTGTATAAATTAATTAAAGAATGAGAAAATCTCTCATTTTAAAGCACCTCACAGGTGACAAAATACTTCTCATACATAATAAAGAAATGTCATTCTCTTTATGAATAAGTGAATCCTTAAACTGATTTGCAAGGCCAGATTAGACATCAATTCTTTGTCCAAATACATTGGTCTTTCTATATTTCACCTTTTTAAAATTACTTAAGAAACTATTGATCTTCTACTATTGTGGGCACAATGAAAATGAATGAAAGCCAAAACTTGTTCTAGTCTATTACTGTTCCAGTACTTTAAAAAACCCAACCAGGAGTAGGAAGGATTAAACATTTATATTACTAAGTCATAATAAACACGTACTGAGTACTTGCTATGCACTACACATTATTAGGTTTGACAGGACAATCTTATTGCTGAGAGTAATTTATAAATTATAAACACTAATGTAGAGTGTTATTATTTTAAGAGAAAACTCACAGATTAGTTAGAGCCCATAAATCTCTGTAGTTGCTCCTTTGTGAGTTGCTCTTTGCAAAATTATATCCCTTCCCTGTGCCATTTGCAAGGTTATGTCCGCTCCCTTTCCCTAGCTTTCCAAATTCTAAAGAGAAGTTTGAATTATTAAGATATGAACTGCTAAATAATCTTTCTTTAGCTTTACAGAGCTCAGAGTGCCTGATGACCTTCAGATAACATCACAGTGTATAACATCCCCTACTTGGGCTTCTGGCGCACAGGGAGCTGCGGGTGGGGAGCGCCAGCCTTCTGGCTGGCTAGCTTCCTGCCTGCTGGCTCCCGGAGGGTGGGCCATGAGGCGGCGAGCGCTATTGTGCGCCGGCCCTTAGGCCGGCCGCCGCCGCTCAATTGAGATCTATCATGACACAGAGAAACAGTGACACAATTGGCCCACCATGCACCGACAGCAGTTGCCCACCCACGGATGTGTGTGAATCATTGAAACTTTGAACAACCCCTGGGAATACATGCCATACAATGGGCCACTCTTGCTCCTGCCATTGGGAACCAGAAAGGTCCAGAGTCAGCAGAGGAGCAGCTGCTGAACAAGGACTCAGAGAACATGAGAATGCAGACTAAGCCCACGGAGTCAGAGGTCCAGTGGACTGTGGTCACCAGAGCCACTCAGAAGCTGTAAACCAGGAGGACCTTGCACAATACCTGCAGAGACTCACTGGAAGCCATTCTTCCTCTGACAGTACAGGCTGTGGTGGAGCTCCGGAGAAGTCTGCAGCAGGATTCCTGCTGACTGTGCTGACAGTTGGGGAGAGGACACTAACTGGTTGTGGGGTCCCAAAGCAATGGGAAGCTGGAGAGAAAAAGTACAAAGAATGGCTTTCACCCCAGATAGCTCACTTGAGATGTTAGTAAGAATTGCCTCCTCAGTACTCTATAGCCATGATGATGAGGAGGCCAAGGAGAGAAAACAAAGAGACTGAGAAAAAGCAGCTGCTTTTGCTGCACCACTAAGAGAAACAGATCCCAGGTCTGATTCCCGGGGCTCCAAGAAGAACTCGACAACTGCATTCATCTGCTACCACTGTTAAAAGCCAGGCCACCTCAAGAGGAACTGCCCTAAGAGGCCCCATGGGCCATGCCCTGGATGCAAAGGAGACCACTGGAGATCGGTCTACCCTCTGAGGTGGAGGCCCCAGAGCTCAGACCCATGCTACCAGTTAGTCCAACAGGAATGAGAGGGCTTGGGGCATGGTCTACCTTCTCCCTCTGGCCAGACCGTCATCTCCATCGAGGAGCCCTGGGTAATCATGACTATGGAGGAACAAGAAAACAGCCTGTTGCTAGACACAGGTGCAAGTCTCTCGGTCCTTCTTTTCAATCCTGGCCTTCCTTCCAGCCATCATACCTCAGTGAAAGGAGTCACTGGTGAGGAGGTAATATGCTATTTTTGACAACCCTTAGGCTGTAACTCCTTAATAGGTCCCTCTTGCATATCTCTGTCTTCCTGAGAAACCATATTGAAGATACCACCACGTATTACAACAGCCATTGATATTTTCCTACTAATCTATCCATAACTGTGTAAAGTTTGTAATGTTCCTATCCTATTTCATAAATGGATGTCTGTTTATTATTATGTGTTTCCTACAACAACCATTGAGAATAGTTAATGATTTTTCAATAGGTCACTCATGTATAGCTCTATTTATTTTCCTTAGAAGCCACTTTGAAGATACCAAAGTATAGTACAACTCTTGATAATCTCCTACCTCTTTTGTCTGTAACTCACTATTATTTGTCTATTTGTTTTCCTGAGAAACTATTTTGTAGACAATAATATGTAAAATGATAACCATTAAAAAACATCCCCTCCTTAGTCCTTAGTTCTGCGCATCAACGAACACACAGCATTTAAAGTGGTCTGAGTTTTAACGTGTGGAAATGTCGTATGTCCATCTAAAGAGCAAGAGCCAGCCCTTAAGAGGTCAAGGTTGATTGTGATGTTCTGGCCACAGGAAAAAACAAGAAGAGAAGAGAGAGAGATACTCTGGGTGGCCCAGTCAGGGCTCAGCACTTAACCCTGCTACTCTTTTCCTCCTCCACAAGTCCTGCGGCTCCTGAGTTTGTTTGTTTGTTTGTTTGAGAACACTAGACTGAAGCCCAGATGAAAGACTCAAAAAAATGTGGCCAGAGGGTATTTCTCAGTGTTAGAGCACGTCAAGATCCTGGGTTTGATCCTCCGTCCCACAATAAATAAATAAATAAATATAAAGAGAAAAATTCTTAATAAAGGAGTGTTCCCTATCATCTATTTCTATATCGACCTTTTAAGACAAGGAGATACGGAAGAGGTTAACTGACTTGTCAAGCTTTACTCCACCAGCCAGCACCTAGCAGGAGTCCCAATACTTGTTTTAGACAAGGTTAAAGTGTCACGACACATGAGAGGCGCTGGTACTGTAACTTTTAATGAAAACTATTATATTAAGAAAAAATGTTAATATAAGCTTGGGTGATTTTAAGTATTTAAGACAAGTTTAATTATATCCCATCTTGGACTTTTTCCTTTATTTTTTTCTTCTGGTTAGGAAGGTAGACCCTAGAAGGAAAAAAAGTCTATTTCATCTGAAAAACCATTGTGTGAAGCAGGTACTATCATCATTATCTTCATTTGCAAATGAAGAAAACACACTCAGAGGCTAAGAATCTTGCCTCAAGGTTGCATAGCTTTGAAATGTATCTTCACTCTCTTATTTGTGCCTTTCTCCTAAGACTTGACCGTTCCTGAAATTGTTTTTGTTTTGTTTTTAATTGACACAAAATAATTATACATATATATGGAGTACAATATGATGCTTTGACACACTTATACATTGTGTAATGATCAAATCAGGGTGATTACCTGAGACATTTTGGGGAATTTAAGCATCCAAAAGCCTAACAATGTTTTGATTTGCTTATAGCAAGTAAACATAAAACAGGAAGGAAGACTCTACTTTCTTTCTCAATAACGTGGCAGTGCCCTAGTACCTCTCCGCACAGTCACTTGCCATAGCACAAAGAGGACTAAACAGGCTTATGTATGATAGACATCAGAACAGAAGACATGTAAGGTTACACACTGATCAGGCAAGGTTGGAATATTTACATTTCAACTTCTTTACAAAAATAAAAGATACTGATGGTTTGATGTAGCTCTCTAGTAAAGCTGGAGTTATCACTTTCAACTGTTGAAGGGATATTCTGAGCTAAAAAATTTTAAAGGTGCTATTTCCATGTCACATTAGGACAGCAACCAGAAAACATCTTCAGTCAATGAACATTAATCACCTTTTGTTTAGAATGTAGACATGTAGGATGTGATTGGTAAGTGAACACTTTGCTATCAGGTCATTTTATTTACATCAAAGAGTTTGCTCATAATTTAAGGCAATCTCAACTACCTTTCATTAATACACTTTTTGATTTGATGCAAGGTCTTGCTGTGTAGTTCAGACTGGCCTTGAACTCACTATGTAGCCCAGTCTGGCCTTGAATTTGTGATCCTCCTGCCTCTGTGAGTGCTGGGATTATAGGTGTGCCCCACCATGCCTGGCTAATACTTTTCTTTTTTGGTTTGGTTTTGGTTTTGGTTTTGATTTTTTTTTTTTTTGAGATGGGGTCTTGCTATGTTGCCTGACCTGGACTTGAACTTCTGGGCCCAAAGGATCCTCCCACCTCAGCCTCCCAAGTCACTGGAACTACAGGTGTGAAGCACTGCACCAAGCTATCATTACCTTCTACTATAGGAAATAGAATAACTTATTGAGGAACACTGTTTGCTAAAGGCGAATCTATATTCTCTAAGATCAGCAGAATACTATCAGGGACAGATCTAAAGCATATGCAATGCTGTAAGCCATTGGGTATCCATTCACCTTACTAAACTGCAATAACAAGGGCCAACAAATGGATATAAAGTGCTGGCCCATTCAATTGCTCATTGTAAAAAAAAAACCTATCTCAAAATACCCTGCAGCATGTTTGCCTGAGAGTAAAAGGAAAGTGTGGCAAAGGAGGAAATGAGATGTAGAAAGATCTATGAGGTCCACTATGGCAAATTGACCTCTGCTATAGTAAATTGGTCTCTGCCTACTTTGTCTGCTCTGGGCATTAGGGTCCTGACTACTAATGGGGTTTGGGTTCACCAAATTTAAGTGTTTTACCTAATTACAACTTCTGAGAATTTGTTTGCAAAAGCATCTATTAAAAAAATGGAAGCAAAGGCTAATCTAACAGGCATATATTTATAGCAAGTTACAAATCAAATGATAGGAATAAACATAGCAAAATATAGTCAACATACATCAGTAAAGAAAAACTGGGCAGTGAGGATAGACTCTTCATTCTCTTTCTTACAGTATAATTTTCAAAATTAAAATCAGTCTCTCACAAGTAAATCTAAAATTAACACATACAGGAGTTTATTGAATGAAAAAAACAGTAAGATGTTATGACAGGTCAAAGGACAGTTGAGAAGCAGAGGAACATCTTATCTACATCTGATCTATCATGTTAACAAGTTAAAAAGCAAACTCCTTATCCGGGCTTTTAACCATAATGTCATTGAGGAAAACTAAGCACCTTCACTGCACAAACTTTAGGCCTTTTTTGTCTCATACGAAAAGTCACACTGCTGCCATTGCTTTGCTTTGGCTCTGTTTCCAAGTTTTGGGTCATTTTTCTGACAAGTTCTTCTATCACTTAGCTTCTGTAGGACTATAACCTAAATCGGTCAAAATCAGTCCACGAACAAGATATAAATTCTAATCAACTAAGAGTTTGAATGCTCTCTCCTCTTTTATTTAGTCATCATTAAAAGAATGGTAATTTTCAGGCTCAGCTACCTAGATTTCATCATATTTATTTTATTACTCTCGACTTTCTGTTCATATTTTGTACAAATCTATGGAATTAAAGAAATGTTGGAAATGTACTAATTATATGTGAATACTCTTTGTTAAAGCTTCCTGAAATGTCTGAGAGTGCCTGTAAATTTTATTTAGAATAACCCAATAGCTCTCACTAGCTTTAAATGGTGGGGAAAATGATATGTTTCAGGCTAACATAAAACAAAAAGACTTTCTTCCATAACTCAAAACTCATCTCTTCTAATTATTTCTTGTCTTCTTTTTACATGTTCCTTTCCCTCTCAATTTCTTTACTTTCTTTCCAGGTCCAGTATGATCAGATATAATCACTTTTCTAGAATCTTAATAGATACAAATCACTAACATAGAAAATAAGTATTGTTATTAAACGAAGCTCAATCTGAAATCTCTCCTCACTCCCCAACAAAAGACTAGTGAAAACTTTAAAACAATGAGTTAAGAGAACCATCCTGTTACACAAATTTGTGTTTAAATTTCTGAGTACTCCTTTATGATATTTTTTCTAGAAATGCCTTTAATACTTCAAAAGATGAATTTTGGAGTCACACCCAGGATTGTGTCCCTCTTCCCTCATTTTTTGCTTGGTAACTGTGGCTGGTTTTGGTTTTCTTATCTGTAATGTGGTTCTCATAATACACAGTTGCTGAATAATATATCATAATACTTTATTCTAAGTTTGTTGCTCAATAAATCGTTCAATCAAGAGACCATCCTACCACTCTCTACTACATCATGTATTCCATTTAAATATCAACTCTTGATGGAGGCCTTCCTTGCCTGTCTCCTTTACCCCAGATATTACTGATCAGAGTTCTCTGTTTCTTGTACACAACTTTTGCACTGTATAATTATTTACTTATTTTTGTTGTCTCATCCATGGGACTGGAAGCTCCAGGAAGCAAGGCTAATGTACATCTTATTTACCGTTTTATACCCAGAACCTAGTCCAGTACTTGGTACATAGTGGACAATTAGTAAATATTTAATGAATGAATCCAAGCCCCATATAACTACGAACATCCAATATCTCAGAAGAAGACGTCTCATAGAAAATGTGAAAAGCAACTTTTTCCCCCTTTGGCTTTTACCACTCTCATGGAATAGAGAACACTTCTGATTGCATAAATGTTAATTTTCCTGTGCCATGTGCTAGAGGCATAAAAAATACTGTGTAATTAGCAAATATTAAAATGTGCAAATGCCCACTTTGCATCGTTTGTAAATATAAATGAAAATTATTTTGTATCGCTCATAACCATTCCTTTTTTTTTTTTTCAGTGGTGGCGGTATAGATTGGAAGAAAGTCCTGCATCACTAAGCTACACCCCCAGCCCCACGGGTATTGTTAATATAAGAGATACCTAAGGACGATTACTCCTTAACCGTTTGCCTGCTTTTCTTCCTAAAGTCATGATAGATTAGATTTCGAGGGCAATATAGTTTCTATTACCTTTATTTATGAGCCAGAATTTAAATATTCTTCTCCACATTTCATTGAACACAACCCAAGCCTTCAGCACCCCCCAAGAAATTACCTCAGTATCGAAATCCCATCTGTGCTCATTTGAAGTGCACGCTATAGTTAAAGTCCTGGGTGTGGTGCTGACATAAAAGCTTAGTTTTGCAAAACATATACTTAGTCAGGATTACCTCATGAATCCACAAAGCTGATAACATCTGCCCTATCTATTCTTATTAAATCTTCTGGGAATTCCAGTTTACTTTATCAAAATAAAGCTAAGTAGATAATGTGTTCTCATGATTCCTAGCCTAATGAGAAATGTTTTTGTTATTACTGCAGCCTAAATATTTTGAGAAGCTAAACTCCGAGGCTTAAGATCAAAAACAAGGTCAATACAATGGGAAAGCGAAGGGAAGAAAGCTCGAATACATTGCTTTAAGTTCTGGCTTGAGAACTGCATCTACTGAAGAAATGTCAGAACAAACTCTTCCAAGGTAAGCACAGGTGAGAACAAGCTGACAGTCAGAAGATACAAACCGAAACGCACCAATTTACCCTTTTATTTTCTAAACTACTTGTTCTATTAAAATATATGAAAGACTATTTTACGCTTGGTTACTTCTTATGTTTGACATATTTTTCCATTTTAAAAGTTAAAAGAAAAATAGAGACAAAGAAAGAGAACAACACTGTAGCATGAAATTATTTCAGGGCTAACTTCTGTCTTAGAAATTACATATAAATTATAATATATAGGAAATAATACAGAAAAGCTTTCTGTAGGGATTTTAAGACTTAAGGCTATGGACTGGCTGAATCTCGAGTGGCTCTGTTGCTAAAACAGCCGAAAGCTTCAAGGCTTTCAAAAGCAAACATTAGTCACTCTGTGCCCTTGGCCTTAAAGAATCCACTCTAGAAAACCATCCAGCAGATATAAAAGCAATGGCCTCGAAAGTCCACTCAAAATCATTTTGCTTCATCAAATTCATCTCCATGCATTATAAAACAAAACGGTTCTGAGGGAGATCAGAGAGCTCTAGATTGAGAGTCAAGAGGCTCGGATTCTAGGCCACAGTCTCTCATTGCCAAGAAACTATAACCTTACTCTCTAGGCTTCAGATTTGTTTTTTATCTGTAATTTGAAGGAATTAAGTTAGATCACACTAAGTATCTTGCCAGCTGTAATATCCTAGATATGTGTTCCAAAGAATATTATGGTGTTCAGAACATACCACCTACCTTAGTATAAAAATGTCTTAATACTTTCCTCATCAAATGCTACTTTTAAAGTGAGTTTTCATTGGCTGGGAATGGAGAGCTCAAAATACAGACTTGCCTTCATAATTTTGTCTAGGCATGGCCAGAGCCTTTCTTCCCTTTATGTATTGCAATATAAAAGCTTTGGATCAGGTAAACCTAAATGAATCTTGGCTTTGTTAGCGACTAACTTATAACAATTCTGAGCAAGTCATTTAATTGTCTGAGATTTTAGATTTTTCATCAGAAAAGAGTAAGCAGTCGCAGTAACTATTTCAGAAGGTTTTGTGAGGATTAAAGGAGATGGCACATAAAAATCTTTGGTGTGGTTCTTGCCGCATGGTGCTCAGCAGTGTTGCTGACTATCTCTTCCTCTTTCAGTACACACTACGACATTGCGTGGCTGGAAGGGTTTTTGACTTACATTTGCAGGTGAAGAGAGGTTTGTGTAGGTCAGCTAAAAAGAATGAAATTTGAAGGAGCAAATGTAAAATACTGTACTTAGCTTCAAGAAGGAAATCTTCAAGACAATAATTTTAAAGTCTTTTTATACAGCTAAATTAAGAGCTACTAAAGCACCTTTTGCCTTGTTTCTGTTTAGCAAATCGGTGACCAAAGGCATATTCCCAATTAAGAATTCCTGAATTAAATTTAATAATCCCAAGTTTGGATTGTTTCATTAAAAGATATATTCCTCAAATAATTATAATAAATACACCAAACTATGTATAGTGGATATCTTTATCCACTATATATAAGCACATAAGTGATATTCATTTCCTTCTTTATACACAGTCAGCTTTCCACTTCTAGTGTCTCATATCCATGGATTCCACCAACCACACATTGAAAATTTGTTAAAAACTTAGACATTTAGAAATGCAAGAAAGTGTATGAGAGGATGTGCAAAGGTTATATGAAAATAGTCTGTCATTTTATATAAAGCATTTGCATATCCTCAAATTTTGGTATGCATGAGGATTCCTGAAACCCTGTGGATGCTGAGGAGTGACTGCATAGTTTGTATCATTTTCATATAGTTTCCAAGTTTTTCTCTTCTAAAGTGAAAATATAATCAAAAAAATATCATTATAAAATATATAATTACTAGAGGGAAAAAGATATGGATCTGTTTTGGAACTTCTTAAATTCTCAGCAGCTGTTTAGTATTTGCTTTTTCCTCATGTTAATAATGTAATTACTTAGCCTTCCTCTAAGTCTGTAGCATCAAAGTTACTGCCTGGAAGACTGAAATTCTAATACGACTTCAATACATCAAACACTCCCACTGGGACTTAGGGGTGGATGTCGTCAAAGAAAACGAGATTTTAAAAGTTTTTACACATTTACTTTCTTACACAAATACATATATACAAACATAAATACATATGTATACTTACATACACATACATGTACACACTGCCCCATCTCACTTCCTGTTGCTTTTTGTACTGGGTAAGGTTTGATTATTGCTAATGATACCCAGCTGTGCCAATTCCTTGGGCTCTTTACCCATGTTTTCTTTGCTCAGATCTAATTTCTCTCACCATTTAGTCTTTCAAAATGAGGCCATCCTGACAGACCCTGAACGAACATATGGTTGGCAAATATCCAAAGAGTACAGGCTGCTTAGCCAGATAATTCAGATACCACAGATGTGGCCTCTGCTTAAATGACCCTAAATGGACCCCAGGGCCTAGAGGCTGATGGCATGCTAAGAGACCAAATTAGAAGTCATAGTTAATGAGAAAGTGCATTAGCCCCCAACTCATTTCTCTAGAACTAAGTACATGTTCAGAATCATTAGAGACTTCTCAGGAGAGCTAGCTATATTTACCATGTAGTCCTACTGTATTCTTTTCACACATGAAGAAATATAACTAAAGATGCTAAAGTATGTCAGAGACTCACATCTCTGGATATCTTGAATCTGATGTGAGACTGAAATAGGGGAAAGAAACTCTCAACCTGCTAGATGTCCATACAAGTTCTTTGCTCTCTGAAATTGAAGAATTAATTTTAGGAACAATGAAGGTTACGAGCAGAATATATTTATTGGGGGAAAGAAAGCTTCTATCTGAGAGAGAGGCAGGAGGGGACCCAAGTGGATTACCAAGGACCCTGACTTTTCTAGGGATTTTTATAGAACAAATCCACAAAATGAGGTGGATCTAAGGTAGGAAACATGGGAAATTGCAAGGTGGGCATGAGGTGGGACAAAACTATGGTCAACCAATAAGATTACAAGTATAATTGCTCAGGTAAAATGTATTAATTCAGGATCAAATGAGGAAGCAAGTCACTCAGCAAGCGGGCATGGGTACAGAACAGGGCGTTTCCTGTAGGGGCTTGGGTTAGTGGTTCTTCCTGACTTTCTCAAGGTGATGATGCCTATTTAGAATATCAGTGCCTGATGTTTATCCTTAGGAAATATGTGGGTGCATTTGTTTTATCTTTTATCTTGAGGTCTGGCTCACAGTTGAGGTGCCTGTCTCTCCCACAGTTGTAAGGTTTCTCATCTTCTGCACTGCCTCCTTCGAGGGCCTAGCCCTATCTGACTGCCTGTAATATTTTATCTAACTTAGTTGCCTATAACAAGACTTGTAAGCAACAGAAGCTGTCTTGGCCAGTCTAAACAAAAAACAATGTGCTGGGAGATTATCAGGTGCTCAGAGAGGTAAAGCAAGGCCTGGGGTGCCAGACAGACTGAAAATGAGGCAATTTCCCTAGTCTCAGAAATAGGAACTGTTTAAAATTTTGACCGAGAGCCATCACTGTTTTACCTTTATCCCTGCATGAATCCCTTAAGAAGTGAAAAGACCAAGAAGTGAAAAAGAGTGAAAAGACCAAGGAGAATCAGATTGACCTACCCTGAGTCATCTGCTTACTCTCAGACCAGTGGAAACAGACACTATGACTTATGGTCTCACCAAGTGTGCACGGAGTGGGGAAGTGGTTATTTCAAGAAAGGAAACTGGAATATTATTTCTCAAAAAGGGAAACTGGATTTTAAAGAACTATGCAAGTTCATAAATTCCTTAAATTGACAATTTGCCCTTATTGACAAATGAATACCCTGAGGGAGAGGACACGTTTATAAATGATAGTTAATTTAATATATCTTCCTCTAAAACAGAGAGGGAAATGCATTTGAAAACCCTGTGAACACAAGATGGCAGGAAAGGGACAGTAAAAGCAGGGTCAAGAACACCAAAGACCAACAATCTTTTCATACTTTTGTCTAGCATTGTTCTATACTTTATGAGCCAAGAATAAAGCTCAGACCATATTGCATTTTTGCTATACCCCTTGTATTTGAATTCTCTAATTTGGGTGAACTAACTAAGTATCTGAAGATTGGTTCTTTTCTACAAAAGCCATTGTCAAGGGAGCCAATTTTTTTCCATCTTCATGAGACCTGTGAAAAGAACATAGAGAAAAAATTTAGTCAGAGAACAAAAAAATCTATTTATGATCTCTCCTTCCCCCCAGATAACCCTTTGAAATGGGAGAAATGAAAAGTGATTAATATTTTTCAATTTACTAAGTCTTGCCTTCCAAAATTTTTGCACAAGTTCCAAAATGTGTAGTAGTACTAGTGCTCGGGACATAAATTGTACAGATTCAGGTTTTTATTGCCATATAATCATAAAATAATTGAATATAGGCTTTCTGTTTTTTTTCTCTTTTCCTAAAATCTATGTTTAGCTTTGCAGTGATGGCAAACCTTTTAGAGCTTTCAATGATAACAAACAGCCCTTTGTAGCACACATGCCATAGGTTCGCCACCACTTGCTTATAGCTTCTGAAAAAAGAACCAAGCATTGTTCAAATACCACGCATTAACCTACATAATAGATGTGTTTATTGACATATTCTTCAGAGATAGAGAAACAAAGTCTCAAATTAATAAGTAACTTAAAGTTACAGACCAAGTACTGCTCTGGAACTTAAATAATATGTGCTTCCATGTTTAAACAGCATTAATTACATTTTGTCCTGAAAAAATATCCAAAAATCATGCAAAACCTGTACATGTGCTGTATTTCAGCATACAATATTTAATTAACCCACTGTGTTTTTAGATTTCTTCATGAGAGAAAGTGATATATCTATTTTATTTATCACAGTGTCACCAGTATCATAAGAAATACCATAAGAGCTCAATAAATGCTGGTGAATGATGTCATAGTGCTTTATCTCAGTAACTACTAAATTTTATCTTGCTTAGTAGTGTATAATTTTCATCTTTAGTTTGCTATGCTTTAGACACATGAGAAGGAATACGACCTATTACTTTTAGAAGTTATGTTTTTGTTGTAAGCTATCATGCTGATGCTGCTGGACAAGGGAACATACCTTGAGAGAATTACTTTTATGGTGGTTTTGTAGTGATGCTTCACCCAGACCCTGTTTATCACATGTCAGTGGTTCACAGTTGCCTTCTATGCCAGAGAATTGCCCTCAGCTAGTGGAAGTTGCCTAGCCTGGTAAGTTATGCCCTTTTCTTCTTATAGGGCATACTATGGACATGCATTCTATTCTGTAGTAATATATATTGGAATAATTAAATATATTTAATAACATATGTCAGTGCTATAAGACATATTCAGATCTGAAACACGTTTTTAGTATATTTAGAAATGTCTTCCCCAATTCCAATAAATGTCACTACTCTAAATTTTAGTAGATTTTACAAAAGTGGCAACAAATTCTCTCTCTTCTTGGCCTGAACACTGTTTCCTAATGTGATTTACATCTCCTAATAAAAGGCGGGTCTTATTTCTCCACCTCTGGAAGTTAGGGTTGTCTGTGTCTCTTGGTTTAGTCAGTGAGACAGTAGCAGCCAAAGGGCAAGTAGAGGCTTGAGCGTGCTGATGCACGGAGGCACGCTCTCTAGCTGATTTGGGGAACACTAATCACCGCCATGAGAAGATGCTTGGATTAATGTGGGGTAATGAGAGATAGGGGGCCGTGTCCAGTGCTGTTGCCCCAGCTGACATCTAGCCAGCTACGAGACATAAGGTGAAGTTACTCTGCACCTCTCCGCTCCACCCAAACCAACAACTGACCCTGAAGATCAGCCGAACTAGCCCCGCCCAGAGAAAATCCTAGAAAACTCAAAAGATCATGAGAAATAATATTGTTATTTTAAGCTACTAAATTCTGTGTTTGTTATGGAGCTCAAGTTGATTTTGAATCATTCTAGCTTTTCTCTAAAAAAGTCTTTGTATTTCACAAAAATTGTGTATCAGGATAGGATAGTAACTGAAAGTCATAAATGTAAGTCCACTTTTTATAAGAAATAAATTTACTCTGTGTACAAGATAATATAAAATCCACTGATGAGATAAAAAAAGAGTTTAGTCAACAAACATTAACAGTGACAAATGCAGTATTATTAGTTATCGAATATTTTAGTGGCTTTTCCACATTAACCACTAAGGTAAGTCCCTTTATATACAAATATGAATATAACATATTACTTAATATAAAGGGACCTATATCTTCCTAGATGAAAAAGACATCAAAACAAATCATTCTTAAATAACTACTAATTCTCTTTGAGCATAAAATATATAACAGTAATTATGGAAAAATTTAAAAATAACAAAGATTTTTGTCATTTAAAGATCAATTCTAACTTAAATCTTCTTTATAAACCTGTATTCTTCACATCATTTCCATGCATTCATACATTTTACTGAAAATTAATTATTTATATCTACTATTTAATAATCTGTTCTTATCAGTATCTCATGTCACTAAATGCTCTCTGATGAAGTTATTTTCAAGTACCCATAGCATGCCATTATATGAGTGTATTGAATTTCATTTGTATAATCAATGTTTTACATGTATATACTAAGATGAGGTCTTGCTGTGTTGCCTAGGTTGGCCTTGAACTCCTGGACTCAAGGGGTATACCTACCTCAGCCTCCCAAGTAGCTGGGATTACAGGCCTCACCCCTTGTGTAGTTCCATCAGTGAATGTTTTGGGGTTTTTGGGGGGTTTTTATATATGTTATTTTGTGGCTATGCTCATTTCACCAAGTTTTGGCCAGTAATGAGCTGCATTGAAAATATACACACATATATTTATATGTCCATATTTAATTACTTTACCAACTTGGTAAGTGAAAATGGCTATTTATTTATTTATCTTTTTGAGACAGGGTCTCTGTATGCAGCTCAGGCTGGCCTTGAACTCACTTTGTAGCATAGGCTGGCCTTGAACGGGCTGGCCTTGGTCCTCCTGCCTCAGCCTCCTGAGTGCCGGGATTAAAGGTGTGTGCCACCATGCCCGACATGTGAAAGAGGCTTTATATTTAAGTTAAGGCGTTATATTTACTGATTAGTGACCCTTTTTCCATTTTCAGTGCAATTTTATTGAAAGACCAAATGTTAGATTTCTCTATAAGGATTTCCATTATAATCCATACAAACTGCTTTGCTCAAAGATTCTGAAGTTTTAAGAAGCGTACATTACAGATCACATTCATTTTTTAAAAATTTTTATTAGTACATATTTACCACACACAAGGATCAGTCATCATAAGGAAGTTGTATCTGTACACAATATGTCTTAATTCTTTTTTTCCCATTTCCCAACTCCTGTCTTCAAGTCCTCTTCCCCTTCCCATTTACAAAAGCTTTGTTTCCATTTTTTCCTTCCATTCTCTCTCTTTCAAATCCCTTTCCTCTTCTTTATCTTCCCTTTGATTTTTTTTGTTTTTTTTTCCAGTACCGGGAATCAAACTCATGACCTTGCACTTTCCAGGCAGGCACTGTGCCACTGAACTAAATCCCCAGCCCCTATTTACCTTCCCTTTGAACATGTTCTTCCTACTTCCCAATATCTTTATATCTCCCCCCCACCCCCGTACCAGGAACTGAACTCAAGACCTTGCGCTTGCCAGGCAGGCGCTTTGCTGCTGAGCTAAATCCCCAGTCCCCCTACTTCCCAATATCTATCCTAATATCTATCCTCCATTCTGCCCCTTATTTGCACTTTGGGTTTTTCATATAAGAAAAGCAATGCAATGTTTCAACTTGTGTGTCTGATTTATTTCACTGAATAGTATGTCTTTGAGGTGCATCCATTTGCCTAAAAATAACTTAAGTTTATCATTCTTTATGACAAAGTATTATTCTTTATGGCATCATATATAAGTACCACAGTTTTTTTCCATTCATCTGTTAATGGGCATGTGGGCTATTTCCAAGATTTAGCTTTTACGAATTGTGCTGCTGTAAAAATAGGTATGCATATATCACTGTGGATGACACTTATAATTCTTTAGGGAAGATACCTCGTAGGGGCACAGCTGAGTCAAACGGAACCTCTAGATTTTTGTTTGTTAGTTGGTGTTTTGTTTTGTTTTGGTTTGTTTTTGGCGGTGCCAGGAATTGAACTCAGGTCCTTGCTTGTGCCAGGCAGGCGCTGTGCCACTGTGCTATATCCCTGGCCTATGTTTTGTTTTTTTAGAGACAGGGTCTCATCTTGTCATTCAGGCTGGCTTCAAGCTCTCTGTCTAGCCCAGACTGGCCTTAAATTCCTAGAGTTTATCCTGCCTCAGCCTTCTGAGTGCTGGCATTATAGGCATGTGCCATCATGCCCAGCTTGTACTTCTTCATCTGAGAAGTGTCTATTCATTTCATTTTTGGATTGGGTCTTTGAATTTGGAGGGATTTTTAAAAGTTCTTTATATATTCTCAATATTCATCCTTTGTCTCAGGAGTAGCTGGTAAAATATTTTCCCCTTTCTGTGGGTTGTCTCTTTCTCTGTTAGTCGTTTCTTTTGCTGTGCAAAAGGTTTTTAATTTGATGTGATCCCAGTTGTTGATTCTTTGAAGTATTTCCTGTGTGATCTGTATTTTGTTCATGAAGTTTTTGCCTACCTTTATGTCTTCAAGAGTTTTACCTATTCTATCTTCCAACAGATTGTTTGTTTTTATATTTAAATCTTTGATCTATTTGAATTTTAGTTTAGTGTATGGTGAGAGACATGGTCTAGGTTCAGGCTTCAGCATGTGGAAAGACAGTTTTCCAAGCATCATTTATTAAAGAGGCTGTTTTTCTTTCAGTGGAAGTGTTTGGCCCCTTTGTCAAAGATAAAATAGCTGAATGTGTTTGGAGTTGTTTCTGCATCTTTTATTCTGTTCCATTGACCCTCAGGTCATTTTTTCTTGCCAGTATCATGTTTTGTTTTGTTTTTTTTTTTTTAATCATGGCTCTGTAGTGTAACTTCAAATCGTTATACTACATCACCTTTGCTGCCAGGAATTGCTTTTGAAGTCCTAGGCCTCTTCTAGTTCCATATGAATTTTAGGATTGTTTTCTCTGGTTCTGTGAGGTATACTGTTGGTATTTTAACTGGGATTGCATTAACTCTTGATAACAGTTTTGGAAGTATGGCCATTTTTATTGGTTCTACCTATTAGAGAATGGGGGAAATCTTTCCACTTTCTGATATTTTCTTTGGTCTCCTTTTTCAGAGTGCTATAGTTTTCATTGTATAGGTCATTCACTTCCTTTGTTAGATTGATTCCTAAGTATTTCGTTTTTCTTGATGCTATTGTGAAAGCTGTTATTTCTCTGATTTCTTTCTCAGTGGGCTTGTTATTTGGGTATAAGAATGTTATTGACTTTTGAATGTTGACTTTGTATCCTGCTATGGTACTGAATTTGGTTATTAATTCTAGGAGTCTTTTGGTGGAATTTTTAGGGATATTCTCTGCAGAGTATCATGTCCAGCAAATAATGATCAATTAACTTCTTCTTTTCCTATCCATATTCCTTTTACTTCTTTCTCTTGTCTAATTGCTCTGGCTAATGTTTCCAGAACTATATTGAATAGCAATGGTCATAGTGGGCATCTTTGCTATATTCCTGACTTTAGAGTGAAAGCTTTCAGGTTTTGACCATTTAGTGTGGTGTTGGTTTTTGGTTTGCCATAGATGGCTTTTATAAGATCAAGGTAAAGACCTTCTATTCCAGTTGTCTATAGAATTTTTATCATAAACAGGTGTTAGACTTTGCAAAATGCTTTTTCTGCATCTATGACATCCTGATTTGGTTTTTGGCCTTGTTTCTGTTCATGTAGTGTACTACATTTATTGATTTGCATATGTTGAACCATTCCTACATCACTGAGATGAATCCTACTTGGTCATGGTGTACAATCTTTCTGATGATTTGCTGCATTTTGTTTACCAGTATCTTATTGAGGATTTTTGCTTCTGTGTTCATTAAGAAGATTGGCCTGTAGTTCCTTTTTTCAGCTGGACCCTTCTCTGGTTTTGGTAGCAGGGTAATGCTTGCTTCTAGGAATGGCTGTGGGCATACTGCTTCCCTTTCAATTTCTTTAAAGATTTGAGGAGTAGTGACATTAGATCTTTCTTTAGAGTTCTTATAGAATTCAGCAGTGAATCTATCAGGACCTGGTCTTTTCTTTATTGGTAGATTTTTTATTACTTCTTCAGTTTCACTGACTGATATTAGATTATTCAGAATTTTTATATCTACTGGATTCAGCTTTGGTAATTCATGTATAGTACCAAATACTAGGCATCTGTCCGTTTCTTCTGTGTTTTCCATCTTAGTTGAACACAGATTCTCAAAGTAGGTATTGACGATCTGAATTTCTTCAGGATCTGTTGTCATTTCACCCTTTTCATTCTTAATTGAGTGGATTTGGGTCTTTTCTTCTTTGATAAGGTTGGCTAAGGATTTGTCTATTTTATTTTATCTTTCAAAGAATCAACTCTTCAATTTCTTGATTCTTTGTATTGTTTTCTAATCTCTACTGCACTAATTTCTTCTCTGGTCTTTATAATTTCCTTCCTTGTACAAGCTTTGGGTTTAACTTCATTTTATTTTTATACAATGCTGAGGTTCATCATTAGGTTATTCATTTGAGCTCACTTTGTTTTTCTGATGTGAGAGTTCACCACTATACATTATGATTTATTGTATTTCTTTGAAATCTAAAGACAAGAATTCTCTGTGATATACAGAAATATATTTTAACAAATTACTTTTAATTTTTAATATGTATTACAACTTTAAAATGAAAATATTAATTATGATATGTTAGGGATACAAGATAAATTATTTCTAGTAGTAACACTGTCATAAGAAATTTTAAAATTACATTCCAATTTAAAAATATGACACATTTGAAAAGGCCAAACATGTACCTGGATCCAGTCTGTCTTTCCAGACTTCATTTCTGTCACTTCCTCATCTGTCTTCCCCTGCCTTAGCCTTTAGGATTCAGCTCTCACAGAATGTCTTTGAGCAGTCTTCCTGGATTGTTTTTGCTTGCTTGCTTAAATTAGTAGTTTTGTTTCTTATAGCAGTTTTAGTTTAACAGAAGTACTGAACAGAAGGAACAGGGTATACATATATGACCTCTCTTCTGTTAACTCCCTTGATTTTCAAAGGCAGAAATAGGCCCTTCCTTCACTGTGTGCTCAGCGTAGCATGCACACAACTCTGTATTATTATAGAGTTTATAGTTATGAATTCACATGTGAGTTGTAGTCCATAGAAAACTGGAAGTTTCTTGAGAGCAGAAATATTTTATTGACCTCTGGTTCCCAAAGGCCAAAAATAGGTTCTGTTACCAGCATTGCTTAACCTGATTTTTTTTTGTTTTTTTACATATTATCTCATTTAATCCTTATAATGACGTATGAACAAGGTATTAATATTTCCACCCCAGTTCATGAATGAAGAAACTAAAGCTTAGAGAGGTGAAGTTTCCTAAAACCAAAATGGCGGAGCCAGATTCTAACAACAGCAGTCTAAATCCATATTCTGCGTTGTTAATCTCTACTTTATATCCTCACCCCGTAACACAAATTTTGAAGAGTTAAGAGCCTGGGGCGCTCATAGCTGATTTACTGTTAGGAAGTGGAGCCGCCTGACAAGCCCCTCCGCCCTTCACTGTCTGCTTCCGGGCCGCTAGGATGTGAGCGGTTTCCTTCCCACTAGGAGGTGAGCGGGTCTTCCTTCTGCTGTGCCATTCCTGCCGTACAGTCGGCAGACTCTGGAATGAGCCGCGTGAAACTGTGAGTCCAAATAAACCCCTCCTCCTTGAAACTACAGGCATCGGTATTTTGTCACAACAATGAGCAAATGACTAAGAGGTGAGGCAGGGGAAGACAGATGAAGAAGTGACAGAAATGAAGTCTGGAAAGACAGACTGGATCCAGGTACATGTTTGGCCTTCTCAAATTGTGTCATATTTTTAAATTGGAATGTAATTTTAAAATTTCTTATGACAATGCTACTAATAGAAATAATTTATCTTGTATCCCTAACATATCATAATTAATACTTTCATTTTAAAGCCACAAAACACTTAAAATGTAGCAAGCTATTGTGCAGATAGCTGTATCGATAATGTGGGATTAGGAACTAAACCGATATTGAGAGTCAGAATTTCAACCAGCAAGAAAAGCTGCATTGAAAGTGCTTATATTTTAGTAGCTAAGAGCTTCTTGTCCTTGACTTGCAAAACTTTGGATACAAATCTCACCTTTGTCACTTACTAGTTCTAGGGTCTTGAATAAGTTACCTAACCTTTATGAATGAGGATGTTGATTTCATACAGTTATTGTGAGAACTAAATATGTAATAAATGTAAGGGGTTGAGTGCTACTAGGCACTCATTAAACACAAAAAAGTAGGAAGAGATGGGGGAAAGTGAACAGAAACTCGCTGAGAGCAAAGTGGGGGAAGTTCTGAGGCGAGTGCATGGTATCTCAGGGAATAACAGGAGAAGCATGAAACCTGAGCAGAGCTTTTGTGGGGGAGAATGGTGAAGAGGAAGTTGCTAGATTGATATAAAGATATCATACAGAATGTTGAGATTGTAATCTTTTGTTTATGGACAGCCTTTCAAAAATTCTGAATGTGAGGAAATACTTTGTGGAAAATGTTTATTTTCTCAAGGATATATTTGTACTGATACTTTTATTTAACATAATTACATGATTTGCTGCTTTTCTAAGAGTGATTTTATTACTCTTTGGGGATCAACATACTTTCTGTGGACACATCTGTTTGTTAATGGAAGCAATGGAAAAATTGGATTTGGATCCACACGTCTATTTCTTATATAGAATAGGATCTGTTTTCATGTGCAGTCAGGGTCATGGGGTACGGAGGCAGTGGTAATTGTAAACTCAGGTTTGAAGCACAAGCAATAGGGTACAAGGACAGAAGTGAAAGGTGATAGCCTAGATGGATAACCTATGGAAATTATATTTCATCTATGACCAAAAGAGCCACAGACACCTGGCTTATTAAGATTTTGCTGTCCTCTAAGGTAAAGTGAGATCATTATTTAAAGAGTTTACCACAACCCTTGTTAGTTTCTTAGCCCTTTCTTATTCTGTGCATGTTAGGATCCAATAAAAAACAAAGAAGTAGACTAGGGATCAGATGAAAGGTACAAAGGATTCCTACTAAAGAATAAAAATATTAGGAAAAATAAAAAACAAAAATAGAGACATTATAATTGTTAATAATTACATCTTTCATTTGTGCAGCTCTCTGTAAGTACTGTAATGCAAGTTAATGTACTCTTGTTTGGAGCATGAAATGAGACCTTTTTGTTGCTAATTTCTTTGTTATATTTCCTAAAGAACATTCTGACTTGTCAAAGAATAAAGTGATAGATCATATTTTATAAGGAAAAGTACTATCACAGCCTTGGGAATTAATTAATATGTTATGCTATACAACTTTCAGGATGAGAGTTTGTAACAGAAAATCAAAGAAAACAGCAAGATGTCATCATTCCCTACCTTGCTAACAGCATAAAAATAGCTAAAATATTTCTGAGCTTTCATTTAGAGTAAATATAGACTAAAGTAATAACTGTATGCATCTGTTGATATCTATGTTTTATAGTAGCAAATTTTCTCCCTTAGCTATTATAATTCTTTTTTACAAAATGTGCTTTTAAATGAGAGCTTTTACACTATATTTTCAGCTTTGGCTTTTTTGTTTTGTTTTCTTTACAAATATGTATTTGCCTTAGGCATGAATTTTTATGTATATAATAATGGCACAAATAACATAAATCCCATCAGGTCTGTTCCAGTTGATGAAAGTAGATGGTAAAAACAGACAAAATGTAAGATCTTACAAAGTACAATTTTAAAACACTGAGATATTTCTGGTTGTCTTTAAATAACTTTTCGCAGTAAAACTATAGGAATACTTGTTTAGGTTTAAGTGGTTCTTTCTTTCAC
Organism: Chinchilla lanigera; assembly: GCF_000276665.1. Lineage (NCBI taxonomy): Eukaryota > Metazoa > Chordata > Mammalia > Rodentia > Chinchillidae > Chinchilla > Chinchilla lanigera. Next base: position 10,359,892 of record NW_004955405.1, read on the forward strand.
TGCAATATTTTAGTAATATAATAATGATTAATTTATTTGGCACTTATAGTCTTGAAGCAATGTTTTAGAAATTTCATGGAAGTACATATACATAAAGTAATTGTATAAGAAAAACACCCGTACATCCTATTATTCAGTAGGTACAGTTCACTAGGTGGACAAAATGTAGTAAAGAAAAAGAAATTCTGAGAAGATGAAACAGCATGGGTCAAAGTGCAGAGGTGCAAAGCTGCATAATATGGCAAAGAAGCAGCAAGCAATTTGATATGGCCTGAACAGACGGCAAGAGAACCCACTGGGTTGTTTACTTTGATGTTACAGATTTATTTATCTCTTAGGGCTTCAGACAATATATTTCCAATTCCTGTCTCACAGCTTGAGTTATTATTGGTCTTTTATTCCCTATCTCTGTCTTAGCTTCTTAATGTGTGATCTCCTACTGATATCAATAGCCATATATCCCTTATAGTTCAAGATAACAAGACTTGATTAAAAACCTTGGTTCCAACCCTATTCTGATTATACTAATAGAAGTGAACAATGCTATCGAGGCAATCTCCGAGTTCAGTACTTCTTTAAGAACTTATATTTTATTAAATCCATCTAAGTTAAAATATTTAACAAAAGATGGATTATAAGCTCATGCCTGGGATAAGAAGAAAGTATAGGACTAGGAGTGATAGTATGTACTAATTTTCAAACTTTGCTTCATTTAATTGTTATAACTTTATGAGGCAAATAGTCTTCCTATTAGTATTTTATAAGGAAAACCTAAACTATACAGAGGTTCGATTATTTTCACACAGAATAGAAATAACATGCACTATTGCCAAAATGAACCTCATTTAATCTTTAGAATTCTGTGAGGTAGATATTCCTACCATTATTATTTTATAAGGAAAAAGCTAAACTTTAGAGTCAGTAATTTTCATTCATTTACCAATCTAAAAACTGATAGAGTTGGGATTCAAATCTAGGTCTGTCTGATTTCAAACCTCTGGATGAAAATGCCATACGACTACTTACTCATAAATTCAGAAAGGCCGGTAATTGTGTGAAAAAATTGTCCATGGGGGCAGGGAGGGAAGATAGTAAGTATTTGATTTGGATTAAGAGAGGGCTAAAAATATCATATTTGAAGGGAAACATGTTTGAATTTTTCAAAGAAAAAAATGAATTTTTCAGAGAAGTATACATACATCTCTGCATTGTAGAGTATATAGATTGCTAATATTAAAAAATTCTTGAGAATTTTATACAAACTACTTTAACTTCTTGATGTCAACAGAATTAATGATGAACAAATTCAATAGCAATGACAAGGAATATGCTGCTGTTCACAAAGAAATGTCATTTATTTTAAAAAATTTATCTTTTTTAAAAGTAAATGGTGCAGTGGTAAAAATCCAGCACTTACATCAATCTAGAGCTCTTTTCAATCTAGATTTTTGTTGCCATTGCTTCTAATGCAGTTTGAGTATCCCTTAATCCAAAATGCTTGGGGCCAGAAATAGTCAAGATTTTGGGCTTTGGAATAGTTGTATGACCATAATAAGGTATCATGGAGATGAGAAAGTCTACACGCAAAATTTATTTATATTTCATATTCATCTTATGTGGTGAAAGAAATTATGTGCAATATATTTAGTGTGCCTGTATTTTGACTGCAACATGTCAACTGCCCCTTGTGGCATCATGTCAGTTCAAAATGTTTTTGACTTGGTGGCATTTCAGATTTTGGGTTTTGGATGAGGGGTGTACAATTATCTTTACTGTCCAATAGTATTTACTAAGTTTTTTAAAATTCTAGTCTATTAGAGGGAGAATATTAAAAGTAGAAAATTGTATTCCAGGGAACAATGTGCTGTGGGGAGAGTGAAAATTAGAATGGGAAATCACAAAGGGAAAGTAAATGTAGTGAAAACAGAAAGCAAACTCAAGTATTATATATATATATATATTTTGTTTTGCTTTGTTTTTCTCCGGTACCGGGAACCAAACTCACGACCTTGCGCTTGCCAGGCAGGTGCTTTGCCACTGAGCTAAATCCCCAGCCCCTCAAGTATTATATTTATCTCAAGGAACAAGGAATGGCAAAGACAGCAGCCAAACTCTGTCTCTTGCTAATCAAAGAGATTTGGAAGAGAGTAGGAAGAGGTAGACACTTGCCAGTTACTAACCAATTAGTAACTGGACAGATATACCATCAACCGGCATAAATGAATTGCTTTCTTACACACGCCTATACCATATTGTTTTGCAATTTATTTCTAATTTGCTTTTGAGATCTTTCTCTGGAAAGTGGCTGTAATTCCAGCCTTGTCTTGTGAATTTTATACAAATCACCTCCAGAGGAGGTGGTCGGGGATGTTTACAGTGTGCTTATCATAGGATACTCCTTTATCCTAGTAGACGGTATAATGCCTAAGTATCTCATGTGTGATCAGGTGTCCCTCTCACTCATTTTACTAGCAGGTACACACTTGCAACTCTTGTCTGACATAATGTAGTTTATTCCTACCAAGATAGCCACTCTCCAGGAATGTCCTGACTAGGAATGAAGTGAGAGATCATTGTGTTGGTCAGGTGATCACAAAGGAGAATAACAATTCATGTGAAATAACAGTTCTGCTACTTACAGACCCTCGAGAGTAAAGGGCAGCATGCTTCTCCATACGGTCTACAGAAAAAATGGAGCCACCCAGGACATACACACTAAACCAGCAGGTGGAGAGCAACAGAGAGAGAGAGAGAGAGAGAGAGAGAGAGAGACTTGTAGACTGAAACCTTTATAGGAGCCCAGCCCAAGCAAGTTTCAAGTTTCTAAATATCAGTTGATTTAGAGCAAGAAGGCATGAGTTCCTTGGGGTCTTACTATAACTGAGAGGTGGTCACTGGGGCATATCTAGGCAGTCTAGGCAGTGTGCGAGGCGTAAGCAGGGGGAGTCAAGTACTTTGTCTCTAGCTCTTGCAAAGAGAGATATTCAGAAGACTGTTGTAAAAGGCAGCTCTCGGGATTAACCACATTGAGGAACAGAAAAAGGTGAAGAGCTGGAAACTGAGTCCTGGATGAATAAGCCCTCTTTCTGTTTTTTGGTTTTTTTTTTTTTTTTTCCGGTACTGGGAATCGAACTCACGACCTTGCACTTGCCAGACAGGTGCTGTGCCGCTGAGCTAAATCCCCAGCCCGAAGCCTTCTTTCTGGTATAAGAAACTCCAGCTTATTTTCAGAATGGATGCGGCAGCAAACTAAATTAAAGTAGTTTACTACATACATTTAAAAAATAGTGTGAGTAAAAAAAACACATCTGTAGTAACCACAAAAATTGAGGAGTGAATGATGCTGCACAACCTTATTTTAGAGCTTGTTGCTCAACTCCAATTCCGTTATTAGCCTAAGGAAATAGGCCACCTACCCCTGACAATCAGCAAACTCAAGGGACCCTTACAGATGTCCCTGTTTATTTCGAACCAGTTATGGGTATCACCACTCTGTCCATTGTCAATGATCTGACTTGACTGGTTTGTCAGAGGGCAAATGCAGTGGGAGGAAAAGGTTAAAAACCTCAACAAAGAGCTCTAGGTAAGGATATCCCTGCTCTCTGTAGGTCTTATAAATTAGCCATAAACCTTTTGATGACAAAGCCCATGATCCCTTGCATGAGCCCCAACCTCCTTATCACCTGTTTATCTAAAGCTAAAGACCTTCTGTAAGCCAGAGGAAGTGGTCTTGTCAAAATTTCAACTGTAAATATAATTTTAAACAAAATAGAGGTGTGCCCAGAAAATCTGCAAGGTGCTAAATGATCCCAGGAAAGAACATGCTTTAGAAAATTGTGTCTGCTGCCTAGACTCAATGTATGTAGCCTCAAACCCTTATAAAAATCAGTTTTTCACCTTAACTGCAGGATTCCTGTCTTAGAGACTCACCTGCTTGCCCCCAGCAGTATACACTGATCAAAACAAATTCTTTCCTTTTCTAAAGGAGGAAGAAAAAAGAGGGGAAAACGAAACAAGAAATAGGAAAAATTTATGTAAAAAATTAGAACTTATACAAACACATAAAATAACCAACTAAATGGAGACAGACCATGTTTCTGGATAGGAAGACTCAATATTATAAAGCAAAGCAGTTCTGATCCAGAGTGTGTACATGTGTGGTCTTGGGGTAGAATCCGTAGCAAGTGTTCTATTAATAAAGTATACCTCCAGTCCCAGAACTTTTAAAAATTGAATCTTATTGGCTTATGCTAATAATTACATAGAAGAAAATTTAAGAACATTAAGTTTAAAAAAATAATAATAGGGGAGGGAATTTATTCTATGAGAAATCCAAAGTACTATACAACTGGAATAAATTACTAAGATATTAATTAGCTTTAAAGTAAACAAATAGATAAAGGAAAGAAAAGAGTTTAGGGAAACAGTTCTAAAGTATATTTCTTTAGTTCTACGGGATTCCTCAGAAGTTCCCAATTGGATTGAGCTTCACTTATCTACAGTAGCAACCTATTTATTAACATACCATTTATTGGCCCTTCTCCCTTCCCCATTTCACTTTTCCTACACTTCATTTGCTCCCTGGGAGCACCTGTTAATTAGACTGCCTATACTCGGGTTGTTTTCTCAGAGTCTGCTTTCTTGAGAACCCTAAATAAAATAAGAGATATTTAATTTAATGCTCTCCATGCTTCTGTGCAATATTAGTTTTTCACAATGGCAACTTGTAGGATGTGGGTCAAACAATATAATTAAAATTATTAATCTGACCACATTACACCTGCGAATTTGGAATATTGTTCTAGAGTACATTTGTACATTTTCTTTACTAAAGGAAGACTTTTAAATAGTAAGCACTAACTCCTTACCCTCTCAAATGGCTTAAAATTTAGATCTAAAATCACATTTACATTTATAGCTCCTTCTGCTCTTTCCCTTTCACCTTTTTACTGATGAAAAATTAGTGATTATTTTCCTATTATAACACATAAACTCCAGAAAAGCCATCACTACGGATAATCTGGTACTTATACATTTTACTTTTTTTAAACTTTTCTTTTTTTTTTTAATTGACATATAACAATTATACCTTTTATGGGGAATGGTATGATATGCAAATATCTGTATACAATATGTACTGATCAAGTCAGGCTATCTGGCGTTTCTGTCTCTTTATCATTCCTTTACGTGTGAAGTCTTCAGTCTTCTGGTTCTTCATAAAACATGACAGATAGTTATAAACTCTCATCACCCCACTGTGGGGCAGATCATTAGAACTCTTTCCTCTTATCTAACTGCATTTTGTACCCATTACCCAAACTTCCTCTACTCCTCAGCCTCTCATCATCACTATCCTACTCTTTTCTACTTTAAGATCAACTTTTTTTTCTCTTCTGCATTTGAGAAAGAATTTGCTTTCTTTGTCTGGCTTATTTCATTTAATAAAATGTTCTCCAGTTCTATGCATTTTGCAGTAAGCGAGAGGATTCATTCATTTTTATATCTGAAGAACTTCAAATAGATGCATATATATCATATGTTTTTCATTCATCCACACATGTAGGTTGATTCTATATCTTGGCTACTGTGAATAGTGTTGCTATAAACAAGGGAGTGTAGATGTCTCTCTGACATACTGACTTCATTTCCTTTGGATATATAGTTAGAAGAAGAAATTCACATATAGAGACTAGTAAGGTGGAATTATAAAACAATATTGGAATGAAATTTTACAAATTTACAAATCTGTAAATATCTACCATTTGTACATCTGTACTTGGTGACCTTTATCCGTCCCACATCTAAAAATGCTTGCAAGTTCATGTACTATAATCCCATAGCTGAAAGATGTTCAGAAGAATGTGTGAGTATTAATCACCGGAAGAATATGGGAAAGTGTGCAAATCTGGACATACAATCCAGGGAAAGATAGGATAGTCTCAACAAATTAACTCAGGGAATGCCATTTATTTCTACTGTAAACTGAGAGCTGCTTTTGAAACAGGAAGTGGGAAGTTGAAAGCCCAGGCTAAAAAGGAACACAAGCTGAGAGACAGAAAAAATGTAGTCAAAGATGTGACATTGTTCAGAAAATCTAATGTTTAAAAATCAGGCATGGTATGGCATGGGCAACAGCAAAATCATTTGAGAGATCATCGCAACCCATATGTAAGCACCATTGCTCAGGTAAACCTCACAAACTCCCCAGTGGACTAGTGAATGGATATTTTCACCACAGTTGATAATGATGGGGTAGCAGAAAAGGAGTATTAATCCGATGATACACATAAAATAACCATAGAATGGTGGGATTGTAAGATCTGAGATTTTTTCAGTGACCACTCATATCAGAAACTGATTTCTACTCATCAAATTGTATAAATTCCTATACAAATATCATAATAGTGGTAGTTTCAAGAAATAGTTCCAAAAAAGTTCCAATAAAGAGAGATGGTGTCTAAAATGAGCTCTAATGGACATCCTCTAAAACTGAAGAAAACAAAAAATAAATAAATAAATAAAACTGAAGAAAACTTATTCAGCCTGAATCTGTTCAGAAGCAAAAATAAATAAATGTAACTAGAGCACAGGAAAATCATAAATAAGTCATAACTAGATTGTAAACATATAAATGGAAAATCATAAACCAGTGTTTTCATATCATTCCTAGTCTTGGTGAGGAGGAAGCAGTAATTAAGATCAGTGCTACATAGTACAGTAAAGGTATATATGATTTCTTCATTAATGTGGGTTCTGTTTTTCACAATTATACCTTTATTACATTTCAAATCAATATTCCCTTTTGAATACTGGCTAGTATCTGAAACACCAGGAATCAATCAATAAAAAGTGGTCAAGGGCCTGGTACTCAGGACAACATATGTCTGTACTTGGTGAGTAGCATACAATAAAGAGGGTTCCTAAGGCATGAATTTAGAACACGTGCTAAATGTATTAGTCCTTACAAGAGCTTGCAGAGCTGGGGGAAGACTCTTCAAAAGACTGCATATACTCTGAGTCAGATTTAGTGCAGTACATGGAAATTTATAACACTGGCTACAGTGGTTGCCCTCAGAGTCAAAAGTAGGAGAGCAAAAGATCTGTGTGGTGCTAGAGATCCTTAGGATCCAGCCGAAGGCAATGTCCCTTACGGTCTGCATCAGGAGGCCGAGGGTTCTATACCAAGAGGTCAAAGGGTTGGCACTAGAAGCTAAAGTGGGTCTTCCACAGCCAGGATAATGATGAATCAATCAGTTGGGTGCTCCCCACTCAAGTTGACAATTAATCAATTAACCACTACAATACAGAAAAGCAAGAGCTCGGAAACAGCAAGAAATGACTCGGAATCTATCCATTCAAGTTTAGCAGAGTAATAAGCCTGTTAGTTTGGCGTAATGGAGGAAGAATTCCTTACATAGAGTAGAACCAATCTTTCAATTTTGATGAAATAACTTGAAGTGAAGTAACTTTTAAAGTGAGTGAAAGCGTAGTGTAATATATTTCTCTTATATACTATATAATATGACCTCATATATTATATGAGGTCACTCACTTTTTGAGTGCCCTCTTATAGCAGTTATCAGTCAGCAACTTTAAGGACAGAGCAAGGATACATTGAATTCAAAACAAATATTTTTCAGAGCATAGCTAGTTTCTTAATGAGTTATTGCTATAAAACAATGGCTTAGAACAACTACCATTTTATTTGCACATAATTCCATAAATCAGAAATTTGAGCTGTGTTCACAAGAATGATTCACCTGCTGATCTCATGGGAGGTCACTCATGAGGCTTCTAGCCTCTGGAGGTCACTTAGGGTTCATGGTCCAAGAGGGCTTTAATCAAAAGTCTGGTGGTTGATGATGCTTTCACTGGGTCTCTGTCTTCTTGTGGTCTCTCATCCTCAGACTGAGAGACTGGCTGGGGCTTGTTCATGTGGTGAAAGCAGCATTCCAAAGGGGCAAAAGCTTCAAAGCATTCCTGAAGCCTAAACTCAGAAGTCCCACAGTGTTACTTCCACTGACTTCTTTCAATGATAAAGCAAAGTCACAGGACATCCCAGATTTATAGGTGTTGAGAAAGGACTGAGAAGGAAATAGTACAGTCACAATTGCAAAAATGTGCCCGTACACAAGTGGGAGGACTGTTGTAGGTAGCTGTCTTTGTAAATAACCTGCCACAGCTAGAGAAACACCTTTCTGTAAGAGTTGGGATGAAGCTGAAAAGTCCATAAGAAGCCACCCAATGTATGTATAAAGGGATCTTAGAAACAAACTGTACACAGAGTGCTTGAATGCTAGCGGAGTTAAATTTCCCAAATGTTTACTTTGTCTATCTGAAATGGTCTTCTGCCAGATCTTCAGATGGCTGACTTCTACATGGTATTGGAGGTTCACTCAAACTTTGCCTCCTGAGAGAAACTGTCCCAGATCACTCAAAGTTAATTTCCCCATCTCACTAGCACGTTTTCCTCATAGCCATATGACAACCTGAAATAACTTTAACATTTGCCTACTTGTTTATAGGGTATTTAAACCACTAAGATGTAAGCTCCATGAGATTCAAGAGTCTTTTAATTTGTGACACCAAATTAGTGATACCAGTTAATGATTGAAAAGGTAGCAAGTTGAGGACAAAATTTTTATAATTACTTCTCCACTCAAATCCCAGATCTGACTCAAGTCTTAATCTTTGGGATGAAGCCCAAAGGAAATGACACCATCTCTTTATCCCTGGGTTTACCAAGCATTTCCCATACAAACCTGTTTGGAAATTTCCATTATGTTAAATATTCAAGTATTTGGAATGTATCTAATTTACCTCATTTCCTCATTAGAGTATTGCTCAAAACTGAGCAATACTTAACTTACCTTGTTATTATGTGAATCAAATAAGCCTCTACTTGTAAAATACCTACCGTAGTACCTGGCATAACAGCATAGGCACTCAGTAAATGGTAGTTACTCTAGTAGACAATTCAGTTGTGAATAATTGAACTTGCACATATCTCAACCCCAACTGACATAACAATTTTTTAAATTACTGTACTAATTCCAGTCTCCTTTTCCTGAAGGGTTCTCAAAACTCCTCAGATGGTTGTAAAACAATCTGATCATTAATGTTTGCCATTTTCCAATGTCCAAACCAGAAATACAACACAACTAGTATTCAGAAAAACACAGTGAGTATCAGATAAGATGTTGCTTTTAAGTGTAGTCATTGGTGAAATTACCTGCTGAGCAATCTACCTGTTTTCTTAATCTGGCATTACAGCCATCCCTTCCCCCTTCTCGCAAAACTCAGGTCTTTTTCCACCTAATCTTATGTTGCTTATCCAGAAGGTGATCACCCCAATTTCTTAATTCCTTATAATTCCCCATTACAACAATGAGTAAATACTCAGTAATGGCATCTTTAGACTATCCATGCTCCAGCTAATCTATCATCTACTTTTATTAATGTTATGGTAATGATTTCTGGTTATATTTTCTAGTCATAGCACGAAATTCTTTTCATTAAGCTAAATTTACATTAATGAAGCTGAAAAGCCTGCTGTGTTTATCCTTAGAGGGTGTTTCCCTACATACCAGAATAGTACTTTGCTGAAATCACAGTGTCTTTCTCATTATCCTGTTCAAATATTTTCTGCTTATTCCTGTTACATTAGATCCCATCCTGCAGGTGAGGGCAGCATGGGACATGAATTTGTCACCTTCCTCCTTAGTGTCAATCTCTTCAGGAGTCCCAGGGCAACATCTTGAAGTCATTGGTTCATTTCACAGTATTTATGTCTTAAAATATATATTTTTTTACATCTAAAGTGTTCTCCAACAATTCTTTTTTCTTCTCTATCTCATCCCTGTGAGGAGGCAGTTAATGAGCAATTAGGCTCAGTTATGTCATATCTCACGTAATTAGCTAGCATAAGCAGCTTGTGGCAGGTTTGATGTTATAAGCCAAGACTTTTTTTTTTGGTACCGGCAGTTGAACTCAAGACCTTGTGCTTGCCAGGCTGGTGCTTGTGCCACTGAGCTATATCCCCGGCCCCAAGCCAAGACTTCTTGATTCCCTTGTTTTTTCCTATTTCCAATCCTTACAACTGTTTTCAAATTTTCATTGATCTCTTCAAGCCTCCTTCTTTGGCTCCCTACAGCACATTTTTACTTTTGGTAGATGAATTAGCTTCCTGATTAATAAAGAAATTTAAAACCATTAGATACTCTTTCCCTAACTTCTTGCTCAGCCCTGAAGATAAACCTGAACCACCATCTATATAAGTCTCGTTTCATCACAGAGAATAAGGGGTACATGAGCTATGCATGGCTCATCCCCTGTCACTGATACTAAATCTTCCAAACTCTTTTGGACCTTGCTACTGTCTCTCTCTTGCCATGTGAAACTTTACTTCTCTAGAAGTAGCATGTTCTTAGACAAAAATTAATTTATCATATTAAAAATTAGATTTCTTTTACTTATATTTATCCTAAACCACCGTTTCCCCTCACATACAGACTTTTTGTATGCATAGTTTATAGTTTTTGTTTTTATTTGTTCATAGTACATTTATTATCAGTCCAGTTTAACAAATATTTTTAGCAAGTAGTATGTATTATTATGCTATGTGCAACCATTGCAAAATTGCTTCTACCCATGCTTTCCCACTGAAACTGTATGTCTATGACTTTTTTAGCCAATAGGACAAAGTACCTGATACAATTTAAAGGAAGAGAAGTTTATTTCAGGTCATGTTTTTAAGTCCATAGTTGGCCAGAACCAAGGTGGAAATTCATGGTGAATGTGTCCAACAGAGGAAAGCTGCTCCTGTCATGGTGGCTAGGAAGCAGAAAGCAAAAGCAGAAGCCAGGAAGAGAGATATACCCTTCTCCATCACACCCATGGTGACCTGCCTCTTCCAACCAGATTCCACCTGCTTATAGCAAGTCAGTCATAGTGCCCACATAATCCAACCATCTTCCAAACCCATGAGGCTTTTAGAATCATCTTAAATATAAATCATAACATTCTTCCCCTGGCCCCCAAAAGATTTATGCACATCTCTTTATGTAAAACCCATTTAATCCATCTTAAAGAATCACCACAGTTTTAACAATTCTAGCATTGCTGAAAAGTCCAAGTCCAAAATATTCTCTGAGATGCAAAGCAAACTCTTAGCTGTGAGCTCCTGTAAAAATCAAAAAGAAAGTTAAACACTGCCAACATACAATGGCATGGAGAAAACATTCCTTTTCCAAAAGAGACGAAGAGGGGAACAGACAGGTATGCAACACTAAAATCCAGAAGGGCAACATTAAATCCATTAGCTCTATGACAGTACTCAGGGTGAGCTGTGGTGAGATATGAGCTCCATAGAGTTGGGTGGTCCTATTACTATGGCATTGCCAGTGGTTGTAGCCCTGATGGTATCTCTCTTAGGGTAGCTTTGCTCACTCCTTGTGGCTTCAGACATTTCATAACTCCTCCAACTTCCTGGGGTCACCACTGCACTTTTGGCTTCATTCTCACAGCTTCCCACACTCCCCTCTCCGGGTCACACTATCTGACTTCCCAGGTCTTCTGAATTCTGACCCCACAACTCTTGCATTCTGCATGCTTGTTAAACCAGCACCACTTTGGATGATTCCAAGGTCTGCCACCAGTTCAAGCAGTAGCCACACCTTGAATCATGACTGCCTCTGAGTACCTGTATGACTGAGCACTGGGAACTGAATCCTAGAGAATCTATGCCCTAAGTGACCCTTCTGGAGCTGAGGGCCCTGGAACTGTCTTCTCCCATGAAAGGTTTATAGCACTTTTGAGCCCACAAAAGGAGAGGTCTTGCTGATTCCTCATATGCCTTCAAGCCATTTTTCCTATTTTCTGCTGTAAAGTATCTGGCTTCTTTTCAATGCAAATCTTTTAGCAACCAATTTCTCTTCCTTAGCCCCAACTTTGCAGGCTCTTTTTTTTTTTTTTTTTTTTTTTTTTTTGTGGTGAAACTGAAAACTTTCCAAATATACATTTTGCTTCTGATTTTTAGTGTAAATCTGGCTGAAAGCCCCAACAGTATCTATGCCATAGCCTGGACATTGGCCTGCCTTGAAATTTCCTCTGCCAGATTAATTAATTAATTAAAATTAATCAATCCACCACCCTTAATCCTAGTCTCCCTCAAAGTCTCAGAACAAAATGTAGATAAATATTCTGCCAGAGTGTAACACACATGGTCTATGCTGCCAATGGAGTCCTTTGTCCCAATTTAAATTTCCTGAGAGTTGTCTTTACAGTCCACATTTTCTATGAGCATTCTGATTTTTTGAGCTCTAGCAAGTATCAAACAATAAATTTGGCTTGCAGCATTCTAAGCCTGTTTTTCCAACCAGCATCTCCAAACCTTTCAGGATTCTGAACTACATAGTCTGGTAGAATTACAACAATCATTGACTTCTGCTACCACAAATCTTAGTCACTTTCCTTGTTGCTGGAACAAAATACCCAAATACCTGCAATTTAAAGGAGAAAGTTCATTTTAGCTCATATTTTCAGTCCATAGTTGGTAGGCTTCAAGGTAGGAAGTCCTGGAGGAAGGGTCTGGCAGAGGAAAGCCGCTCACATAATGGTGGCTGAGAAGCAGAGAGCAAATGAAGAAGCCAGGAAAAGAGATACACCCTTCAAGGTCACAAGCACAGTGACCTGCCTTTTCCAACCAAACCTTGCCTCCTAACAGCAAATCACCTATTAAGCCCCCAAATCCAATCACCTTCCAAACACATGAGGTTTTGGGGGTCATTTTATTTTATTTATTTATTTATTTATTTTTGTTTGGTTTTTCTCCGGTACCGGGAACCGAACTCACGACCTTGCGCTTGCCAGGCAGGCGAGGGGGTCATTTTAGATATAAACCAAAATATTGTTTTGGTTTATACAGATTACCATAAACCTTCTAAATGTCAAACACAAAGGATATATAACTCAGTCTATATTTTGGGTATATAACTAGGGATGGAATTGCTGGATCGTACTTGCTAGGCTCCAAGTGACCCTACTTTTAACATTTTGAAAAACTACCAAACTGTTTTTGCAAATTGGTGACATTATTTTCCAATACCACTGATAGGGAATCAATAGGGAAGGAGAATTCTAATTTCTCAGCTTCCTCACTGCTTGTTATTATCTGTCCTTTTTTTTTTTCTTTTAAGCCTTCCTGGTAGGTATGAAGTACTGTTTTCTTGTGGTTTTGATTTGTATTTCTTTAATAGCTAATGATGTTAAGCATCTTTTCACATGCTTATTGGTCATTTGAATAATGGGTAAATGTTTGATGAATGGATTAATGTATATAATCATAGACATTGCATAGCTCTGAAATATCTCATCAATATTTACGCAGAGAGTTATTGCCTGATAGCAACAAAAAATCAGAAGCTATAGGGAATATATTCTGAATCGCATAACTGTGAACAGTTAAAAGATAAACTTTGGCACATGAAACTTTGAAGAGTTTGGGCAGATAGCAATTCATGAATCAGGCAGCATCAGACTACAAGCAGTTCACCACTCAACTAGTAGTGCCAAAGGGAGAAATTTTAAACTATTCAAGAAAGTAAGACAAAAAATATATTTGATTGGTTAAAGAGGAAAGTCCTTAGATGAGGTTCATTGGTGATCTCTGATTGGTTAAGTCTCTCCTTCAAAGTTGGTTGGCAGTTTCTCATTAGTTAAACTCATTTTTTTTTAGTGTTTATATTGAAGTGGGCTGAGGTTCAAACCCAAGGCATTTGGACTTAATGGCCTGTCAATTTAAAAAAAAATTAGCTATGTATTGTTAACTAATGTCTTAGTTAATGTAGCTGATGTCTATTTTTATTTCTCTTGCAATCAGTATTGACATTTGATTTTATAGTTGTCAGAGGTGATAAGTGCCTTTTTATTCTGCTTTCATATTCTACCAAGCAGATAGAGTAAAAAAGAGGAAAAGACAAGGAGCTATACAGAACAAAGTATCAATTCTCAGAAAAAATGATTTAGTATCTTAATAGGTAAGTCCTGAAATGAATAAACAAAGCCTGTACCATTTTAGCCTGCTACAAAATGCTATCTTTGTTCTTTTTTTTTGGTTTTTCTCCGGTACCGGGAACCGAACTCACGACCTTGCGCTTGCCAGGCAGGCGCTTTTGCCGCTGAGCTAAATCCCCAGCCCCGCTATCTTTGTTCTTAATTCAGTAGTTTTGAATCAAACACACTTATTTCTTCTATTTTAAAGATTTAAATTGATATGTTTAACTTGCTGTGTCCCTGATATAGATAAAGAAATGGTCTGAAGTTTTTTCCTTTAAATGTTACTAGGTCCTCCTAATCATTTAGTTTTTCCAGTAAAAATATTTCAGTTAATACCACTTTAATTGTTCTACAGATGCTTTAGTTTCTTAAGAAATGTAAAGCTAACAGAATACTAGTCTATTAAAAATCTGACAGTATAGCATCTGAAAGAATTACTTGGCAGTTTCTACAAAAACACTGTAGCCAAAAAGCTGTTTTTTTGTTCTGTCTGAATTTATTTCAGTAATGTTTGAATTTTTTATCCCCTAGAGGAAAATGTAGTCTCTAGAGTGTGACTTAAATCCAAGCTCCCTCCAGAGTAGTGAAAAAGAACGTTTACTGTAATTATGTTTTATTGCTTCTCGTTTATCAGGGAGGGGATTTATAGTTTTAAATTCCAATTTTGTTGGGATTACAAATGCAATCCCTTGATTACAGGGAACAAACAACAGAGTTATGCTGTTTGGGGGTACCAAGAGTCAGAAATTGTGACTCTAATCTGTCTTAGTTTACCTGTTCATTATGTGCCATTAATATGTACTAGTAAAGAGAGGAACATTAAAAATCTATTTTAGCTATTTTGAAATGTGTAATACCTTATTAATGCTGGTTGTGACCATGCAGTGCAACAGATCATTAAACTTAAAACAATACTAATACTTCACAACCCCCCCATAAAATAGTATAAAACAAAAATACATGTAAAGAAATAATGGGGGGCATGATACTGGGGACTGAACCCAAGGAACTCTGAGCTACATCCTCAATCTTTTTTTTTTTTTTCCTTTGAGACAGGACCTCCCTTAGTTGCCCCTCAAATTTATAGTCCTACCTCATCATCCAGAATAGCTGAGATTACAAGTATACACCCACATCCAGAAGGAATAATTTTTGAGGTAAATAATTATTCATATTAATAGTACAATATCATAGATCTTAGTGATAGTTTAAAAATAATCCAGAAAGTTTGTACACATTCAATAAAAAACACATTTATAGTAATCAGAAGGTATCAGAACTTTTTAAATCTTTTTACAAGACATATATTTGTTCCTTACAAATATTGTTTGTGTTGCCTTTAATTAGTTCCATGTATTCTTACATGTGAAAGCATTTTTTAAAAAACATTTTTTAGTTCTTTAGATTGCTAAATTTTAGAATTTTTTCCTGCTAGGTATCAAATCCAGAGCCTCATGCATGGTAGACAAGTGCTTTATCACCGAGCTACATCCCTTCTTATTTTGAATGTTCTTGTCCCCATAATTAGTTTACTGCTTGTGCCAGATAAGCATACTTATCAATTGATTGGCTTGGGAGTTGCCCAGGAGATTAAGAAAGCACACTTCTGTGGATGTTTCAGTGAGTCATGGAGGTATGACCTTGAGTATATATCAGGTCCCTTGTCTCTTCTTCTTTGGTGTTATTCCCCTGCTCTACTTCTTAGCTGCTGTGGGTTGAACAGCTTTCTTCCATCATTCCCTTCTACCATGATTTTTCTGGCCAGGAGGGAGCCAACCATGGACTGAACCCATGAACTAAATTACACCTCTCCTCCTTTAAATTGCAGGTGGCAAGTATTTTTTGAAAGTAACTAATACAGAAAGTTGGTACCAAAGTAGGAGTTATTACTATATCTGTACTGACCTGTAGTTTAGAACTGGTTTGGGGGAGGTATTTGGAAAAATTTGGAGAAAGGAGCCTAGAGAAGCCCTAAAATTCTGCAAGCAGAGCCTGGTAAGTGATTCTTATTGGAGCTCAGATGACCAAAATACTTATTGGAATGTAGGCAGTAAAGGCCAGACTCAAAAGGTTTCAATTGGGAATGAAGATTCTATTGGGAAGTGGACAGAAGCCAAACATGTCATATTCTGGCAAAAATGTCTACATTTTGCTCATGTCCTGAGACTTTCTGGGAAGACAAGTTTAAACATAGTGTACTAATTGACCCAGTGGAAGAAATTTCAAAGCAGCTGAACATTAAGAATGTTGCATGAGCTCTATTGGCTGCTTTTAGTCAAATTTATAGTAGGAATTGGAACAAAAAAAAAAAAAAAGAACAGAAATATTGGAAACAGTTAAATTTTGGCCAAAAGGGATTGAGTGTGAAGTTAGGACAATAGGAACTGTGGTTGCTAAAGAGATTAATCATGATTAAAAAGAAACCAAGTACTTTAACAAGCATAAAAAGAGAGATACCTCAAGGGCATCTCAGGAATTACCAAGACCTCACCCATGACGTGTTTAAAGATGCAAAGTGTATAGCTTTCATTTGAGAAGAGAGTTTCTGGGCTCCCTGCTTGAGAATGGCCATCTTGGAAATTGGTTCTTTGAGATTCATTTCACTCTGTTCACCCATCTAGGTATTCAGAAACTGCTATAGTCATGTGCAAAATCGTTCAACTACTGCTCAAGCTGGCAGCAGACCTTGGTATTATCCACATTATGCCAGTTTTATAGGCATGCAGGTTGCAAGAATTGTGGGGTCAGGGAGGATTCCACCCAGATTTCGAAGGTAGGCCTAGGAGGTCAGGCAAAGTGCTCCTGAAAGGACAGTGCCTGAAGCTGTGCAAATAAAGTTAAAGGTGGAGTGGAGACCCCAAGAAGTTGGAAATACCAGGAACATGGAGCATCTGCTGAGGAATGCTGCAGGCTGTAAGCAAAGCAAGCCCAAGAAATAGGCACATTTTGTAATCTAATTCTGTTTTACATGCTCTTTAGATAGTTTTATTACCTATCTGCTCTCTTCAAAATTCCTGCTGCCCCCTTGATACTTCCTTTCATGATTCCTGAAATTTGAATTTTAGGTAGAGTAATGGAGGTATTGAAAACAATTGAAATTACTTCATCTCAGTGGAGATACCCTAGCTAAAATTTCACTGATAAAGCTTTCCTATATTTCTTTTTCACTGATGCCCAAAGCTGCCTCTATTCTCAATAGCTCTCAGACAAATACCTTCTTACTTATGTACACCAGCATCAGTTACTTTTGTTTGAAAACAAAGAAACAAACTGCAATGGAAATTTAAAAGTCAGTAGTGAAACTTCTGGTTTCAGCTCTATCTAAGGAGCTTGGATATTGTCATTACATCCTTACAACAAAAACAATGTGGACAAAGTTAAACTCAGTGACTTTCCTTGGATTCATCAGAGAACTAATTCTTTGAAGTAAAATGCCTTCCTGGAATCTGGGGAGACACACTCCCCAAGAAACAGAGCAGCTTACATCTGCTTAATTGGAGTAGAAGTCCCTGGAAATATAAATTGGCAGAACACATAGAAACAGAAGTTGCAGTAAATTGCTTGACACTGAATGTGGACCAGTATGAAAGTGAGAAGTACCTGGAGACAGAGTCTTGGAAGGCCCTACAATTCCATGGACTTTCTCTCTAGAATTCTTTCCAACTTCTCTGGTTGATGATCCCAGGAAAATTCCCTTTGCTATGGTAGCAGGTTAGGGGAATATAAGAACAACAAGGCACACCTAGTATATTCTCCAGCAGAAGTCCTGCCAAAGCATAATTCTAAGGGGATATTCCAGGTTGGAAAAAGAGAAATTCCCCCTCCTCTAGCTCCCTGTTTTCTTCCTGGTTTATGCAAAAAGGTGAAAGGAACACAAGTTAATGGAGGAAAAGGTTTAAGAAATAGTTGAAAACATTGTGGCCAGGGAGAATACAAGGTAGGGGATAAAAGCAATACCACTGAAGGCAGGATAGAAACATTTGTCAAGACCACAGGCCCAAGTACTACCCAGTAAAAGACTAATTAAATTATTATAAAGTGGTCACCCTCTCATACACTCTACCACCATACTTGTAAGACTCTACTTTAACAGCAGCTTATAGCTGAAAGATTTGCAAAACGGGGACTCTTCAAGGGCAGACATATGATTCCTTAGGAATGGAGGTAAAAAAAAAAAACCCTAGAAAAGTTTAAAGCCTATAGCTATAGCAAACATTAGCGACACATCTCATAGCTAGATTAATACACATCCTCTTGCTAAAAGCCTATTTGTTTCATTTCCTATTACTTGTTACAACATGTCTAGCTTTTATCATAAAATTACGAGGCCTGCTAAAAAGCATGAAAATATACAGTCTGAAAATATAAAACGTCCATCAGAACCAGACTCAGATATGTCACAGATGTTGGAATTATAAGAGAGGGAATTTAAAGTACATGTCAAGGCTCTAATGGAGAAAGTACACACACGCAAAATTTTATGGTAATAGAAGCAAAAAGATAGAACTTAGAAAGGATCAAAAGGAAATGCCAGAAAAAGAAACAGTAACAAGAATGAAGGCTGTCTTCAGTGGGCTCAACTGCCTTAAACTTAATATGGCTGAGTGAAAAATTAGTGATTTTGGACAGATTTCTATAGAAACTTTCCAAACTGAAATGCAAAGAGTAAAAAATTAATAAAAAACAGAACAGATCATCCAAGAATGGTGGCATTGTAACAAAAGGTTTAATATATGTATAAATACAATAACAAAAGAAGAAAGAGAAAACAGAACAGGAGAAACATTTGAAGTAATAATAGCCAATAATGTTCTTAAATTACTGGCAGGCACTGTACCACAGATCTGGGAACTTCCAACAACTTCAAACAGTATAAATACAAGAACAAAAGCAACTTATGTCTACTCATATTATATATAAATTTCAGAAAACTAAAACCAAAGAGAAAATCTTGAAAGTGGAAAAACAACACCTTATGTGTAAAAGAAAATGGATAAAAATGAGAGCAGACTCCATTAGAAACCATGCAAAGAAAAGAGAGTGTTGAAAGAAAATTACACAATCAACTTGGAACTCTATCCTTAGTGAAATCATCCTCAAAAAGTAAAATAAATAAAAATGCCAATAGAGTGACAATCTAGTGGAGAAATTCTAAAACATTTCTTCCATAGAATATCTAAATAGATTCTATAGAATTAAATTTAATTCATTTAAAATTATTGAGTAAGCCTACAATAAGCTAAGGGGAATCTACAGAAGACAGGACTGATTCAGGAACACTCGATCATGAAGATATGATAATCTTGAGCTATCAAGTGTTGATACATACTATGTGAGTCATAGTAGCTAAGAGTCACTGTGCAGAAAAAGGTGTGGAGACAAAGTTTGAACCGACCAAAGCTCAGACTACATAAAGACCTGTACTTTCTGGGAAACAGTGAACTTGCATAAAGGGAACTTAATTTTGCAGATAATAAAATAGATGACCTGTTTCAGCATTCATTCTTCATAAAAATTGTTTTAAAAAGTCTCTCCACACAAAGTTGTGACCATGATCTGACTTTGCAAGCGTTAATGGATGTTAATGTTTAAATGGAGATGAATGTGTTGTGTTTCTAGACTCCTGAAAGAAAATAATACAAACTCTACCTAGATGAGCATAAACTCAAGAAACTCTTATTGAGTTCCAAATTGATTAACTTGTTTGTTTGTTTATTTTCTGAGACAGGGTCTTGCTATGTAGGCCAGGCTGCACTTGAACTTACCATGTAGCCCAGGTTGGCCTTCAACTTGTGATCCTCCTGCCTCAGCCTCCCTAGTGCTGGGATTATAGACATGCACCAGTATGCCCAACCTAAATATTATTAATATTTCTGATATCACAAATACAAAAGGAATCAAGTTATCAAAAACAATAGTAAACAACATAGAAGGAAACCAAGCCTTGAGAGGTTTCAAGTATTGCAAATACCAGATTAAAAAAAGTAAACTATGTAATTTATGTGTAAAAATATAACAGGGATTGAAAAAAAGACAATCCAAACTGATCAGAAAAGTTTGAAAGCTAATCACATTGAACTTCTAAAAATGAAAATGTAATAAATGAAACTTAAACTCAACCAAAGGGTTAAAAAGCAAATGATATACATGACTTATTAATGAATGGATGGTAAACTAAAAAAATTACTATTGTAGCCCAGACAGAAAAATAAATGTAAAATTCTAAAGAGAAATTTACAGTAATAAAAAGTGAAAGGGATGATCAGAGTTCCAGGAAGAGGCAATTCAAATAAAAATAGGCAATATTTGAAGAACTATGACTTTTTCTAAACTTGATGAGAGATATCATTTGTCACATCCAGAAAATTTAATATCCCACATAGTATAAATAAAATAAATCCCCACCTAGACATACCAAGTAAACTGCAGAACAATAAAGACAAGAAGAAAATCTTAAAGCAACCAGAAAAAAAAAGATAGATTACCCAGAAGATAAACACAATGAAAAAGACAGCTAATTTCTTAATAATAATAAGTGCCAAAGGATAGTGGAAAATACACAATTGAAAGATCTTTGAGCAGGGAAACAAAGAAAAACCAGAAAAGGAAGAAGAGAAGGAAAAAATGGAGACAATGGGGGGCACCTCAGTTACCAAGATCACACTGAGACCTTCACTGAGGGTACACACAACAAATGTATTTCAAGAGGAAGGCAGGTGATTCCAGGAGGATGTGCACTTTTCATAATGAATTTTGAAACTTTACTTAAACAAGACAATAATTATCCTCAGGACCACATCTCATGAAAACTGTGTTTATTTCTTCAGATCGTGGTTTTAGTTTTACATATATTTGATGCTGGCAACAAGCTTCTGTCAGCAAGAACTAGGTATACAGAAATTTAAAATAAAAAATTTAAAGAAATATCAGTAGCTAGTAAATATAATAGAATATTTTCTATGTCTGTAGTTTGATAGGCTTGCCTTTGGCGAGCAAGTCCATTTCTAGGACAGCTTGCTCTATGTGTATTAGAAAGCAGTGAAAAGTAGCAGATCAGCAGGAAGAATAAATGTTACAATGGAAGAATAAATGTTACAAATGGAAGAAATAAGAGACAGATGGTTGAGCGTGTTTTAGATCACACCAAGCCATTGTGAAGGCAAATAAGAGCATTAATTGTTCAGAGCCTGCACATAGTGAAATAGGAAATCATTCAGTATTTTCACATGGATTTCCTGACAACTCAGTGTAGAAGAAATACTAATTTACCTGAACGATGGTGCCCTGGAGGAAATGGACATGTTTGTCATTTCCCCTCAAAATGCATTTTAATTTCACACATCTAGAGAGTCATTTTTTAAAAATGGTTTTTACACTGGTTAAAGATAAGAAATATTAGAAAAATGTGCTTATTAAAAAGTCAGATTACAAGTCCTCATTATTTCAATTGATTCCAATTATTCTTTAAAAATTGTCATGAAAACTAAGAATTTTGCCTCAATATTGTGAAGAAGGCAGCCTGCAATCTCAGTACTCTGGGTGCCTGAGATAGGAGGACTGCAAATTTGAACCCAGCTGGGCAACTTAGTTATTTAAAATAAAAGATAAAAAGGGCTGGGGATGTAGCTCAGTGCAAAGGCCCTGGGTTCAATCCCCTGTGCCAAAAATAAATAAATACAGTATTCTTTCAGCATTTTCCCCAGCAATATTTGACTTCTACATCTAAACTTTCTTAACTACATATATTTATCTCTGTTGGGTTTCAAGAGAAACTAATTTACACTATAGTGTTTCTAATTGGTAACCCTTCAAGAGCTACATTTTAAGAATTCTTGTTAATGACAATGAAATAATAACTGGTAGACTATCCATCAAAAATGGCAAATTTCAGAACATTTACTATATTAAGTTGTCATATCAACTCAGGATAATTGGCCAATAATTTGGGGGAAAATCAAAGTAGATCCCCCCTCAGCAGACCTTAGACAAATATAATAAAAGGTCAAGATTAATTATCATAAAGCTAAAAATAAAAGCATAAAAATTCAAAAGAAAATTTGGTAGGAGGTTATTTGTATTTTTCTTGACACTAAGCTTCTTTTAGTGTGAAACAGAGCTGAGTCACATTAAGAAAAATATTGAAAACTCAACTACAACTATAAATATTTAAATACCTGTATAGGGGAAAAGATCATAGACAAAGTTAAAATGATAAATGGGAAGTGGAGAAGCTCTGTAACATATTTGTTACATTAAGTAAAGCTAGGATAGCCAGTGTTTAAACAGGCTTAGGAGTGAGTTGTGTAGGTTCAAATTCTAGCTACCTCAGTCTTATGATTTTAGACAAGTTACTTAACTTCTTTGGGTCTCTAATTTCCTCCTCTGCATAATAAAGATAATAAGTCTGTTTTCCTAGGTTAGTTGAGAGCTATTATCATTACCTATATTATATAGTGAATGAATTAAATCAGTTTGAAAGAGGCAAGCAATTCACTAGATACATGACATCAATAAAAACCTATGCAACATTTTCATCTTGTTTTCAGTTACTGCCGAGTATAAATTCAATGTATAAAATTATCCTAGTTCATATTGTCTTTAAATTGGCTGTATATTCCTATAACGGTAAATTTTTAGTATCAACTTGACTGAATTAAGGGATACCCAAATACATGACAAAGCATTATTTTTTGGTAGTCTATGAGGGTGTGTTACGGTTTTCATATCTGGATGTTCCCCCAAAGCCTCATGTGGTCAAGGGGGTGGGCTTTTTAGAGACAGCTGAATATAGAGTTTATGACTGGTTCATTTTCTATTACTGAGATTAGTGGTGTGAGTGCTATACCCACCCTAGGGTGGGTAGCCTGCATACAACATAAGGGAGGAAAAGAGGTTTGCTCCCCTGTTTTTTTTTTCTCCCATCTTGTTCTTGTTGCTTTTGTTATCTTCCCCATCATGAACTGTCACCTGTCTGCCATGACATCCTGCCTTGCAGCCAGCTGATTGTGGACCAAAACCTCTGCAAAATGAGCTAAATAAGCCTTTTCTTCCTTAACTTGGGGTGTTGGGTATTTTGTCCCAGCAATGAGAGAAAAGTAACCAAGACATGGTGCATCCAGAAGAGACTGACATTTGAATAAATGAACTGAGTAAGGAACATCTGCTCTAACTCAACATGAGTTGTCATCATTCAATCAGATGAGAGTACAGACAAAAAGGTCAAAGAAAACTGTATTTGCTCTTTTTCTTCTGGAACTGGAACATTCATTTCTCCTGTCTTTGGACATCAAAACTCCAGCTGGGACTCTGGGACATGAGCCAGTGGAACACTAGTTTCTCAGGCTTTCAGCCTGAGACTGAGGTCACATCACTGGCTCTCCGGGTTGTCAGACCTTTGGATTTAGACCGAACTGTTGATTTGCTTCCCTGGTGCTCTAGCTCACAGCTAACGCACAGTGGATTTCTTAGACTGTATAAACACGGGCAATTCTCATACTAAATCTCTTACCTTTATCTGTTTGTCTTAGTCATGTTCCTCATTACTGAGACACAATATCCAACAGTAATTTAAAGGAGATGTTTATTTTGGCTTACAGTTATAGTCTCTGGCCAGCTAGCTCCAGCACGGAAAGGCATGGTAAAGGCATATTCTGGTGGAAAAGCTGTTCACGTCATGGTGGTCAGGAAGTGGAGAGAGAAAGAAGGAGATGGGGAGGGAGGTATCCCTTGTAGGTCATGTCCCCAGTGACCAACATTTTCTGACCAGGCTACACCTTTTAATAGCTCATTTAGTTGTACTGCCCTATGATTCAGTCATTTCCAAAAGCCCTGCCTTGAGGAATTTGTGGAGTCATTCTTGATCTAACTCATAACACAGTCTATCCCATTGGTTCAGTTTCTCTGGAGAACCCTAATGTAACTGCCTTCTTACTCCCTACTTCCTGGGAGATGCAATTCAGTAATATGGCCCTGGGTTCGATTCCTACCACAGTAAGTAAGTGAATAATTACCTCCACTCAGTCTCTGCAAGTAAAAATACCACCTATATGTTAAACTGGGACTCAAATCTTACCTTCTCTATAGTGCTTTGATTGGTGCACTCAAATGATACATTCTGTCTTTCTTACTCTGAATTTCTAAGGAGCATTTAATATTAGTTTCATCATAGAATCAAATCTTGTTTTGTCCTGTCAGTGTGTGACTTGCATACATATTTTATCTCATACAGAAATTTCTGAGTTTTCATAGGCACAGGATTATGTCTTCTATAATGCTACAGTATACAGTAGATACTCATCGTATATTTAAATGTTCCTTATTTTCCATATCATTGATCTATTGTAGGGCAATCAGCGAGAAGGTACATGGTATTCTCACACCTATAATCTGTCCACCATCATCAGTGCCAACCCCCACCTAGCCCCATCCTCTGTACACTCTTAGAGAAACAAACATTTCCCAAACAATCTATAGCTCCTTTCTTTATTTACATTTAATTCTAAAACATGAGGCATGATCTAAGCTGTGTCTTTAGTGGTTGCAGTGTAGAATATAAACTAAAAGAGGGTGGAAGAATTAAGGATGTGACTGCAATGATTAAGGAAAGGGATGATGGTGACTTTGGCAGTATGATAGCAAAGAAGGTCAAAGGAAGAGAAGGGAAAGTAAAAATAATTAAGATGTATTATGTCCAGGTACCAACTCCCCATGATGAATGTAATCATTATGCACTGCAAACATGCACTAATAAATTTTTTTAAAAATTTGAAAAGAGGGTCAGATTATGGATACATTTTGAAGGTATAGGCAGAATATTTGCCTGTACACTGTATGTGTAGTGTTCATGTGGGAGAGGGATCAGGGATTATGATGAATTCCCAATGTCAGCTGTATAATTGACCTCAGAAAATATGCAGTCCAGATCAGAGCAAGAGGTTAGAAGGCTAACAGGAAGTATTCCCAAATGAGCAGGACAGACTATCTTAGAGCTGGGTGTTTGAAAACTATGTTAGTAGGTGTACAATAGATATAGTAGAACATATTTTTAAAAAAGTAACACACATATAAAAAGTAAGCTGATAAACCAGGCATTTATTAATCCTAGGAAAATCTATAAGTGTGTCAGAAAAGGCATATAAATACAGATCTTTAGTTTTGCAAGGAATCATATTTTTGGTACATTATATATAATATAAAGACAGGCTAGTTGACTTAGCAAAAACTTGTACTATATAACTCTATGGGAAGAATGATGAAAGGAATAAAAATTACAAAGAACTAAATTAATTCTCATTTTCCATGACAGGATGTCAATAGATGAAATATAAAATGTTCAAATCAAGAAAGAGAATTACATATTACATAGAGATGGAGGCAAATACTGAGGAAACTGCTAGCTTACAGGCTTGGCTTTTCAAAATGTAACACGAATGAGAACCACACTTACCTGGACCTCATCTCCACAGATGCTGACTCACTAAATTAGGTTGGACGAACCTTGTGAATACGTATTTCTAACAAGCTCACTGGTGATGCCAATGCCACTGGTCTTTGGCCCAGACTTTAAGAGCAGCTGCTTTAGAAGTATAACGAAGAAGTTCAAAGCAGTTGAGCAGAGGACATCTGTTCTTCATTATAATTATTTTAGTACAGTGCTTCTCAAATTTGGCTGCCTATTGGAATCACCTGGGAAGCACAGAAGAATAGCAATTCTTAGATCTCATCCCCAGATATTTGACGCAGTTAATCTGAGGTGCAGTTTGGTATTGGTTTAATTGGGGTGCAGGTAATTTTAACATGTATCTAAGATAGAAAACCACTTTTAAATATAGTTTTATTTTTCACTATGTGCATAAAACACCTGAATTATTTTAACATAATGGTATCTGTACAGTCTGTATGGGAGTGGGAAGGATGCAAGACTAAGTGTTAGAAAACTAAGCTCATGTATACATGATCTTGAACCATGAGCCAGCATTATATTCCTGGGAAAGTCATCAGTTGCCTCATGTAAAATTAGGATGTTAGACTAGTTATTCTCAAATGTTCTTTCTCACTTCACATTTTTATGGGTAATATAAGATGTACTATAAGACTGTATGACAGAAATATTCCGTATGATACAGAGAGTGGATTGTTATTATTTAGGGAACTATACATGGAGTGGTCAAAATATATGGTCAATGTTTAAATTTTAAAATTTACAGTAAAAGACATTGCCATTAACCTCCCTTAAAATCTTCTTCTCACTTTAAACACACTTATCTCATCATTTTTGCCAATTTCTGAAGCAGTTTTGGGCGTCTTCTTTCATATCTTTATGAGGTGTGATAAAAAAAAATATGGTGAATGCTGTTGCTGAACAGCCATCCAATGGAAAGGCAAGCTCATAAAAAATTATGAGATGTCCTCATCCACCTTATTTATCAGATACGTCACTGCACTACTTATGGCTCTTCTTCAAAGTCAAAATGACTATGAAAGGTAAAAAGTATGAATCAATTCAGGACGCTGAGGCAGCCATGAAATGCAACTAAAGATATAACAAAGGAAGACTTCCAGAACTGCTTTGAAAGTGACAAGAATGATGGGATAAGTGTGTTTGAAGCAAGTGGAGTCTTTTTGAGAGAGGTTAATTTTAATGTACATTTTACTGTAATAAATTGTTTTTAACTTAAACAGTCACTATATTTTTATCCTATACCACACTTTCATTATTTTTAAACTAATTTATAGATATATAAAATCTTTCCCCTTTGCCTATTTATTGTACCCAGTACAGTATAATAATAAATTCAAAATGAAAAATAGAAACAAAAACATTTGAGATGAATTTATACTTGATGCCAGGTTACTGTATCACTATCATTTCTCCAAAACATCATTTGTTAAATTGCAAACAATACCATGGCAAAATAGCCACTCTTAGACTATTTTAAATTGTTTTACCAATAACAAGGATGAGTAATTCCTGATTCTTCCACTGGTCCTGTACCCCTTTCTACAAGGAGAAGTCTGCCCCTCGCTAGTTTTGAAGGGTAGTATGTCACAAGTTCATGTAAACTAAATTAATCAGAGTGGTGGCTAAACTTGACAGTGACTCCTCATTACTAAAATGTTTTACTCTGACTGTTCTGGAGGCCTGGAAAAATTGTGCTGTCTATCCTTAATCCTGAAAACTAACAAGGAAAGATCTGAGGCATGAAGATTATTATAGATAATTCAAGGGATTTTATATTAACTTTGAAATATATATAAGTATATATTTCAATTTGCTTTTATAATAATCAGATTTTATTTCTTGAATCAATAGAGACCATTGATATTACACACATAGAGAAGGGATACTGGTCTGAAGCAAAAAGAAATGTGTTGCTCATAATCACAGAGATATTATCAAAAGTAAGCTATTATAAAAGTAAACATATTTGTGTACATTCATATATATTTGTCCATGACTTTGACTTCTTGCCTTTTAAGGAACTATTTTACCCTGATGGAAATCAGAAGATATAGTAATCTTGTGCTTCAAGAAAAATTACATTCTAAAATAAATTATATCAGAGCCATGTGCTATGATTTTTCATGCCACCACCTGCACCACTCTCGAAGTTCCCAGGAGGAAGGATGGCAAGAGGGTGGAGAAATAAAGATAAGTGACAGAAAGCTGAGGTCAGGTGGAGCCTTCTCTCCAGAAGGAAGGAAAGGAACTGCTCAACCACCATAGGGCATTTATTTATACATTTGGTAGTTTGATGTCACATGACATCCTTTTTGCCTAGCAACTGATGTCTTGGATTGTCTCAGGGCTTGGTGTTCTCTGGACTGAAGCAGCTTGCTCATGTGGCTTGCCTCAGGAGCTCTTTGTTCTCAATGGCCTTGCCTCACTGCCACATGTGTGATCAATTTCCAGCTTCAGAAGCTCCCTACATTTTCAGGTAGTTAAAAAATGGACTGAGAATTCACTATCTTGTGGAAGGCATTCTCAGCCCATTTTTAACTACCAGAAACACTGAAAAATGTCAGCTAACATAAGAAAAATCAACATCAAGGAAAAAAAAGTACTGGTAGACTAATAGAATCTTGCAAATCGCAGGAATTCTTAAATCACAGCATCTATGTGTAAGGGCTAGAAACTATACACTTACATTTTTTATTTTGTTTTGTTTTGTTTTTGTTTTTTGAGACAGGGTCTCACTATGTAGTTGAGGCTGGCCTTGAGCTCACTATGTAGCCCATGATGGCCTCAAACTCATGATGATTCTCCTGCCTAAGCCTCCTGAGTGCTGGGATTGATTACAGGCATGCACCACTGTGCCCAGCTTACATTTACTTTTAAAAATGATATTGAAAGCAAAGGTATCAGATTTGTATCTTCACAGAAATTTTTTTTTTCATCTTTTTGAGACAGGGTCTCACTATGCAGTTCAAGCTGGCCTTGAGCTCACTTTGTAGCCCAAGCTGGTCTCAAACTTGCAACGATCCTCCTGCCTCAGCCTCCGAAGTGCTGGGATTACAGGTGTGTGCTACCATGCCTAGCTCAAAGTCATTTTGAAAGAGATTTATAATCAAAAAGAGAAAATCTGTGCAACAAGCAAGAATAATACTAATTCATATTTGTATAGTATATAGAGAGAGGTGCTTTCAAAAATAATTTTATTTATCATGATCCTTTGAGGCATGTAATGTAAGTAAAGGCCATATTTTACACATGAAGAAATAAGATTTATAGAAATTAGAGTATCAGAAATTATATAGCTAGCACATTGTAGGAAGAGAGGAAGGAGAAAATGTTTACATTCAAGCAACTGTAATATTAACCACTATTTATCGAACACTTATATTCCAGTCAGTATGCTTAGCATTTTTAAGGGTATTATAGCATGCATTAAAATATTGTTATTTTTAAAGCCCAAATAAGTGTGTACTAACATGGTAGAAATAAAGAATAGGATGACTTCTTGGAAAAAATAATTTAATTTTAGAAAAGTAACTGAGGGTAGATGATGATAATGATAACCATCATTTGAAAGTTACTATTTGCCAGACAATATGCTAAGCATTTAACCTAGATTTTATCTAAGTCTCACAACTCTTCAACAAGACAGGTATTTACTTCATTTTACACACAAAAAATACAAGCCAGAGAGGGATTCAGGGACTTGCCAAGATCACATAGCAGCTGTTATGGTTTGTGTCTGGCTGGCCCCCTAAAGCCCCATGTGGTTATGGGGGGCAGGCTTTTCAGAGGTGGCTGAATCTAGAGTTTGTGACTGATTCGTGGTCTAATGCTGGGATTACTGAAGCCTGCATAGAATGTAAGGGCTGGAAAGAGGCTTACTTGCCCCTCCTCTCTTGTTACTTTTGGTATCTTCTGCCACCATGAAATGTGGCCCCTTTGCCAAGTGCCACCCTGCCTGAGAACCAGTTGATCATGACTTAAACCTCTACAAATTGTGAGCTGAATAAACTTTTCCCCCTTTAACTCTGGGTGTTGGATATTTTGTCTCAGCAATGAAAACAGTAACTAAGACAGCTGGTTAGTAGTGGAGTATTTTATGATATGTCATATGATAACAATTCTCTGGCTACATTAAGTTTTCGCTCTTTTAATGATTCTTAAACTGTCATGAAAACTCATCTATGATAGACCTACCTATGTAACTCACAACTTTAAAGATTTGTTTGTGTTCCCATGAGTTTTTTCAAGAGTTTTTATATAGTCTTTTTCCTATCCTTAGATTAAAACTCAGGCAGGCCTCATATTTTTTCCTGCCTACCCTTATGTAAAGTCCTATAATCATGTAGCTCACAAATACAGTCTGAGTATAGTAATTATAAGTGTCCAATAATGAAGGTATCAAGAATCCAAAATTGTTTTAATGTTAAAACCTTCCTGTCTGTCATGAACACCTGTGGCAAGCTAGGCATAGCAAGTTGGAATGAGTATTGTTCTCCTTCCTTTCCCTGCTTTTCTTTCCTTATTTATTAACTTTGGTTTCTGATTTTGTGTTTATTCCAGAGTAGAAGTTGGCACAGAGAGGGGAGAATAGGTAAAAGAAATGAGAAAGTTCTTGCACATCTGTTATTATTGTGACATGATTTAAGGACAATCTGCTGAGACAGATTGCAGATTTAAATCTATTTAAATGCAACAAAAGTGATGCTGTGTGATTTTTCAGATCTATACAGTAAGAAATCTTCTAGCTTGTGTTTTGCTTTGTTTCAATTTGGTGTTTTGCCCTTTTGGTGTCCAGAGTTATCATGTAAATAAGTACATGCTGCTGGAGACAGAGGCTCAACCTGACCTGAGGTGTTCTGTCCATGCCAGCTGAGGCACCAGATTCGGAAATGAAGACATTTTAGAACCTCCAGTAGCACAGAGCAGAGACGCCCCAGCCAACACAACAGTGACGTCAGCCCTGTGCTTGCCCAAATTGCAGACTGTGAGCAATAAATTATTGTTTTTGTTTTAAGCCTTTGGATTTTGGGGTAGTGTTCTTTTTTTTTTTTTTTTTTAACAGGAACTGATAAAGACTATCTGGTCTACAGTAGACATGCACATATTCCTTAACTCAGCATTTTCAGGATGCAAAGATAGCTCTCCTTCATTCTCCTGCTGCGGTTGTCAACACATCTGGAAGATTTTCTGAGTCAAACAACAATCCAGAAGCTGATGATGTAGCTCAGTGATAGGGACACACCTAGCATGCATGAGGCCCTGGGTTTCAATCCTCAGCACCAAAAACAAAAACCAAAACAAAATCTAGCAATCCAATAACATCAAACATACATTTAATATATTACCCCAGAAATCCTTCTATTAGTCCTAAAGAAATGAAGACACACACATATGCAAACCCATGTACAAATGTTTAAGCCAGTTTTAACTGGAAGCAACCTGTCTTGGCCTGTTTTCTGCTGCTATAACAGAATACCATAGATTGGGTAAATTATAAACCATAGAAGTTTATTTGGCTTATGGTTGTGAACATAGGGGGGACATGTGGTGAAGGCCTTCTTGTTCCACCATAATATGGCAGAAGGGTAAGTGAGCACACAGGAGACAGAAAGAAAAACAGGATCAAACTCATCTTTTTATGAGGAGCCTATTCCCCAAGTAACTAACCCACTGCTATGCTAATGTCATTAGTCTTTTCATGGGAAGTACCCTTATGACCTCATCACCTCGTGGAGGTTCCACCTCTTAGTACTACTACAATGATAATGAAATTTCAACATCATTGGGAGGGACATTCAAACCATAGCACAATCCAAGAATTCGTTAATGAATGGACAAACTGTGTTCTTCCACAAAATTACTGATATATGCAACAACAGGGATGAATTTCAAAAGCAATATGTTAATTGAATGACAGACCTACAAGGCTACATATTCTATGATTTGATGTATATAATATTCTGAAAAAGACAAAACTATAGGAATAAAAAATCAAGCCACATTGGTTAGCATCTAGGAGTAGGATAAGATTATTGACGACAAAGTCATACCAGTGAACTTTTGGAGAGAGGTACTGATGTGTCAAAGCTCATTTGTCAAAGCTCATTTGTCAAAGCTCGTAGGACTGTACAGCTAAAGGTTAATGCAGTGGATTAACTAATGGTCAACTTGTAACACCCAGCTGAACTGAATAAGTGTGTGCTGGGTGTGGAAGGCCCATCTGAGGATTGTTGCCAATAGCATAAAAGAGAACCAGAGGGGAAGATGGTGTGCTGTTGGCTCTCATGGAGAAGCTTGTCATGCTTGTTTTCCTGATGGAAGCTCAGCTGTTCTCACTGGGTCCTCGCTGTCACTGAAGATGGCTGTGATTCTTTTCGGGGGAACTCTGGGTTTTACCTTCAGTGTCACTTCCTGACTCCAGTGTAGGAAGCCACTTCAACTTGCTGACACAGATCCTTCATCCCACTGGCACAGACTTTCTGGCTTCCACCACCGACCATTGAGCCCTTTCAGTGTAAATCCTTGCTGTAGACTTGCATGAGACATTGTCGTGGGCTCTTGGCCTCCAGTTGGACTTGTGGGGGGCATTGTCATGTGCGCTAGGTCTTTAGCTGGACTCATGCAGGACATTGCTGTGGGATCCAGGCCCTCATCTGGGTTCTTTGGGTCTCTAGTGTGTGGACAGATCTCCCACACTCTTTTGCATTTGACTCTTTGGGTGAATATTATAAAATAATCCTATAAATTACGTGTCCTCCATTGAACCTTTTCCCTTATAAGCCCTGACTACACCAGTTAACTATGTATAAATTAGACCTCAGTAAGCCTGACTTAAATGAATAAATAATAAATCTACTTATACTCTTCCACCATAGTGAGCAGATACCAAATTATCCAAGTGGTCCTATTAAAGCCCTTTTCACTGGACTTGAGGGCAGTGCTGACTCATTTGTTTTAATATTTACCACGCAATATCTTTGGGTTGTAAATGTTGGTAATCAGAGCACAGCAGAACTCTCTCTACATTAATCATCCTCAAAAATCTTTTCAGTTATTCAAAAACCCAAACTTTTTATGCTCGTAATATGGGTGATTCATTTAACAAATTCTTGGCAATTTCTTTTGAAAACTTGAGTCTGGATTACTGTGTATTTTGAAATCTGCCCTTAGAGGTAGGTGTCCTAGTTTAAATTTCTGATCTAATACTACTATACATATATTTGTGTACATTATGTATTGTAAAGTAACACAACATAAAGAAACTTGATTATTTTTATGTCAGTTGTAGCCAGTACTCACCTACCCACAGACTTAACATTTAAACAGGTCTTCTTTCTTAAAGATCTGAATTTTCAGCTGTTTCCATTTGCATCTGCCCTAAGAATTTTCAGTACAGGTCTGCTGGCAATAAATTCTCTTGGTTTTCTTTAATCTGAAAATGTGCTTTTCCTTACCTTTATTATGGAAGTTTTTGTTGTTTTTTGCTGAGTTTACAACTCTAAATTTTCTGTTTTTCTTTCAGAACTTAATTGATACTGTTTCTTTTGTTTCCTAGTCTCATAGTTACTGAGGAGGAGTCAACAGTCTGTTGTTTTTTAGCTCCAGGGATCACATTCAGGGCCTTGTGCATACTAGGCAAACACTCTACCACTGAGCTGCATTTCCAGCCCTAACAGTCATTTGAACTGTGTACAATATGGCATTTTCCTCAATTTTCTCTTCATCTTTGTGTTTTAGCAGTTTGACAGTGATGCAATTGGGTGTGGGGTTTTTTGATATATCTGGCTTAATTTATTCTTTATTCTACTGTATTTTTTCTGTATTAATCATATTCAATGAATATTTTAATTTCAGATATTTTTCAATTTTAGAACTTTTATTTTTTCTATTTTTTCTGAGGTTTCCAATCTTTTCATTCATTGTGACCATTTTTTTTTTCAACATTGGGCACATTTACAATAGCTACTTTCAAATCCTTACCAGCTACTTATACCATCTAGGGTTTTTTTGAAGGTCACAGTACACCAATTGTGCTTCCTTTTTAATACTGTTCATTTTCCCAATTTCTTCATCAAGTTACTATGGATTGTATTTTGGACAATGTAAATGATGTATTGGGGAGATTCTGGATTCAATGATGTCTCTAAAAAGTGCTGACTCATTTGTTTTAATATTTAATTTGAGTGGACTCAAACTGCAAACTCTCTCTTGAGCAACAGCCAACAAGCTTAAATCTCAGCACAATTTTAGTTTTGTTTGGCCTTCTGGAAAGCTTCCTCCTGCAGGTATGATTTAAGGGTCACCTGGAAATTCAGGGAGAGTTTATAGACAGAGTTGTGTTCTCCTCAACTGTAGAACACTCCTTTCTGGGATTTCTCCTTCAATTTCTATAGTTGCCCTAAACTCTGATTCTTCAGCCAGTTAGGCTACAAGGTTTATTGTTGGATTTTTAAGCCTCTCATTCTGGTAAAACTCAGGAATGCCCTCAATTTAAAACTCATAAAAATTAAAAATTCATTCAATACTTTTTCTTTCATCTATGTAAATAACTCCCCTCCAGTATCTGCCTGCTGGATTATTACCCAGTTCTTTCAGAAAGATGACCTTTATATTTTGTCAGGAGTTCATAGTTGCTACTTACATTGGATTTTGTTCAATAGTCACTATTCAGCTGTAGCAGAGCCAGAAAGAATTATTGACACAGCATAATAAATATCAGTTGAAATGTTAGATTTCCTCATGATATCCACATACATAATCTGCTTACAAAAATGTTTAAGGGAGGTATCATTTCCCTCATTTTTTTAAAAAAGAGAGATTTAGGTTCAATGGACTTAAAAAAGACTTGCTGTTCAAACTAAAGTCCAAGAAAGACCACTTAAAGACAATTTAATGCAAATTTAAAGCTATGTAAGAGGAAATGTCATGCATACACTATAGTTACAGAGAGACATTTCCACCAGCAGAGATGCTTCACTAGGCAAGAAAGAGGTAGGAAGAAAACCTGGCCTCTTTCTTTCCTCCTACTGTCGGTTCTTCTTCCCTTTCCTCCTACTTCCTGGATTCAGCAAGAAGCCACTGTCAGTGTCAAGAAGGTGCAGGAAACAATGATTATAAGAGTCAGCTCCTGGAAGAACACAGAGTAAGGCAAAAAAAAAGGATGGGTTTGGTAAACCATACATACATAACAAGTAAACTGTCTAAAATAAAGTTGTAAGGTTTATGAAAAAAAGGATGCCCTGTCAAATTTGAATTTCAGATTTTAAAAGATAAAAGGAAAATTTTAGTGCATGTTCCATACTTATGTGGCATATTTATAATGAAAATCATTGCTTAAAGAAATTCAAATTTAACTGGATATCTTGAATTTTTTTTTGTTAGTCTAAATAAGTAAGAGAATCATACTCTGAATCCAATACTACATCCAGTCTTAGCAGTCTGCTTTTTATTGTCCACAGGTTTTCTTTCCATGTCTCTTAGTCCATTTTCTGTTGCTGTAATTGAATACCACAGAGTAGGTGACCTATAAAAAATAAAAGGAAATATATTTCTCACAATTCTGAAGTCTGGGAGGTCCAAGGTTGAGGGGTCACAGCTCATAAAATTTCTTTGTCATGGAGATTCTCTGCAGAGTTCTAATGTAGCACAGGGGCAAGACAGAACAAGCTTGATAGAGGGAGTTGGCATTTACAACAAAGCCACACCTTTTCTACCCAATAATCCAATAACTTATTAACCCATTAGTCTAGAGATGGATAATTCACTTAGGGTTAGGTTAGGGTTAGGGCTAGGGTTGGGGCTGGGGCTGGGGCTGGGGTTGGGGTTGTGGTTGGGGTTGTGGTTAGGGTTAGGGTGAGGGTTAGGGTTAGGGTTGGGGTTGGGGTTACAGTTAGAGCTAGAGTTAGGTTTAGGAGAACCATAGTTTCATATTTACATTCAAATATTGAAAAATCTGCTTTTGTCCACAGGCAATATACTTAGTAAAACGATGTCAAAGGCTAAACAATCTTATGCATTTTTGAACCTCAAGCCTAAGAAATGGTTTTGCCTGCAGTTCATGCAGATCTTCATCAGTCAATTTGCTTTTTGTACACAACACTTATCTGGAAATAACCTCGGAGACCTCCATAATTGTGCTTTATCAATTTTCTAGGATTAATCCTTCCAAGTTGACCATCATATTTAACTATCACATACTATGTTTTAATTTATGATTTCCTTGGCAAGGGTATTCAGATCTGATTTAAGAGAGGCATGAGACAGTACAAAGTCAAAAATATACCTTAAAATACACAGGGGGCAGGAGGAGATAGACCTGGAAGAACATTTGTAAGGATTTAAATATTAAATGGTCTATATTTAACGTGAAATCCAGCTAATTAAGAGTTAAATCTTAATACCTTACAGTCCCTTTTATAATAGAATAAATAATAACTTCGAATATGTACATTATTTAACAATATATGAGTAACACATATAATTTTAAAGATAGGAAGTAAACCACATTATGATAAAAATAGCCGTTATTTAAAACTGAGAATAATGCAATTACATGTTTATTACCAAAAATATCAACCCAAATGAATCTATAATCATCTGTAGATTAATATATTACTAGAAAGTGGATTAAGGAAATGCATATATTTGAACACAGAAAATCTGTGAAGATTGTTTTATAGACATCAGCCTAGGTTTCTTGGACACTTATATGATCTGGTTTTCATATGATAACAAATCTTCACTTTTGATAAATGAAGTCTCATAAAATTATTAAATATTTCTGAAGGATATTTTTCCTTCCTCTACTCACATTAGTTTGTCATTCTTTGACTGTGAATTTTATTTTCCTTGTTCTTTTTTGACTCAGCTATGTTCTTGGTGTATTTAGGGGCAGAAGGATGATACCTCTAAATATCTCAGAATCGTAAAAAGAGAATTTTAAGCCTCTTTAGCCTCTACTCAGAGTTTTTCTTTTAGACATCCTTAAGCTTCAGATTAATATATTTTAAGGTTCTTTTCTCACTTGAAATCAGATAATCCATACCAAGGGACTTGACATCTATATGTAGAAAAGGTAGATTCTCACAAAACATTATGCATCCAGAAGAGCAGACTTCATGGGAATTTTCTATGAAATTCCTAGAAAATATCAGTTAAATTTCCTAGGAAGTATTGTCTACTATAATCACCTATCCCAATCCCCTAAAATCTCAAATTCAGATATTTCATGAAGAAATGGATTATCCTTTCTTAAGTCCGATATTTCCTCTTCTTATTGCATATTTTTCTCCTTATAAAAAAGCAGTCATGGGCCAAATAGAGGATGCATGGGAAATTTAACTCTCCATACTTATACATAAATTTTATCAACCCCTACATCCCCCAAAGTAACATACACCTTTCATCTGAAACATTTCCTAGGTAAACCTTGTCTTAGCACATTCTTTCAACATGATTGCTTCACTAAGTCCACCTTATGTAGAAATTTTTGACTCACCACTAGCAATCTGGAAAGTCATAGACTCAAATATGTTAACTTTATTTTATTTTATTTTATTTTTTTACAAACAGACATCCATTTACAAAATAGCATAATAACAATACAAACAAAACAGAGTTACAAAGTTGTAGGAAACTAACAATGATTGTTGTATTACTTATTGATATCTTCAAAGTGGTTTCTCAGGAAAACAAATAGAGATATACAAGATTGATCAAACAAGTAATCATTAACTGTTCCTTTCCGTAGAGCAATAGAAGACAGTAGACAACTATGTTAACTATCCTGTATATACATACTTACGTAATTTCCACTTCTTCCCCTTTTCTTTTCCCACACCCAGTTGCTCTTTACTTTTGAGCATTTTCCTTTCATTTCACAATGTCTATCATACTTCCTAGTTTTTAGTCACTCTTTCAGGTCTTACACTGGTGAGACAATAGATGCTTACACATTCAGGTCTGATTTATTTCACTTATGAGTATGGTCTCTAGTTGTTTAGTTCAGATCTATTTGCTGCTGAATCTCTGTTTTCAAAGGGTCGGTAAAAGAAGGAAGCACTCTGAAGTTAATGAAAAATGAAAATTTTAGTGATTTAGTTATAGTGGGAGTAGAGAATGCTTATTTTAATATACATATCAAAATGCTTATTTTGATCTTGATATAAGTCAATATGAAGTCTAAGTAGAGAGACATGAAACAGACTCCAAATTTATCACTGAAATATGTCTAATAGTGTGTTGTCAAGGCCTTTTAAATGGCAACCTTTGTTTACGGCTTGAGTTGACTCAAGGTTTTGAAGTCATTATGTATGTAAACAGTTCTGCTGGAATTTCCCTGATCTCTATTCTTGGCCCATGTTTCTTTTCATTCTATTTACTCTTTCTGGATTATTTTTAATAGTCTCATAATTGTAACTACACCTGTATGCTATTAAATATCAAAATCTGTGCATTTAACAAAACTTTACACTCGTGTCCAAGTATTTCTTAGAATATCCATTTAGCTGTCCTATACATTTCTTCAGTTTTGGCTTGTTGGAAATTAAACTCAAGGCATCTTCCCAAAACCTATTACTCCTCTTCTAATTATTTAATTGCTGACACTCCATTCATCTGATCTTCTATGTTATAAGTTGAATCCTTCCTATCCCTTAATCACTATATTCAGCTATCAGGTTCTGTCAATCAAACCTCCTAGACACTTAAAATACCTTATCCTACTTTTACATGAGTTCAGGTCCTAATTTTTGTTACTTTGAAAGCAGTAGTCTCCTAACTGGGCTTCACTGTTAATTCTTTCACCTTACAGTGGTCCCCTACATGATTGCCAGAGAATTTTGAAGTGTTACCAGTGTGTTCTAAAATTCAAATCTTCCCATGTTAATGATCTATATAAAACTTTTAAAGGTTCCCCCAGGATTTGGGCACTATTTGCCAAAGTATGCTTTTCAAAACTCTAATCCCAAAAGATGGTCAGAAACTACAAAATATATCCTACTGAGAGATTCGTAATGCACACTGGTATATTTAAGTATCCGAGATACTCTACTTTAAAGAAATCCTCTTGATGTCATGTTTTTAAAATGTTTTTAAACACAGAATTTTCCAGCTAGAATAAAGCATTTCATCAAAAATCTGCTAGGAAGCTCCTCAATATGCTATATGAGACCTTCCATGACGTGGTTCTGTTTTTCAGCCATCATTTCCCCCTATTCAAACTGTCCCTCTCTCATCTTCCTTCTATCTTCTTCTAGACTTGTTTCAAAACCCATTCCTGAAGAAAAATTTCCCTATTCCCTTCTAAGTGCGTCCATAGCACCCCATACTTGCCTCTTTCACTACACTTACTACATTTTCACCCAGTGTAACTGTCTATTTAATAAATTAAGTCTATTGAAGGCAGTGATTATATTCCATGCCTTTCTATGCCCAGCATAACCATAGGGTGTGGTCTGAATAACTGTATTCCCTCAAAATTCATATGCTAAAATTTAACTCTTCAATATAATAGTATTAAAAAGTAGGCTTTGGGGGATGTGATTAAGCCCTGAGGGCTCTGTCTTCATGAACAGATTAGTGACCCTATAAAAAGAGCTTGAGGGGACTGTTTGCTCCTCCAATGAGTCCTCACCAAGCACCAAATTTACTGGTGCCTTGACCTAGAACTTCCTAGCCTCTGTAACTCTGAGCATAAGTTTCTGTTGTTTATCAGTTATCCACTTTATGGTATTTTTATAGCAGCCCAAATGGATTAAGACTGAAATACATTTGGCTTTTTATTTTTATAGTACTTGGGATTGAACTGAGGACTTCTGCCACTGAAGTACAACCCCAGTGAGAACCAAAGTAGTGCAA
This sequence comes from Chinchilla lanigera, assembly GCF_000276665.1. Lineage (NCBI taxonomy): Eukaryota > Metazoa > Chordata > Mammalia > Rodentia > Chinchillidae > Chinchilla > Chinchilla lanigera. The sequence goes on from NW_004955405.1 coordinate 10,399,265, forward strand.
GCAAATAGTGTATGGTCTATATATCAGGTACTCACAAATAAACCCCATAAATATTAGTTGAATTTTAAAAAGTTTCCCTCAACCACAGCCACTTATTTGAAGTTCTTTGACTATAAAAATATACCCTTCCAATGATGGTTTTGTTTCTCTAAATTCTTTGTAATTACCACTGTGCCTTCACAGGTGTTAGTGTTCCATTTACTGCTCTGACAGCACATGACATAATTGTTTTTAAAAGTCTGAAGAATATGACATTTCACTGAGTTTCTTTTTTAAACTAAATCTTTCGGATGCACAGAACTGAGTAGACAAAAGAAATAAGATGGCGGTTAAAGATTCCCTGGATTGGTTCATAAAAGGATATAGTGAAGTAAATGAATGCTCTCACAGTGCCCTCTGTCCAAACAGCCTGCTGGTCTAAGAAAATTATCAGAAGCAGCATATGTGCTGGTTTGGGAAGAGCAGAGCATTCCAGATGGCCATGTTCATTTGATTTTTAAACAGATTTTCAGAAGAGAGAACGGGAAAATCTGTATCCAGGTCATTCCTAACTCTTCTCCTGAGAGACTATCTAAAGTTGTTCCTTTTAAACTCCCAAGATTCCTGATTGATAAATATTGACTACTTCATTGTAAAGTGGAACATCCCATTAAAACTGAAGTCTAGGTGAAAGTTTACTAAGAATCATACTAAAGTGTCTTTTCCCCCCTTTCAGTTCTATTCCCTTTTACATATTATTAATCACTTGTGGTTTCTATTATACTTTTGCAGGGCAATAAGCCTTTATATACATTTAACTTAGTGAGGATTTGTCTATCTGGATATTGTAATAATTCTGGGTAGCCAGCCTTTAACTTGAATATCTCTTGCTATTTTTAATGGATTCCTTTCATATGGAAATAATGGTATCTGCTGAAAAGGGCACTTCAATAATTTCATGTCTTTGTGCCTGGCAGGTCCATCTCCTGTCCAATGACGTTTGATTTCTGAAAGAATTTCTTATTTCATAGCAAACATGTACTGTATTTCATCATGGCATTTACATGAATGTATATAAATACATAGCTGTACTATATCATTTGGGATATTTTTCTCCATTCAAAATTATAGTCTTGTGCACTTTTGGAAAGTTATAATTCTGCTTTTCTTTTTCATTTCTCATTATTATCTTCTATCTGTAGAATTGCTAGAACCCATTTTCATTCCAAGGTATTCAGTTGCTTTTGAGATAAACTCACACTTTGTCTTCCTGGAATATATGTTTAAACTTGTCTTTATGGTGGGTCTCCAAAATTCACTGGGGTATGTTCCTAGAGCACATGCAAATTGCGAAAATCTATGAATTTCACATATGATCAGAAAAGTGCCCATAAATGCCTATTTTTATAGTTTAAAACCTTAATATTTTATGTCTCCATAATGTAATTTAGTTTAATACAACACTATATTAATAAGGTCTTAAAAGGTGCATGGTGTTTTGGAAGCATCTTAGGGATCGTAGGGCTTTAAGAAGAATGAAACTAGCCATCTTTAAGATGGCTACACTCAGCACAGCAACATGTTATGATGCAGGATGTTGGTGCTTCCCCGGAGATAGATTACAGGGCAGCAGCCAATCAGCAGCAAGAACTGAATAATGCTCTTGGATTGGCTACTTGCAAATCTCTTGACAGTGAAACAATTGCAGAGGGTATTTGTAGTTTCCACAAAATTGTGGGGTTTCCATGAACAATTATTAGTTAGGTTCTAAGGAATAATAGTCTAATGACTGAGGCTGAGAACTCTGAACCTGACTTCCTGGAGATATACTGCACTTTCTTTTACTTCTCTGTTTTCAGTCACACTGACAATGGCTCCCAATTTAGTTCTCCAACGGATTTCATTATGTTGCTCTTTGCCTTTTTTGAGTCTAGATTTAAACTTCTTTTTTTTTTTTTTCCCCAGTATCGGGAATCTAACTCACAACCTCACACTTGCCAGGCAGGCACTGTGCCACTGAGCTAAATCCCCAGTCCCCTTTTTTGAGTCTAGATAAGGAATAACTATCCAATAAAACAAACATGACCTTATTTTGACTCCTATGGAACTCAACCAGGCATCTTGAAACAATACTCATTCTTATCCTTTGACTATCGCTTCAAAGTATTGCCCAAATCACATGAATCTGGATTTGAAACAATATACAGTACATCATCTTATATAAAAAAGTCTGAGTCCAAACATATAATGTGTATTATATGTGTATACATTTGTGCATATCCCTTCTTTTGTTCAATAATATTGGAAGAAAAAATTATTTGATATAGTTGACATAATCAAATCAACATTTTACAAGAGGCAACATAGCTTGAGATTCTAGTCTACCTACTGTTTACACTTGGTTTTCCCCAAGTTTGATATCAGGCTTGCAGGATCTACCTTATTCATTTCCTTCCTCCCTTCCTCCTTTCCTCTTCTCTCTTCCTGTCTCCTTTTCTTCTTCCTCTTCTTCTTCTTCTTCTTCTTCTTCTTCTTCTTCTTCTTCTTCTTCTTCTTCTTCTTCTTCTTTTCTTTCTCTCTCTCCCCTCATTTCTTTATTTTTTTTTCCATAAGTGTATATTTAGTACCTAGACACAAGACACCATAATATTGAGGTAATCCATCAGATTAGCAGTTAAGAGATCTGAGTTTTAAACCTGACCCTGATATTAACTAGTTATATTCTTGGTTAAGTTAGTCAAATTGTTAAGACTTGGACATTTCATCTGTACAATGAAGAGGTTAGATATAGATTTATTGTGTGGCCAGATAGTCTAACTAGTTTAGTATGTTTTAAAGCTTCCTTTCTTTAGACTGGTACTAAGAGAAGATTGAAGAGGGGCTATTAGTGCAAATTGACCTAAGAGACTTTGAAGAGTCTATCTACTACAACATATCCACAGATCTCTTATCTTTTCCCTTATCTGGCTTTTAGTTCCATCTTAAAAAGTTTTAGTCTCCAGAAAGCCCTAATTAACTTGTATATATATATTTTCCCTGGGCCTGGTTTACTTAGTATATCCTTTTATTGGAGATTAATTTCTTCAGCTATTGAGTGACTCTGGAATTGCAAGATGTTAAGTGCAAAGTAACATGTATATTTTGCATAAGGCAAAAACTGAAAACTTTACAAAGAATTTTGACTTCTTTCTACAGGGCAAGTAACAAAAAAAACATGGTAGTAAGTGGCCTCTGATGAATACCATTTAAAGAGGACTCTATGCTTAACAGCAAATAACACTAGTTCACTGAGTGAATGAATCTTAGTAGACAGTTAGCCTTTTCTGCTGCAAGCAGATTATTCATTTCCTCGGTAAAACAGGATCGAATGATTCCTCATGGTGAGCATAATCATGTGAGCTGTTGTTACTACTATCATCTTGTGGAACAGTTCACCTACCAGGAAAAGCTCAGCTAAAATAAAGTTGTCTTTTTTTAGGGGAGAATCTCTGAAGAAGGGGTGAAGCAAGTAGAATGTCTACCAAGTATTATTTGAGGGTAAGAGAATGGGCCTTGACTCCAAGATATGAAAAATATATGATAGAGAGGGTCTAAAAGGAATTTAGATCTAGCAGGAGATTACAGAGAGGACTTACGTAATAAAAGTTCATATAAAGAAAGATTAATTAGGTTGAAGTTCGGCACAGAATAATAGAAACTCAAAAAAAAAAAAAAAAAAAAAAAAACCACAATGCCATAAACCAGACAGAAGCTTCTTTCTCACAGAAGTCAAAAAGTAGCTGATACAGTGGTTATACAATTATCAGAGAACTGAGATGTTTCTAGTTTTCAACTATGGCCTTGTCCTCTTGGTCCAATATGAATGTTAGAGCACGAGTTAACAATTCTATATTGCAGAAAGCAAGACAGAAGAGAGCAAAGAATAAATATACATGCCTTCTTTTTCAAGGAGAGTTTTCCAAAAGTATCATACAAAATTTCTGCCTAATTTCATTGACAAGAGCTTATCACTTCTTGCTAAGATGTTGATTTTGAAATGTAAACTTTTAGATATTTAACAATATTTCCAAATAAAAATCAGGGTTCTCTTAATGAAAAAGGGGAGAATGGATATATGAAAGCCATAATCTCTACCATACTCATCAATGTTTATATGTTGTATTTGTAGGTACATCATTCATATATGATTATGAGTGTAAAAAAGATGTACATGACAGGTAGATCTACTGAATGCAACATAAAATGCTGTCAATGAGAGTAAGTTTCACCAAAGTGAGATAATAAAGTTGTTTCTCTTCACTATTACTTTCCTATTGCATTTATAAATCAGCACTTAATTACTCCATAGAAGTTTGTATTTTACTCTGATTTTTCCAATGATTTATTTCCACTGAGGTTCTGGTAGGCCTACATATCTCCTAAAGGTCACATGATACAGTGATGCAGCAAACTGCATAAAGATATTACTGTAGTGCAACCATAAATTTTTATACAGTAGTGAGATAGATCCTTAAGTAGAGGTTCTCATCTAAGAGGTCTACAGTTCTGAACACCTTTTATTTGATTATTGATGGACTGACTCAATTGTAGAACTTAAAAATTTGTGAGGTACAAAGAAGGCATAAAGATCTCCATATATCACAGGAAGTGCCTGGGACTCAGCAACTGGCTTGGCCAGAGGAACCCAGGTACCTGATCTATCCCCTTACATGGTGGGAAGTACCTGGGACTGGGCAACCAGCTCAGCCAGAGGAATCCAGCATAAATCCACTCTAACAAGGGGAAACATTTTGCATACAAACTCCTAATTCATACCTGGTTCTGTTATACAACTATAGACTTTGCTTCTATGCTCTAAAGTACAAAATCAACCACAGTTTGTCAGTTTCTACATTTTGCTTAATGCTATCATTATTGCTAATTGTTCAGCTGTAGCTAGCATATAATATCTGTTGTAGTCAGTTGTTCTCCCTTGGGTAACAATATTGTAAAACTCTGGGTAATAACCTCACCACAGCCCTACACCTAAAGATTGAGGACAGAGCCAAATGGAAACCAATGTCCCACTCTCACTTAATTAGGAAGATAGGATCTTGGGACAGATACAAACCAAGAATCTCCAGCACGCAGAAGATAGAAGACTTGAAGAACAGACTTTCTCTAGAGAGGACTTAATAGTAGTGATATAGCTACCTACTACCAAAACTCACAAGGCTCACCACAGAAAACAAAATAAAAATTTCTTTTTGAAATAGAAAATGATAAGATGAAAGGGCAAAATGCAATCTCTGACCTCCAAACCACCCAGAACAAGTCCAGGAGGCATCAACACAGAAGAAATTGAAAGTCACATCCCTGAAATTCCTGAAATGACAGCAACTGAAGTAAAGAAACAACTCCTGGAGACTATAGAGGAAATCAGATCAGAAATAATCTCTCAGTTAAAAAAAAAAGAAATGATGACCATAATGAAAGCTCAGCATATCTAAAGAAGACATAGATTAAAAAAAAAAAAGAGAGAGAGAAACATAGAAATACCTTGAACAATATAAGAAAGAATTGGAATGCATGGAATAGATTCAAAGAGATATCCAGGAAATTAAATTTTTAATTGAAAGTTGGCCAAACCACTTGAACAAAATTGAAGACAGACTTTCAGATCTTCAAGACAGTGTTCCAGCTAGCAATCATGAAAGAAAAGATTGCTTGAAAATAACAAGGAAGCAGAAAATAACAATTCAACAGCTGCAAGATGACACAAAGAACAATATAAGACTGATATGTGCCAACAAAAAAGCAGGATGCAACCAAAATGATATAAAAAGATTATCTGCACAATAGCAGTTAATTTCCCAAGCATGGGAAAACAATCTGACATACAGGTAAGTGAGACATATGGAACTCAAATTAACCTTAACCAAAATAAATCTATACCCAGACATGTAGATCAAGATCAGCTCAAGATCCCAGAAATTCAGCACAAGAACAGATTAAAAGCTGTTAGAGAAAAGAAACAGATCATCTATAAAGGGAAGCCCATCAGAATTGTGGCTGACTTCTCAACACAAACCATCAAGTCAAGAAGAGCCTGTGAAGTGAAGTATTTCAGATCCTGAAAGAAAAAAACTTCCAACCTAGATTGATGTACCCTGCAAAACTATCCTTTCAAATTGATGAGAAATAAGATACTTTCACAACAGAGAACAAATGAAGAGATTCATGGCCACCAAACTAAGCCCACAAAGAGTACTGAAAGATATTCTAGAAAGACATAAAAATGACCACAATTCCAGAACAACAACAGAAATGAACCACCAAGCAGGGCAACCAATTAAAAAGAGGAAAAAGCAGGGAACCAACAGCAGGAAAATAACTTGACAAAGATAAGCCAATATATGTGAGTTTTAACCATCAATGGAAATGGCCTCAATTCACCAATCAAAAGAAACAGACTGGCACAGTGGATCAAGAAACAAGATCCAATAATATGCTACATACAACAAACACACTTAATGCAAAAGGAAGTTTATACACTGAAAATCAAAGGATGGAAAACAATCTTCCATACAACAGGAACCCAGAAAAAAGCAAGGGTAGCTATTCTGTTCACAGAGAATGTGAACATCAAATGAAGAATGATCAAAAGAGATAAAGAAGGTCTCTACATACCTGTTTGGGGGAAACTTCAAAAGGAAGAGATAACAATCATAAATATGTGTGCACCAAATATGGGAGCACCAAATGATATAAGACAAATATTAATAGACATGAAAAATCAAATAAACAAAAACACAATTGTAACAGGGGGGCCTTAACACCACATTGTCATAAAGAGACAGGTCAATCAGAAAAAAATCAACAACAAAAGAACAGAACTGAGACAAATTTGTGAAAAAATGGACTTAGTAGACATTTACAGAGTGTTGCACCCAGCATCAGAATACAGATTCTTCTCAGCTACCCATAGAATGCTCTCAAAAATAGACCACATACTAGCCCATAGAACATGCTTAAGTAAATGCAAAGGAATTGAAATTATCCCATGCATATTATCAGACCTTAGTGCAATGCAATTGGAAATTAATGACAAAAGAAACCACAAAAACTTCATAAACACATGGAAATTAGATAACACCCTTCTGAACAACCAATGGGTCACAGATGAAATTAAAAAAGAAACAATATCTACAGTCAAACAATGCAAATATGCCTTAAGAAAATCTGTGGGATGCAATGAAAGCCGTTCTCAGAAGGAAATTTGTAGTGGTGAACTCTCATATCAGTAAAACAGAGCAAGCACAAATAAACAACCTAATGCTACACCTCAACCTTCTAGAAAAAGAAAAGTAAATCAAGCCCAGAGCTCAAAGAAGGGAGGAAATTATAAAGATCAGAGCAGAAATTAACATAATTGAGATAAAGAAACAATACAAAGAATTAATGAATTGAAGAGTTGGTTCTTTGAAAGAATGAATAAAATTGATAAAGCCCTAGCCAATCTTATCAAAAAAGGAAAGAAAAAACTCAAATCCATGCAATAAAGAATGAAAAAGTGATATCATTACAGATCTTGTGGAAATTCAGAAGATCATCAATACCTATTTCATAAATCTTTACTCTCATGGGATGGGAAACACAGAAGAAATGAACAAATTTGTAGATATGTATGAATTACCAAAGCTAAATCAAGAAGATATAAAAATTCTGAATAACCCAGTATCAGTTATTGAAATGGAAAACATAATTAAAAACTTACCAACAAAGAAAAGCCCAGGTCCTGATGGATTCACAGCTAAACTCTACAAGAAATTTAGAAAAGATTTAACAGCAATATGCCTCAAACTCTTCAATGAAATGGGAAGCAATTCTCCCTAACTCATTTTTGAATGTAAGTATTACCCTGATACCAACACCAGAAAAAGACCCAACCAAAAAAGAGAACTACAGGCCAATCTCCCCAATAAACACAGATCCAAAAATCCTCAATAAAATACTAGCAAACACAATGCAGCAAGTAATCAAGAAGATTATACACCATGACCAAATGGAATTCATCCCAGGGATGCAGGGATGGTTCAACATATTCAAATCAATAAATGTAATACACCATATAAACAAAGCCAAAGACAAAAAACATATGATCAACTCAATAGATGCAGAAAAAGTTTGTGACAAAGTCCAAAACACATTCATGATAAAAACCTACTGTTATGGTTTGGGGTTATTTTGCAAGGGGAATAATATAATACAGGACACATAGTTGCAGGATTATTTATAATAGTCACCCAAAGAATGATATACAAAAGAGTGTGGGAAATCTGTCCACAGTCTATAGACCAAGAATCCTGTCTGGGCCCCACAGAAATGTCCTGCATAAGTTCAGCTGAGGATCTAGAGCTCATAACAATGCCTCCCACAAATCCAACTGGAGGCCCAGAGCCCATAACAATATCTCATACAGGCCTGTTTTATGGATCTGCATTGCAAAGGCCCAAAGGTCAGTGGTGGAATCTAGGAAGTCTGTGCCAGCAGGATGAAGGATCTGTGCTGGCAGGCTGAGGGATCTGCACTGGAACCAAGAGGCAATGCCCAGAAGAACCAGAGCTCCCCCTGAAAGGTATGACAGCCATCCTCAGCAACAGTGAGGTCCTGAGCTCCTCCAACGATCAAGATGGGCAAGTTCCCATCAGGGAAGCCAATGCAGCAAGCCTGTCCAGCAAACTGGCATACACCATCTTCCCCTCTGGAGCCAGGAAGTGATGCTCAAAGTGAGGACCAGAGCTCCTCCAAAGTGAACCAGAGCCATTCTCAGTACCAATGAGGTCCCGAGCTTCTCAGAGGATGAAAACAGCCAAGTTCATCAGGAAACCAAGAATGACAAGCTCCTTCAACAAACCAACAGCTCCTTACAGCTTCCACCAGCTCTAACAGCCTTTCTCTGCTCCCAACAGCCTCCAATTCCTTCAGTTCCCAAAAGCCTCTTTTCTTCTTTTCCAGGTCTGCCTCTTATGCTGCTGGAAACAGTCCCCAGGTGGGCCTCCCACACCAAGCACTACCCTTACTTAATTCAACTGGAGGTTATAAATTGACCACCGGTTATCAATCCACTACACCTACAGAAAATTGGAATAGATAGTCTTTGCCTCAATCTGATCAAAGCCATCTATGACAAGCCAACAGCCAACATCATACTAAATGAACAAAAACTGAAAGCTTTCACTCCAAAAGCAGGAACAAGACAAAGATGTCCACTATCACCACTCCTCATCAATATAGTTCTGGGATATTACTTGGCTATATAGAAAGATAAACTCATTGCTTTTCTAGGTAAATAGATAAAACTAGACACTATACTCATAAATGAAATAAATCAAAATCACATGGGTAAACATCATAGTGTATCCCTACTGTAAGAAACTGAAAGAGTAAACAAAACAGGAAAAGTAAAATAGATATTTTGAAAGAGAAAGAAACTGTTCAAAAGGAAAGAACAACTGGGATGTAGGAAAGAAGAAAAGAAGGCTCCAAAAATTAAAAAACTCAATCCAAAAATGGGCATCTGAGATGAATACACATTTCTCAGAGGAAGAAATACAATTGGCAAATAAACATACGAAAAAATGTTCAACGTCATTGGTCATTGGAGAAATGCAAATGAAAACAATACTAGATTCCATCTCACCCCAGAAAGAATGGCTATCATCAAGATATCAACCAACAACAAATGCTGGTGAGGCTGTGGAGAAAAAGGAACCTTCTCTGTTGTCAGTGGGAGTGTAGACTGGTACAACCACTTTGGAATCTGTCGAGATTCCTCAAAACACTAGGATTAGAGGTCCTATTTGACCCAGCTATTCCCCTTCTGGGTATTTTACCAGAAGAATGGAAAACATCATACCACAGTGATATAAGAACACCCATGTTTATGGCAGCAGAATTTGCACTAGCTAAATCTTGTAAGCAACCCAAATGTCCATCAACTGAGGAATGGATAAAAAAGATTGGTATTTATATAATGGAGTACTACTCAGCTTTAAAGAAAGATAAACGAGGCTTGTATAGGTAAATGGATGCAACTAGAGACCATGTTCATAAGGAAATAAACGAGACTCACATATGTAAACATCATATTGTTTCCCTAGTGTAAGAAACTGAAAGAGTAAATAAGGTCCTAAAGATACAACAGAAACTGCTCAAAAGGAGAGAACAACTAGGATGGGAGAAAAGAGAAGAGTAGGAAGGGGAAAAAAGATATGTATATATCCACAAGATAGCTAAGATAATTGTACTACTAATTTCTATTAGTTTATTGAAAGGAATGGTTAGTTCTTATATTGTTCGATCCATTTTGCATGCCTGTATCTGGTAATCTCAGCAACTACTTTGAAGATAACAATATGTACTATAATAACCATTATTAATTTCCTATTATCTTGTTTTGAAATTGTGTATAATTTTTATTGTTTTTTTTTCTTTTCTCTCCTAAAAGAAAATAAAAAAGAAGGCATTAAGATGATACATCAACTTATTTATATTTTTATTTTTACTTATGGCCATACTAATCTGTACACACCTGATCTCATTTATCTTTATTTTTGTGTCTACATCCTTTGCCCTGCCTATTTGCTAATTTAGTAGTAAACTGAATGTGGCCTGGAGATGAATCATATATTCAGTGTCTTGGTTAGGTTTATAAAATAATTATGCTGTACACACTTCCAGTAACTTTTCTACCATATTTGTGCATCTTTAAACCAGACTAACCTATATGTATATGACCAGACAAAAAAGAAAAGTTATGATACTTTGGTTCTAGTCAATGCACCTATTCAAGGCTATCACCCAGTGTAATTTGTCCCTTTATTCAGCAAATGCCTACTGATTATTAATAGACTATGGACTAAGCCCTGTGCTTATCTAGGCTTATAAAAAGTGCTTAAAGATCTTCTCAAAAGTACTCTTCATGATGAGACTTTCCCTCAAAGTATAGACATCAAATATTCTGTCTGCCTCTTGGTTTTGTTCATATCATCTTAGAAATCCACTTATCATTTTATTTCTTTTTAGTCTAAACTCAAAGTTCCAAAAGGTCAGGGAAGTTTCTCTTTCCTGTTCATTATTGCAAATCTAGTGCCCAATAGAAAGTGAGTATTTAATTAACATATTAGACTCTCAATACATACTTTTGGTATTTCTGATTAGAGTTCAGAATATAGAATAAATTATCCAAAAAAGTTGTGAGAAAATATCTTTCATAATTGAGTGAAATTGGTAAAGCACATCACAGTTTTCTACAGTGATTCTAGTGGGTGCTTTATGTAAATAAGTTCATTGCTTTTTTCTAGATTTATTGAAGTATAATTGACAAATAACAATTATATATATTTACAATAGACAATGTGTTTTGATATATGTACACATCATGGAATGATTACATTCAAGATAATTAACATATCCATTTCCTCACATAGATTTTGTGCATGTGGTGGCACTTAAGATTTCTTCTCTCATCTTACTTGAGGTATGCAATGGAATATTATACCTGTGTATATTAGATCTTCAGAACTTACTGATCCTGCATAATTGTAACTTTCTACCCACTGATCAGCATCTTCATATTCTTTCCTACTCCCCAGCTCTTGGCAACCACCATTTTACTCTATACTTCCATGAGTTCAACTTTTTTAGATTCCACAAGTTGAGATTATGTGTCGTTTGTCTTTCTGCATCTGGCTCATTTGGTTCATTATAATGTCCTCCAGGTTCATCTATGTTGTCCCAGTGAAAGAATTTCTTTTTAAAGGATGAATAATATTCCATTGTATAGACAGACAGAGAGACAGACAGACAGACAGACACACACACACACACACACACTCACACACTCTTCCACATTTTTTTTTTTTTGGTTTTTCTCCGGTACCGGGAACCGAACTCACGACCTTGCGCTTGCCAGGCAGGCGCTTTGCCGCTGAGCTAAATCCCCAG
>NW_004955405.1:10411331-10427054 GCF_000276665.1 Chinchilla lanigera
TTAGTATGGCCCACTTTGAAAAGATTTATAGCAGTTTTTAGCCAGCAGTTGAGTGCCTCCTCTTCCTGACTTTGGTTTTTTTTTTTTTTTTGGTTTTTTGGTTTTTCTCCGGTACCGGGAACCGAACTCACGACCTTGCGCTTGCCAGGCAGGCGCTTTGCCGCTGAGCTAAATCCCCAGCCCCTCTTCCACATTTTTAAATGGCACATTTTCCATTCACCCATTGATGGACACTGTTATTGATACTATACACTGGTTTATTCTGAATAATGCTGCAATAAACAATAAGACTGGTAATGTTCTTTGACATGTTGATTTAATTTCCTTTGGATATATACCCAAAAAAGGATTGCTGGATCTCATGGTGGTTTTATTTTTAGTTTTCTGAGGAATCCCTATAAGTGGTTTTCATAATAGCTATAAAAATTCACATGTGCAAGGACAGTGTACAAGGGCTGACTCCCTGTACATATCAAATATTCATCACCTGGGCCAATATTAAGACATTTAATATTGGTTTTGTTCATATCATCTTAGAAATCCACTTATCATTTTATTTCTTTTTAGTCTAAACTCAAAGTTCCAAAAGGTCAGGGAAATTTCTCTCTCCTGTTCATTATTGCAAATTCAGTGTCCAATAGAAAGTGAGTATTTAATTAACATATTAGACTCTCAATACATACTTGATACGTAATTAACATATTAGACTCTCAATACATTTGTTCACCATGTTTTCATATACTAGTTATACATCAGGGTATACATTTAAGTCTTTAATTAATTTTGAGTTGATTTTTGCAAGGTGTGTTAGAAGGGTCAGTTTAATTGTTCTGCATATACATATAGTTTCTATAACTTGCTTTTCCTCTTGTGGGTTCTTGGCAACTTTGAAAAGGTCAGTGACCACGAATGCATGGTTTATATCTCAGTTTGTTAAGGAGGGTATTATTTAATTTCCATGTGTTTATGGAGTTTTTTGCAGTTTCTCTTGCCATTAATTTCTAATTTCATTGTACTATAGTCTGATAATATGCATGGGACAATTTCAATTCCTTTGCTTTTACTTAGGCATGTTCTGCAGGCTACTATATGATCTATTTTAGAGAATGTTCCATGTGCAGCTGAGATGAATATATATTCTGATGATGTTGGGTGGGACAGTCTAAAAACATCTACTAAGTCCATTTGTTCACGTTTGGTTCAGTTATGTTTTTTCTTTGCTAATTTTTTGTGTAGTTGATCTACCTCTTTGTGACAATAGGATATTGAGTCTCCCATTACAATGTGTTATTGCTTATGTGATTTTTCATGTCTATTAATAATTGTCTTATATAGTTGGGTGCTCCTGTATTTGGTGCATATATACTTATGATTGTTGTCTCTTCCTCTTGAAGTTTCCCCCTAACAAATATGTAGTGACCTTCTTTATCCCTTTTGATCATTCTTGGTTTGAAGTTGACATTGTCTGCAAAAGAATAGCTACTCCTGCTATTTTTCCGGGTTCCTGTTGTGTGGAAGATTATTTTCCATCCTTTCATTTTCAGTCTATGAATTTTGTTTTGCATTAAATGTTTCTTGTATGGAGCACATTGTTGGATTTTGTTTCTTGATGCACTCTTCCAGTCTGTTACTTTTGGTGAATTGAGGCCATTTACATTGATGGTTATTACTGATATGTATTGGCTTATCTTTGTCAAGTTATTTTCCTCTTCTTGGTTCCCTGCTTTTTCCCTGTTTAATTGCTTGCCCTGCCTGGTGGTTTCTCTTTTTTTTATTTTTTATTTTTTGTCTTTTTGAGACAGAGTCTCACTATGCAGTTCAGGCTGGCCTTGAACTCACTTTGTAGCCCAGGCTGGTCTCGAACTTGCAAAGATCCTCCTGCCTCAGCCTCCTGAGCGATGGAACTACAGGCATGCACCACCATGTCTGGCTTGTTTCTGCTATTGTTCTTCAATTGTGGTCATTTCTTTCTCTGTCTAGAATATCTTTTAGTACTCTTTGTAGCATTGGTTGGGTCTTCATAAATCTCTTCAGTTGTTCTTTGTCATGGAAGTATCTTATTTCTCCATTAATTTTGAAAGATAGTTTTGCAGGGTAGTCAGACTACTCCTTTGTATTCTATTTTATTCTCTCCTCCTTTTTTCTCCAGTTTTCCAAATCTTGGGTGATCATCCTTTAATCTCCTGCCCTGACTCTACTATATTTGACCTCACTTATCACTTTGGCCCATCTCCTAACCATCTTAACTCCCCTGCTCCTGACAGAGGGGTAAAATCACCTAACTAAGGGGAAAATGTGTTTGATTTGTTTTTGTTCTTTGTTCTTTAAAATAAAATTAAAAAATAAAAATAAAAAAGTAGTAGTCAGAAAAGGCAGAGACAATGTTTACTCCCTTGAAAGTTTAAATTCAAGAAGTAGTTAGTGAAAGAGAGAAAATGGGTCTATAGAAGAGAATGAAAAAAGGTAAGAAACCTAAACATTGCAAAAAAGAAGGGAAAAAAAGAAAGAAAACAAAAATGAACAGAACAGAAGAAAGAGAGAAAAAGGAGATGAGAGGGAGGAGAAAGGAAAAAAAGAAAAAGGAAAAACCTAAATACAAAAATAACTACTGAAAGAGAGGAAAACAAGATGATATCCAACCAGACAGGAGAGGGATAGCCAATCAGACAAACAAGGGACAATGAAAATAGTAAAATACCTCTGGTCTCTACAGTTCTGTGATAATGTCCATATTTAATCCCAGAAATGTGTTGGCTATGGAGCTGATCTCAGCCTCTGGATATGGGGCCTGGGACCAGACTTCTGCTGGTGAAGTTCTCCAGAGTCCAAATACTGGCTCCTCGCTGCTGCTTCAAACACTTACACGCTACTAGTCTCACCAATTACTCTGCCCTCCAAAGGCGCGTGATGCCCATGCTCCTGGGACCCAGCTGTGGTCCTATGTCTCACGTCTTGGGGTTTCTGCCATTCTACTTGACAAAGGTGTGTCCTTACGCTCCTCTCAAAGACCCCGCCATCCCCAAGAGAATGGAGGAAGCACAGAGCGCAGACTCACACTGCTCTCGCAGGCTCTGCGGTCATAGCGGGGATGGAGGAAGCACACAGCAAGAACTCGCTCTCCTCTCGGAGGTCCCTCTGTCCCAGATGGAATGGAAGAAGCGCCTTCATCCAATCTTTGAACATGGAATATCCTTGTGTTTTAGCTTTTGGTGTACAGATTTTTTGCCCTCCTGCTAAATCTATTCCTAAGTATTTTATTTTTTGATGCTATTGTAAATGGAATAATTTCCCATTTTTGACATAGTTCATTGTTAGTATATAGAAACAATTGATTTTCATATGTTGATTTTGTATCATGCAGTTTTACTGAATATTTTTATTCATTCTATCGGGCTTTTTGGTAGTCTTCAGAATTTTGTATAAATAAGATGATGTCATTTGTAAACAGATTATTTTACTTCTTCCTTTCCAATTTGAATGCCTTTTATTTCTTTTTCTTGCCTAATTGCTCTAAGGTTTCCAGTACTAGAAGAGAAGTGGAAAGAGTAGACATCATTGTTTTACTGTAGATCTTTCAGCTTTCCTTCATTAAGTATTTTAGCTGTGGGCTTGTAATACATGGTCTTTAATATACTGAAGTACATACTTACATTCCTAATTTTGTTGAGTTTTTTAAATCATGAAATAAATGTTGAAGTTTGCGAAATGCTTATTTTGCATCTATTGAGATAAATAGATGGTTTTTGTCCTTCACTTAGTTAATGTGATGCATTGCATTTCTTGCACATGTTGGACTGCCTGGTATCCCAAAGATAAATCTCGCTTGATCGTGGTGCATGACACTTCTCTGCATCTATGTCCATCGGGGATACTGTTCCATCACTTCTTTTCTTGTAGTCTCTACTTGTCTGGTCTTGGTGTCAGGATAATACTGACCTTGTAAAATGAACTTTTAACTAGTTTAGCTTTTTGAAAGATTTTAAAAATAATTTCACAATTAAAAAAATTGTTGTATAGAATTTAAAAAAAAATGTTGTATAGAATCTACCTGTGAAATCATCACCTTTTATTGGGAGGTTTTAAATTATTGGCTCAATCTGCTTTCTCAATATTGATCTGTTCTAAAAAATTTTTTTCTTGTTTTTCTCATTTTGCGGTAGTGAAGATTGAATTTAGGGCCTTTACACTGAGGCACATTCCCAACTTTTTTTGGGGGGGGGTTATTTTTATATTGAGACAGGGTCTGGTCAAGTTGTTAAGTTGTCCAAGATGGGCTTGAACTTTTACTCTTCCTACCTCAGCCTCCAGAATGCTGGGATTACAGGTGTGTGCCACCACACTTTGCTCCAAATTTTGTATTATTTCATGGTTCAGTTTTGATTGGTTGTATGTTACTAGAAATTTTTATTTCTTCTAAGTCATGTAATTGTTGGTACAGAACTATTTGTAATAGTCTCTTATGATATTTCTGTAGTATCAGTTATATCTCTTTTTTCCTTTGTCTTTTCGTTTTTTATTTAGCTGAAAGTTTTTAATTGTGCTTATATTACTGAAAAATCAACCTTTAGTCTCATCATTTTTCTAGTCTTTATTTCATTTATTTTTGCTTAGACTTTTATTTCATTCTTTCCATTAACTTTGGGCTTAGTTCAGTTTGCATCTAGTTCCTTGTAGTGTAGAAATGGGTTGTTTTTGAGTTCTTTTTTTCATAGTGATAAGGGCATTGAAACCAGGTCTTCATGTGCGCTAGACAAGTGCTCTATCACTGATCACCCCGAGCCCTTTTCATTTATTTATTTATTTTTTATTTTGAAACAAGACAATGTCTCCCACACTGGTCTTTAATTTATAATCCTCCTGCTTCCGCTTCTGGAGTAGCTGATACTACCTGTGTGCACTACCAGGTCTGGCTCTTTTCTCTTAATGTAGGCATTTATTGGTATACACTTTTCTCTTTGACTATTTCTGCCACATTTAATAATTTTTGGTATATTGTGTTTTCATTTTCATTTGGCTCCAGAATTTTAAATTTTTTTTTGGTTGTTTAGGAGTATGTTAATTTCTGCATATTTAAAAAATTTCCCCCATTATTCATTTCCTAACATTTTATAGCACTGAAATGTTTTATAACATCTCACAGTTTTGTGCTTGGAAGGTAGCTAATATGATTTCGATCGTCTTAAATTTGCTGAGGCTTGTTTTGTGGTCTAACACATGTTCTGTCTTGGAGAATGTTTCATGCTCACTTTAAATGAAGGTCTATACTTTTTGTTGTGGACAGCGTTTTCTTTATATGTCTGTTTAGTTTACTTGGCTTACACTGTTTTTGAAATACACTGTTTCCTTATTATTTTGTCTGGATGATCTACCCATTTTGAAATGTGGAGCACTGAACTTCCCTACTATTACTGTGTTGCTTTTTTTTTTTTTTTTTTTTTTTTTTTTTGGAGACAGGGTTTCGCTATGCTGTTCAGGCTGGCCTTGACTCACTTTGTAGCCCAGGCTGGTCTCCAACTCACAATGATCCTCCTGCCTCAGCCTCCCAAGTGCTGGGATTACAGGCGTGTGCCACCACACCTGGCTCTGTGTTGCTTTACATTTCTTCAATTTTTAAAATATTTCTCATATTTATTTAGGCACATCAATGTTGGGTGCATATGTATTTACAACTGCTATATCCTCTTGATGAACTGATACTTTTATTTATACAATGACTTTGCTTCTTGCAACAGTTTTTTATCTAAAATACATTTTGTGTGGTGTAGGTATAGTCACTCTTGATCTCTGGTTACCATTTGTGTGGAATCTCTTCCCATCCCTTCACTTTCAGCACGGAGTATCTTTTTCCATCCCTTTATTTTCAGTCTATGTGTGATTGTACAGCTAAAATGAGTGTCTTGTAGGCAGCACATAATTTAACCTTGGTGGTTTCTTTTAAAAAATCTATTCAGTCACTGTCTTTTGGTTAGAGAATTTAATATATTTACATTTAAAGTAATTATTGATAACAAGGACTTGTTATTGCCATTTTATTGTTGTCTTATAGTTGCTTGATCCTCTTTTCTTGACTTTATAATTTGATGGGATTTTTTTGGTAGTTGTGTGTTTTGATTTTTTTCCTGTTTATCTTTTGTTTATCCACTGTAGTATTCTTTTTTTCTTCTTTTTGGTTACCAAGAGGTTTACATAAGAAGTCTACTAGTTTAACAGTTTCTAATAATTTCATAGTTTCTTTTGAACTGATAACTTTGAGCATACACAAAACTCTGATTTTCGCTTTTATTCCCCCCCATTTTACATTCTTAATGTCACAATTTATATCTTTTATGTATTGTGCATACATTATTAAATTATTGCAGGTATAATTATTTTTACTACTTTTTCTTTTAACTTTTTTTTTTTTTTTTTTTGAGAAGAGGCCTGTGTTGATCAGTGATCCTTTCATCACAGACTCCTGAGTAGCTGGGAATGCAGGGATGCACCACCACACTCAGCAGTCTTTTAACTTCTGTCCTGGAGTTAAAAGTGATTCATGCACCACCATAATAGTCTTAGTGTTCTGGATTCTGTATTATCTTTTCAGTTCTGAGCATTGACTCTAGCATGCTAAGCAAGCACTGTAGGACTGATGTATATCCATCCCTTTAATTTGACTATATTCTTATTTTATAGTGAGTTTTATACTTTCATGTGTTTCTATGTTATTAATTAATGGCCTTTTGTTTCAACTTGAAGAACTCACTTTTGTATTTTTTGCAAGGCATATCTAGTGGTAAGCAACCATCACTGGTTTTGTCTGGAAAAGTCCTTATCTATTCTTCATTTCTGAAAGACCCCTTTGCCAAGCATGATATTTTGTTTTTCTTTTTCTTGTTTGTTTGTTTCTTTCTTTCTTTCTTTCCTTTCTCTCTCTCTCTTTCTCTTTCTCTCTCTCTCTCTCTCTCTCTCTCTCTTTCTCTCTCTCTCTCTCTCTCTCTCTCTCTCTCTCTCTCTCTCTCTCTCTAAGCACTACAAAAATATCACCCACTTTCTCCTGGCCAACAAAGTTTCTGTTGAGAAATCCACCAATCATCTTAAATGAGTTCTATTGACAAGTCTCTTTTGCTGCTTTCAAAATGACCTCTTAATCTTTGATTTTTTTGAGTCTGATTATAAGGCCTTTTAGTGATGCTTTCTTTATATTTAATTTATTTAGAGTTCTTTGGGCTTCCTGGTTCCAGGGGCTTATTTCCTTCTACAGACTTGAGAAATTGCCTGTTATTTTTCTTTATGTAAACTTTCTTTCAGTTTCTTTTTCCCTTCTTTCTTGAACTCTTACATGCAAGCATTGATTTGTTTGATGGTATTCTACAAGTCCTATAGGCTCTCTTTGTTCTTTTTCATTTGCTTTTGCCAATTACTGAGCAATTTCAATGATCTGTCTTCAATCTCACTAGTTCTTTCTGCTGTTTGGTAAGGTCTGCTTAAAGCTATCTATGAAATTTTCAGTTCAAGCATTATGTTCTTCATCTACAAACTTTGCTTTTTATGGCTTGTTTCATTGTTGAACTTTTCATTTTGTTCATTATGTTCAGATACTGTTTAGTTTTCTATCTGTGTCCTCTTATATCTCATGGATCTCCTTCATGATGATGATTTAGATTTCTTTATAGCCAATTTATAGTTCTCTGTATTAGTCAGCCTTCCTATGGTTAGGCCAAAATTTATAACACCCACAACTAAAAAGAGGACAGGTTTGTTTTGGCTCATGGTTTTCAGAGAATTCCATCCATGGAATTCTGGCTTTAAGGCACAACTAGCATGGAGGAAAGGCATGGTGAAGGAAAATGACTCAACCCATGACAGCCAGAAAGGAGAGAGTGAGGGAAGGCAGAAGCTGGGTATAAGAATACAACTTTCCAAGTTATGCTCCCTGTGACCTACCTTTTCTGACCAGGGACCACCTCCGAGTGCAGGAGATTTTTGGAAAATGTTTTAGATCTAAACCATAACACTCCACCCTTGGTTCTCAAAACGTTCATGTCCATCTTAGGCAAGGTACACTTAGTTCATCTCTGAGAGGACCCAAAGTCTTAACAGTTTTAGCACTGCTGAAAATCCAAGTCCAAAATCTCCTCTGAGACTCAAACTCTTAGCTACTAGTCCCTTGTGAAAATAAAAAGAAAGTTAAATACTTCCAACATAAAATAGCATAAAATTTACTCTCCAAAAGGAAGAACAGATGAATGGAAAGGAATGGGACCAAAGTGAGACCATAACTCAGCAGGGCAAATATTAAACTCTGTAGCTCTATGTTATGTACCCAGGGCAGGTTATGGTGAGATGTGAATTCCAAAGCGCTTAGCCTACTCCTATGGCCTTGCTGATTGCAGCCCAAGTGACCTCTCTCATAGGCTTGTTTCTTTTGCTGCCTGCAGTTTTCCTCAGCAGGAGTCCCACATTCCTAGCATCTCCAACTTTCTGGGTTCTCTGACTGGATCTTTGATTTTATTCCCACAGGTTCAACCATCTCCCTCTTAGTGGCTTCTGGAAGAACTGTGGCTTTTTCACACATTTTTACCTATTTCCCAGGGCCTCCTCTGAAATCTGTTTAGAAATCTCCATGTCCCCATAACTTCTGCATTCTGCATGCCTACAAAAGCCAATACTACATGGAGGATGCCAAAGTCTTCAACTAGCTTAAGCAAAAGCTGTCCCCCTGGTCCATGGCAGCAGTAGCCTCTGACTGCCTGGATGGCTGAAATGGGGAAAACACTTCCTTAGGTAGCCCTGAATAATCAGGGTTCTGTGGGGTTCTCTTCTCAAAGGAAAGTCTTTCGAAGGAGCTTACCTTTTTACACCCTTGAGCCTGTGATGGCAGAGGTCTGGCCAATTCCCAAGATGCCTTCAAGCCATCTTTCCTATTTTCCTGATGTAAACTGCAAAATTTTCACATCACTTGGCTCTACTATTCAATTCTTACCATAAATCTGTCTAGAGCAGTCAGTAGTACCCATGTCATGGCCTGAATGCTCACTGAGGTGCCTTGAAGTTTCCTCTACCAGGCCAGTTAGTCTGCCACCTTTAAATTCAGCCTCACAGAAAGACTTAAGGACATGGACAAAATGTAGACAAATTCTTTGCCAGAATAAAATATACATGCCTCTACATCATTCAGTTCCAATAGGGTCCTCTTTCCCAACTGAACTCTCATGAGGCTGACCCTTACTGTCCAAATTCCCATCAGCATTCTGGTCTGTGAACTCCAACTAGAATCTTTCTTTGCTTACAGCAATCTAAGGTTTCTCTAGCCAGCATCTCCAAACTTTTCCAAGCTCCTCTCGCAAACCAGTTCCAAAGGTGTCTTACTTTCTCATCCCTGAGATGAGAGGAAAGAACTTTGGCTCACAGTTTGTAATCCAATAGTTAGAGCTGGCTGGCTCTAAGGCATGGCAGCATGGCAGAGGAACATGGCAGAAGAAGTGCTCATGGAATGGTTGGCAGGAAGCAGAGAGAATAAAGGGTAGAAGTAGGGAGATACATCCTTCCAGGCCATGCCTCCAGTGATCCATCTCCTTTAACCAGGCTTCACCTCCCAACACGACACTTAGTTATAAATTCACCAGCAGACTAATTGACTGAGTATCATGCCCCCATGATCCAATCATTTCCCCAAAGCCTCACTTACAAGCATGTGAGAATTTGGAGGAGTTAGCTAGATATAAACAATAACAAAAAGATTTTGAATCATATGGTCAGATGCAGGCAGAGTAAAACTCCTACTCCTGGTACTGGTTTTTCTGTATTAGCCAGCTTCCCTGTCACTGGAACAAAATACTTGACATGTGCAATTTAAAGAGGAGGAGGATTATTTGGGTTCATGGTTTTGAGAAGACGCAATTCACAGTTGATTGGCTCTAAGGCAGAAATAGCATGGTGGAAAGACGGCAGAGAAAAACTACTCAACCCACAGCCAAGAAACAGAGAATGAGAGAAGGGAGGAGCCAAGTTCAAACATATCCCCCAGTGACCACTTCCAACTAGCCCCACCTCCAAGTGCATGAGACTTTTAGGGGACATTTTAGATCTAAATCATAACATTCTCCATTTTTATAGATTTGGTTACTGCTGTTTTATTTGATTCTTTTGGTGGGGTCATGTTTCCCTCATGATTCTTGTTGCCTTCTGTGATATCTGCCCATTTGAAGAAGTAGGCAGCTAGACTGGCTAGACATTTTAGATCAGTTATGTAGTAAGATCTGTTGGAATCTGTGGTGTTAAGAGGATTCACACAGGTTGGCCTGGTGCCTAGACCCACATGGGGGTGATCTGGCCAGGAAATCTGTGTCAGTGAAGTGGTCTGAATATCGGGTCTGTGGAAGCCAGCCTGATACTTGAGTCCACTGGGGCTAGCCTCATGACTGAGCCTGCATGGGAAGATCTGCATCCTGTACTTGGAGGAGCCAGCCTGAAGCCTGAGTCCGCCAGGGTCAGTCTGGCACTGAGGAAGGCTTGGATCCACAGGAATGGGCCTGGTCCTGAGTCCATGATGGTAGGCCTTGAGCCTGAGTCTACAGGAGAAAGTCTTGGCCTTGGGCATATGGAGTTTAGCCTGAGGCTTGGGTCTATGGAAACAGATTTGACATTGAGTCTATTTGAGCAGGGCTTGAATTTGAGTGCACTAGACTACAGCACTCCAGGAGCTGATAATATAGTAGGCTTGGAACCTGTGTTCACAGGGGCTAGCTTGAAGTTGAAGCTGCAGGTGCCTGCCTGAGATTGTGGTGAGCCTGGAGCTTGTGTTCCTAGAGCCTGGGACAGTGAAGGATAGACTGGTGTTAGGCTGGGCCTGGATTCTAGGACTACATAAGCCAACCTGGAGCCTGGAACTATTAGGGTCTGCCCAGCACTGGGGTTCCTGTCTAAAAGCCGTATGTTCATTTCACTTTCTCTTCCTCATGTTGAAGCATCTCTCTGCATGTTGCGCTCTTCAGATTTGTGGGAGGAATGACACAATGTCTTACCCCATTCTTTTGCTGCTGAAACAAAATACACGAGACCAAACTATTTATAAAGAACAGAAATTTATTTTCCCACAGTTCTGGAAGCTGAAAAACCCAAGATCAAGGCCACGCAGGCTCACTTGTCTGGCTGGTGCTGCTCCTTGCTTTCAAGATGGCACATTATTGCTGTACTCTGTGAAAGGGAGAACTCTGTGTTCTCACATGGAAAAGGCAGAAGGGCTGGTGAGTCAAATATCCAAGGGCCGCAATCCCTTTTATGAGGATAGGAGCCCTTATGATCTAATCACCTCTTAAGGCCCCACCCCTAAAACTATCACATTACCCATTAAATTTCAGCGCCTGAGCTGGGTGTGGTGGCACACACCTGTAATCTCAGCTACTTGGGAAGATCACAAATTCTAGGCTAGTCTGGGAAACAGCAAAACCCTGTTTCAAAAATAAAATTAAAAATGGAAAGAGTGTATCCCAGTTCTGCCTGGTTTCAATCCCCAGTACTTCAAGGAAAAAAGTCAACAACTGCATTTTGGAGGAAATATATTTAAACTGTAGCCCAAGAGGAATGTGAAACTGTCCTTACTGACCTTTTCAACGTAGTTCCTTTAAATTTTTAAAAAGTTTTGTGCTATATCCAGTTTTGTAATTTCTCACCCGGATTCTTTTGCTCTTGTGAAAGTATTCTGAAGTATGAGTAGTCAAATGGCTGTTTCCGTGAGGAGACAAGTGTTTGTCCTATTCTACCATCTTGTTGATGTCATTCTCTAACCATTTAGTTGTTCTAATGTCACGACATAATTTTTACTTTGTTTGTGAAACATTTGACATAATTTACCAGTAGGTGGCACTATAAAGTAAAGCTGAGAGTGTAACCCATTGCTGCTACTCAACCCCCTTCTTTTTTCAATGATTATAGATTAATAAGAATATAGTTATCAGAAGAAAGCTATTTCATATTTTTCTTCACAATAAATTTTTTACACTATGACTTGGCAGTTAGATAATTCTTGTCACAGAAGACTCTCTAAGCAAATTTATGTTCTACACAAGAAATTGTAAGGAAAGTAATATAAGCGAAAAACATTGGTTTTCCAGCAAAATTTAGAACTAAAATGTGAAATGTAAAAACAAGATCAAATGAAGTGGGGAAGCAAGTTACTGTTATATACTTACAAATCCACTCACTTAGAGATCAGACAAATTTGAATTGAGTGACTGGCAGTTTATGTTGTTAAAGTAGTTCTTCAAAAACAGTTTCACTAAGGCTTTTTACTACATCAGATGGTCAGAATATTCAACTTTATCCATATCAATTATTGTACTTGCTGTCTTATGTGAGATCTCTTAATCTGCCTCCCCCATAGTTATGCACATCACATGAGGCTTTATGGAGTATACACTAATACACATTAGCTTATATCATATTTGCTCTTCATACTAAAATGTCACGGATGTTAACTATTTTTATGTTGATATTAAAAGTTCACTCAGAAAGATTAGGTGATTTAAATCAGCTAATTAGTAAACTGTAGAGTCAAAAATAGAACCCAAAACTTTTATAAGTTCAATGCTCATTTTTCATACCACATTAATCTTTCTTTTCATGCATTTAAGATTTCTGTAATATGTCAATCTCATTTATACATGTACAATTTTAATTTTATAGATAACATTTAAAGGTACACAATTAGAATACCAATGTTCGTTTGTGTATTTCTGTCTCCTTCAAAATTCACATTGAAACTCCAGCACTAATCCATAGTGTTAAGCGAGGGAAATCTTTGGGAGGTGATTAGTGATCTGATGAAATGACTTAAGGCTGAAAGACGTACAGCATTGCCCCTTTACCTGCTATGTGAGAAAAGAGTGTTTGTCCCTCTTTTGTGCTGTCCCTTCCCCCATGTAAGGACCTTTGGATGACACCACTCATGATGAACAGGTCTTCACTAGACAAGGAATCTGGCAGCAACTTGGTTTTAAATTCCTAGCCAGCAGAGCAATGAGAAATAAATTTCCCTTTTCAAAAAGTATTATCCCGTCTTGTGTATTTTGTGATAGTAGCACAAATAGACCAAGACACTTCTCTATCCCGGTATTACAAAGTTTACACAGCTCTCTTTGCTTAGATTATGTATGTACTTTAAATTGCCCCCTTTCAACCTTTGCTTTCTTTTTATATACTATGAGCTTCTTTCCTAGAGTTACAAGATCATATACAATTAGAACAACTGTAGCTATGCCTTTTTTCACCGTCTGCCATGTGAGGACACTGAAACAGAAGCCATTTGGAAAGTATAAGGTAGCCTTTTCCAGACACAGAACATGCCAGCCTCCTGACTCTGAACACTCCAGTCTTCACGGATGTGAGAAATTTCTGTTATGTGTATACTGTTCAGAACCAAACATTTTATTATAGCCACAAAAGTAAGCTAAGACAACTAGTTAAAATAGTATACAATTAATGTAATCAAAATCTTCCTGTATTCCGGCCTAAAAATTCTCTCAGACTCTCCTTAAAATTCCCATAGTGTTTATTCTTCTAGGCTTCAGGTCAATTGTGATATATAGTAAATTATTTGAAAAGAAGTAACTTAAGCCATTTTTCTCCATTAATTTAGCAAGAATTAGCTTATTATATCATTAACATTAGTTACTTAGTAAGAAAAAGCCTTGGGAAATAGGACTAAGAATCTGGTAGTTTAGTTGGTCATTAAAAGCAAGGACTCTAAGCCAAGTACAGTAGTGCATGTCTGCAGTCCCAGCTACCTGAGAGGCTGAAGCAGGAGGATTACAAGTTTGAGGCCAGTTTAGCAAGACCTTGTCTCAAAAGAAATTTGTTTTTTTGTTGTTGTTGTTGTTTTTGGGTTTTTTTTTTTTCTGGTACCGGGAATCGAACTCCGACCTCATCCTTGCCAGGCAGGCGCTGTGCCGTTTAGCTAAATCCCCAGCCCCTCAAAAGAAATTTGAAAAGGTTGGAGACATAGTTCCCTGAGTTCAATCCCCACTACTGAAAAAAAAAAAAGACTGGAAAGAAAGAATATATCGAAGAGTATATAATGTAAGAAAGTTCAAATTAATAAGCAAAGCAAGTCCATAGTGAAAGATATCTCAGTGGTGTTTACTTTTGGAGGATTATCTGTGGGGAGAGAGCATTAGGGGAATCTTCCACCTGAGAATGCTCCTGATGATTACTACACTGGTACATAACATATCAGAATTCATTGAACTAGAGCAGAGCATTTCACTATGTAAGTTTTACCTTTTTAAAAGTTAATTTTTTTAAGACAGTGAATCTCTGAAGTCAGGCAGATCTGGCCAATGTAAGGTCTACCATTTATTAATATTATGAGAATATACTTAAGTCAGATTTCCTGTACTTGGGACAAAATAGCTGAACACCCATAATTTAAAGAAGTTTATTTTAGATCAGGGTTTTAGTGGGCTCAGTCCATAGTTAGCTGGTTCTAAGGTAGAAATGACGAGGTGGAAAAGCACAGTGGATAAAAACTACTCAACCTATGGCACCCAGGAGAAAACGAGAGAAGGAGCCAGGAATAAGAATATACTCTTCTAGGTCACAGTTTCAATGGCTCACCTCCTTCAACCAGGCACCGCCTCCTAAAGGCACACTCAGTTATAACTCATCAATGGGATTGATCCACTAATGAGTTTACTGTCGTATGATCCAATCACTTTCCAAAAGCCCTACCTCTGAACCCATGAGAGTTTGGGGGGACATTTTAGATGCAAACAAAACACACATGTTGCTTTACCTCTTTAAACCTCAGAAATCTCATCTAAAATTTCATAGTACCACTATGATAATTATATACCCAAATTACATAAAAGCACCTCATACACGGTATTACCATGTAAATGTTAGTTTCTTCCCCATCAATAACATATTAAAATTTTTTAGAAGGATAAAATATTATGGCACCTTGTTCTAATTTCAACTTTCTCGTGCAGAATTACTCTTCTATTTATTACTTAGTACAGAAACTAAGTAATAAATCCAAGTTGTTGCTTGGATTAAGATAGCTGGCACAGTAAGTGCCCAATAAATTTAGCAGTCATGATTATCATTATCACTTCCACTATTTCTATAGTGGGAGGATGAAAAGTAGATATAAAAGAGAGAAACTAGATTCCACATGTAAGACTGATTTAATTAACAAGAAACTAAAGAGGAAGCAAAAGACTGGCTTACGTGGGAATTAACCAAAGGGTACACTGGAAGCATGTGGGCAGAAGGAAAGCATGCTGTCTGAAGCATCCACATAATGTCAGTAGAACCTCGTGGTTGGAAGTATAGGTCCTTAAAAAGAAGTATAGGTTCCTAAAGCTGGATTACCTGAACTTAAACCTAACTGTTACACTTAGGAGTTGTGTGACCCTAATTTTCTTAGACTATATATGATAATATGGGACTTTAATATTTTTGTATTTAAAAAATAAAAGGAGGAAATCATTAACAGACAGAAAACCCTTTATAAAACAGCAAAAGAACAGTACAAACAATACAGAGTTACAAACAAAGTGGTAGGAAATTAACAATGCTTCTTGTATTACATATTGATATTTTCAAGGTGATTTCACATGAAAACAAAGAGACATGCAATATTGATCAATCAAGGACTCATCAACTGTTTCTTTCAGCAAAGAAATAGAAGACAGTAGATCAACTACGTTAACTATCTTGTATATACATACATACAAAATTTCT
>NW_004955405.1:10428133-10527503 GCF_000276665.1 Chinchilla lanigera
GCTATCATTCTTCCAGTGAGTTTGTTTGGCCCCTTCACCAAAGAGTAGGTGGCTGTGTTTTTGGTTGTGGCTGTTTCTTCCAGTCTGTTCCATTGATCCTCAAGTCTGTTTTTTAGCCAGTACCAGGTGGATTTTATGACAGTAGTTTTGTAGTGTAATTTCAGGTCAGGGATTGTGATTCCACCTGACTTGTCCTTGTTGCCCAGGATTGCTTTTGCTATTCTGGGTCTCTTCTGGTTCCAGATGAATTTAAGGCATGTTTTTCTCTAGATCTGTGAGGTATGCTAATGGCAGTTTAATGGGAATTGCATTGAGCCTGTAAAGCAGTTTTGGGAGTATGGCCATTTTCACAGTGTTGGTTCTTCCTATCCACAAGCAAGGAATATTTTTCCATTTCCTGAAATCTTCTTTGATCTCTTTTTTCAGGGTACTGTAGTTTTCATTGAGTAGATCTTTTACTTCTCTTGTTAGATTGATTCCTAAATATTTCCACTTCTTGAATGTTATTGTGAAAGGTATGGTTTCCTTAGTTTCTCTCTCAGTCTGTTTGTTGTTTGTGCATAGGAATGCTATTGATTTTTGGGTGTTGACTTTGTATCCAGCTACACTGCTGAATTTGTTGATTAATTCAAGGAGTCTTCTTGTGGAGTTTTTGGGATTTCCATGTAAAGTATCATGTCATATGCAACTACTGATAGTTTTACATTTTCCTTTCCTATCCTTATTCCTTTTTTTTCTCTCTCTTGTCTAATTGCTCTGGCTAATGGTTTCAGAACTATATTGAACAGGAGTGGTGACAGCGGACATCCTTGTTCCCGACTTTAAAGTAAAAGCTTTCCGTTTTTGTCCATTTAGAATGATGTTGGATTGTCACACATGGCTTTGATCAGGTTAAAGTAAAGACCATCTATTCCTATTTTCTGTAGAGTTTTTATCATGAATGCATGTTGGACCTTGTTGAAAGCTTTTTCTGCATCTATTGAGATGTTAATGTCCCGATTCCTAGATATGTATGAATTATCAAGGTTGAGTCAAGAAGATATAAAATTCCTGAACAACCCAATATCAATTAATGAGACTGAAAACATGATTAATACCTACCAACAAAAAAAAGCCCAAAGGTCTGTGGAAGCAGCCCAAATGTCCATCCACTGAGGATTGTCTTTGGCTCCACTGATTGGTGAGCAACATTTACAGATTTGTAAATATTGAACCAACCCTGCATTCCTGGAACAAATCTGACTTGGTCCTGATGTGTGACTTCCTTGATGATTTGCTGCGTTCTATTTGCCAGTATTTTATTGAGTATCTTTGCATCTATATTCATTAGGGAGATTGGTCTGTAGTTCTCTCTTGGTTGAGTCTTTCTCTGGTTTTGGTATCAGTATGATGCTTGCCTCCAGAAATGAGTTACGGAGAATTGCTTCCTTTTCAATTTTATTGAAGAGTTTGAGGAGTGTTGGTATTAAATCTTCTCTGAATTTCTTGTAAAATTCTATTGTAAATCCATCAGGGCCTGGTCTTTTTTTTGTTGGTAGGTATTAGTCATGTTTTCAGTCTCATTAATTGATATTGGGTTGTTCAGGAATTTTATACCTTCTTGACTCAACCTTGATAATTCATACATATCTAGGAATCGGGACATTAACATTTACTTCACAAATTTTTTGCTAGGAAGGGGCTCAGAATGAGGGGGAAAATAATTGTTTCAAAACTAGTCATTTGAAATATCTGTAGAATATTTAATAAGATGAAATAATACCAATACATTTGATATGTAGTGAGATTTTAATCTTATCTGTATCATTATCTGCAAAGGAAGGATAATAAAATCTATTTCATAGTACTATTATGATAATTATATTCCCAGATTATGTAAAAGCACCTCATAAAGAATTTACCATGTAAATGTTAAGTTTCTTTCCCTTCAAAAGTATATTAAAATTTTTTGAAGCATAAAATATGGCACTTTTTCTAATTTCAACTTTCTCATGAAGAATTGCTCTTATTCTATTTATTACTTAACAGAGCTGTAAGTTTGTTGATATTTTACTTTCTACATATAAAGTTATTTCAAATAAGTAAATGACTAATAAGGTCTTTCTAAAAAATTAATGCAAACTGACTTAGTGGGACACTACCTCAAAATAAAACATTAAAAACGGGTTGGGGATATAGCTCAATGTGAAGCGCCTGGGTTCAACTTTCAGTACAATAATTTAATTGATGATTTATACCCCAAAGAATATATATAGCCCATTGTAATTTAAACATGGCTTGTGGAAATTGCCATAAATCTCACAAGTGGAATAATGTCCAATAAACAGATGTTTATAAAAGCTTAGGTGCTAGAAATCCAACAGAGCTACAGTTCATGTGGAATTTTAAAATAGTAACAGCTTTCTAATTGGTCAACTATATCTATTAGAAATAGAAAACAAATTCTTAAATACATGAATGCTTATTTGGTCTTAAGCAAAAATTTATGAATATTTTATATTGAAATATTTTTGGTATCCCTTAAAATCTGTCAGTATGCATAAGATGTAGATAATCTCTTTTCATTGTTACAGCTGGAAAAAAAATCTAAGTTGTCAGTTTACAGTAATAGTTCTGCCTCTGGCAAAGTCAGCAGTGAATTCTAAGATAGAGCAACAAAGATGTTCACTTTAGTGGTATTTATAGTAGAAAAATTCAGAAAATGTGTATATGGTCAATAATGGAGAACTGGTTAAATAAACTGCTCTAGTTATACAATGGTTAAGTTACACTACATGCACACTATACTGTGCAGCCATTAATACTATGTTGCACAAAAATATTTAAATAAACAGGAAATGATCATAATATACAAGTAAATAGTGGTTAACAAGATGCTATTTGGCAAAGTGCATTGGTACTCCTGAATACACACACACAAGGAATGAAAGGTTATTAATTAAATTTTAAGGGCTGGGGATATAAATTTGAAGCAGCACAGCACCTGCCTGGCAAGTGCAAGGTCCTGAATTTGATTCCTTGTACCAAAAAAAAAAAAAATAAATAAATAAATAAAATAAAATTAAAAAATAAATTTTAAGAGAAAGATTCTGGGTGATTTTTGCTGATTTTTTTCAAGTTACCTATAATTTTCAAACATTTTACTCTGAAAATATGTCACAAATAATTGTAAAATAATATGTAAATCCACAGTAAATTAAATAGATTGGAGGGCTATTCCCCCAATCTGGGTACTGGGAATTGAACTCACGACGTTGCGCTTGCCAGGCAGGCACTGTGCCACTGAGCTAAATGCCTAGCCCCGCCTCTTTATTTTTTATTCAGAAATTTATTGCTTCTCTCCACATCTTTGCTACAGCCCTGGTGCAAATTATCTCCTTTCACTTGAAAAATTACTATTGCATCACACCTTCCTATTTCTGCTTCTTACCACACTTTAGTTAAACCTTGTCAACAAAATATCGTATCACTCTACTCCAAGTCCTTTAATGGCTTATGTCATTTAAAACTGTTATCGAACAGTTTATAATGACATGACTGAGATTCTGTACCTTCTCCACAGGACTCGCTCACTCCCTCCCCGCTCACCTCTTTCTCTCTGACCTTTCTCCTAGTGGGGTCCACTTGCTCACTGCTTTCAGGCCTTATTCATCTTTATACTGCACTTTGAACATAACATGGAAAGTTCTTCCCCCAAAATTCAGTGGTTTAGAATCTTTCTTCCTCCAGGGTTCTACTCAGTGATTTCAGAGAGGACTTTCCTTTCATTCTGTCTACTATTGCAGTCCTGTATCCCTCAACTCTCTACCACCCAGAGTCCTATATTTATCTTTTCCTTCTTTGCTTTATCTTGTGGGTTAAGCCCACAAGTGAAGATTAAGGTGTGCTTTGCTAACTGAGATGTCTCCATCTGTCACACAGTAAATTGCTAGAGAGAAAGGTATATGAGATTTCATTCAGTAATCTGGTTTCTCAAGGTCAACAGCAAGTTGTACAATCTAAGAGAGCAGTTTAGGTGGGTTGAAACTTAAATTATATACACTATTTTATAAAGACCTGTCACATTGATAATTACAATGCCTATTTCATGCACTAGTTAATTAGGTACCCAGCCTAAAAATTCAAAAGATGATTTGGCTTTCTCAACTACTGTAAAGTTTTTAAAGAGGAAAAGGGTTATTAATTTTTTCCAACAGACTGGATTGAAAGGTTTTCGGTTAAATTTCACTTTGCATGTTATAAAAATATGTAAATTAAACAAGCTTGATTAAACATATTGCAACTTAAGTGCTGTACTTTTTAGGTTCTAAAGTCATAAGCTTGTCTGACATGTAAATTGTGTTATTTTTCTAGTTGTCTAATTACTAATGATCAGAGCAATGAAGCAATTATTGTGCATAACACTAAGTTTCCTTCACTAAAGCATAATTTTTTTTTAATAAGGCTAAAAGAGTGTTCTATTGAAACTATGATAAATTCAAGCTGATGCCATTCACTTATAGAAAGTAACAGCTAAGGTTGCTCATTAAAATATCATCCTTTTAATAGAACTAAAAATATGACTTTTCCCCTCAGGAAATTTAAACTTGTATTTATTGTTTAGAAAATAACAAAAAATTAGTTTAACAAATACTGATCTCTGAATTTTTAACATTGCTATACACTTTAATTTGGACTGTAAGAAAATATATCAATAACTCCACAAATATCTAGTACTTTTCCAAATAAAATTTTAATAAGCATAGTTACTCATCGAGCTGTTATAGGAGACAAAATTAGAAGTTCTATTAGTTGCTGTAGTAGACGTCTAGGGTTTTTATCATGATCTTGCACTTCTCATGCAGAGGCCCAACTTCACAGGCATGCAACCTGTGCAGTAGCATAGAACTCTGCGTGGTTCTGCCGTATTATCAAATTAACTATGTGATACCCCTTTTAAAATATGGATTACTTGACTTTGAGAAGATCACGCATACAACAAGTAGATTTGCAGGGAGAGTACTTACCAGTAAAGTAACATGGCAGCAGATCAGTATCAGCTGAAAATCTGTATGAACCATTCAATGTCTCCACATTTATAGATGTGAACTAAGTTCACATGAAGTTCCAGCTCTTGCCAAAGCTGTTTGTGGGGTAATGTTTTCCCTTATTCAGAAAAAGTGGGGGAGTACAATGCCCCTGGCTCAGGTTACTCTGCATCAGGTTAATCTTTTTTTCAATTTCTGCAATAATTTTACTCAGAGTAACTGGTTCCCTAAGTCTTGATAACTTGTGCAGTACCCTATTTCTCTAAAACTAGACTCTGACTCACTGGAAATGGGAATATTCTTGCAGGAAATGATCACCAGGAATGAGGACTTAAACTGAGTAGTAGTAGATATTAATGATTACCTTCTTTTCTCCTAAGGACATCTTAGATATATGTTTTAGGTATGCAAAAATTTGTCAAATATCAGGTATTTCATGCCTGCTTAAATTACAATAGTCATGTTTTAATACCTAGTTTCACTGTTGTATTTAAGCACTTGTGTAGAATGTAGAAGGAAAATGTAATGAAAGCTTTTTTTTTTTTTTTTTTTTAAATCTCTAGACTATGTAGATACAAAAGCAAAGTAATTTGGTGTGGGCTTGAACTTTATGCCTAACACTCTTCATGATCAACTTTTTATATTTAATATCTTAGGACTACACACTTTGACCACACCGTTTTTTTTGGACAATAGAATCTTGACTAACAGAGAAAGAAGGAATGGCAGTTTCTCGCTTCCTAGCACAGAGTGGCAAACTACTCTTTTACTTATATCTATACTCAGAGATATAAATATAAATGTAGTATAACTGTGAGTGGTGCAAGTATAGTGGAACAAGTGTTTTGTGAAAAAAAATCATTGTGGTAACTGGTAAGAGCTGGTTTGTCCTCAGAAAATGTTGGTCTAGTTTGGGAAGCTAAAAGACACAAGATAACCTCTAAGTAGTACAGAAAATAAATTAAGAGAGAAGACAATATAGACTAGACTTGAAAGAAGGGTTTTATGGGAGGGGAAAACCAAACTTAGCCCTTAAAGTTGTTTTTATTAAATGAAACATTGACTTTGTGTTAGTAAAGGATATAGGTTTATGAAACATTTGTGGCCTTTTTAATAAAGATACTGTATGAAAAGTTATAAAAAGTTACTTGTTAGCCAACACTGATACAAAATTTAACACAGAAAGCAATTTGAAAATGGAAAGGAAATATAGTTACGATATCTAAGTGGCTAGTAGTGGTTACATAGTTATGTTTTTAAAATATAAGGCCTTAGAAACATAAAAACTGGATTTTGCTGGATATGGTGACACATGCCAGTAATCCCAGATAGGAGGCCGAAGCAGGAGGATTACAAGTTCAAAGCCAGCCTGGGCAACTTAGCAAGACCCTGTCTCAAAAATACAAAATTAGTTAACTGTGCAGAATAATAAATATGACATGCAGATTAACGTGTTGTCTTTTAATCAAATTTATAATAAAGTCAGCAATACATAGAAAACAGATGAAACAAAACCAAATAACAGAATCAAACGTCATTTTATTCTATGAACTCAAGAGTTCATTTGGTTTTTTTTTTTTGTTTTTTTGCTTTTTCTCCGGTACCGGGAATCGAACTCACGACCTTGTGCTTGCCAGGCAGGTGGGCCGTTGAGCTAAATCCCCAGCCCCTCAAGAGTTCATTTGTCTAACCTCTCATACCAACAAATCATCATGTTGTTAGCCTTCCACTCAATTTATAACATGAATTACCATTTTTTCCAACTAATCTCAAATTATTATTTTGCTCTTTTAATGTAACTATTTAATGAATACCATTTTTTGAACAAGAAAATATATTATTTGCTGTATGACTTACACATGGCAGTATATAAAAACGTTTCTAATTTTAAATTACTTTCAGTGTCCTTTAAAATCTCAGATAAGAATTTGAAATCACGTGTTATTTTCTGAGTAAATGAAAACATTTACACACCTGCATATGGCTTTATATATGGCGATGGTATCACTTTTTACTAGCTAAAAAAAAGAAAGGAAATTCCTCAGAAGAAAAGGTACATGTATATATGTATCCAATGATGTGTGTCAATGCGAGCTGTTCCCTCAGATAAGCACTTGGCTAACTACTTGTTCAAGTGTTTGCTCAGACCTAACTTCACTAAAGCCCACCCTGGTAGCCTACTTACTATTCTTCTTCTACTAATTACAATCTTTTATTCTAGTTTACTTTCCCAATAGTACAAATCTCCCTCGAACACAGTACATACTACGTTGGTTATTTATTACCTGTCTTTTTCTGCTAGAATGTAATCTCTACATGGTTGGCAATCTTGATTTATATAATGTTGCATGGTAAGAATGAAGAAGAAATTCTGGAATATAACAATCAAAGCTAATGTAGCTTTGCTGAATTCAATGAAATAAAATGAATGAGACCAGAAGCAACACTTTTTATGAATAACTTTTTTATGAAGATATAAGCACACAAAATTGGTCAAAATAAAATTAAATATATTAGCATTAACTACTTTGAAGATAACAATATGCAATATAACAACCATTTTTGATTTCCTATCATCTTGTTTTGAAATTATGAATCGTTTTTAATGTTTATTTTCTTTACAATAAAAAAGCAAAACAAAAACACACACACACATACACATAACTGTACCTAACTATGTGCTAGTTTTTGTAAAAGTAAACTGTGTTTCTTGATTGGGTTGTTGAGAATATATTAAAAAATTCTTTTAAGGAATAGTAAAAGAATAGCCGTAAGCTTAAATTACATAGGTATCAACACAAACTTGATACAACCTCAGTACTTGCAGGTCTTTTGCTCAAATGTCACCCCCCAGATGTCTTCACTGACCACTTGATGTAAAAGAGCACTCCACCTCCTTGTTCTGTAGCTCTTGCTTCATTTTCCTTCATAGTTCTTAATAATATTATGTTGGATATTCTAACTGACTGATTGATAATCTCCTCCTCAAAACAGGGACACTTTATCTGCCACTCTTACTACTCTGTTTTCCTGTGCTTGGCTAAGTGTTTGGCACATGGTAAATATTTGTCAGCATAAATACACTGGAAATTTGCATGCACTTCTGTTGTTCTTCGTATAAAAGAATGATCTGATTGTCTTCAGGTCTGAAGACACCAATAAAACAAACAAAAAACAGTTCATGTGTCATACCATATTAGGTGAGATGGTTTAAAGGTCTGACTATACATGCCAGATATTATTGCACCAAGTATCAATAAAATTATTCACTTGGAAGATTAGACACTAGATAATATTAAAGTTTTAACTTTCCCTTTTTGAAACTCTTTATGTTTTCAGTAGTAAAACGCCGATTTAAACTTCTGTGAAATTGTTTGACTTAAAAAGGCAAATGCTAAAAGTGGGAGTTTGGACTCCTTTGCTCTTTAATCTTACTTTTCAGTTTAAAATACTGAATGGATGAAATATCCAGATTGACCGATACTATTTCCTATGTGACAAAAATTAAGATGGAATGATACTGCTCTTTCTTTTCAGGGTGTGGCAAATGCAAAAAGAAACAGGACTTTAAAGAAGAACATTTCTGCAAGGG
This sequence comes from Chinchilla lanigera, assembly GCF_000276665.1. Classification (NCBI taxonomy): domain Eukaryota; kingdom Metazoa; phylum Chordata; class Mammalia; order Rodentia; family Chinchillidae; genus Chinchilla; species Chinchilla lanigera. The sequence continues at coordinate 10,436,753 of NW_004955405.1, forward strand.
ATGCTGCTTTCCTAAGTTTTTTGGTCTGGGTCCCATAATCATAACCAAAACATTCCATTGTAGACACACCTTTAAAATACTTTCTTGTTTTCAGCTGCAGAACTTTATATAAACATACATATTAAGTATTTCTATGTGGTTTACTAAAATGTTTCAACCTGTCGAGTTTAAACTATAGTGTCCACCCTCCTGCCCCTCCCCCAACTACCCCCAACAATAACAGGTAGAAACCCCCACCCCCTTTTGTTTTCATTGAGTGGTGGCTCCTTTAATGGTGATGATTTTTATTTTCTTTTTTTTTTGTTTGTTTTTTTTTTTTTTTGGTTTTTCTCCGGTACCGGGAACCGAACTCACGACCTTGCGCTTGCCAGGCAGGCGCTTTGCCGCTGAGCTAAATCCCCAGCCCCTATTTTCAATCCTTTTGTTCTCAAAAGTCACAATCTAAGATTAAAGAATCATCGTGTTAACTTTCCAGCTTCAATCTATAGCTCACTTCAAAGCTCTTCTTATCTTTTCCTCCACCTTCTCTTGCCCCAGCTCTAGTGATTTGGAAGTTATGTGGGAGAAATCTTGCTTTCAGACACCTGGCTTTCCCTTTTAGGCTTAGGGCCCTTGCTTTGTGGCAGAAGGGTCTGTAAAAAGGGCAAATGCTTATCTTTTACCAGGTAAAAACACAATTCTCATTAACTAGATATTGATAAACTGTGTGACAGTACCAAAAAGCTGTATCTCCAAAGAGGATTCTTTGGGGAGTCTACAGGGGCCTCTGATTCTCTAGTTTCCTGGTGGTGGTCATTTGGATAACTTTGCCTGTTTCATTCCTCTCCACATCGTCAGTCTTTATACTGGGAAAATGGTTCAACTCACCTAACTTCCCTGATGTTCCTACCACCCACAGCAATCTGTTAATTCTTGCCACACTAAATAATTGTCATGGAGGTCATTTTCCTGTTGTCTTAGCCTCTGGTGTAGTCAGGGTTTGCCAGGGAAAGGATTAAATACAGGACATGTAACTTTTAAGATAGCTTTATAATATTCAGCAGAACAGTTAAATGCAAAAGTGCGGGAGATCTATCCACACACTAGAGACCCAAAGAACCAAGCTGAGGGCCTGGATCCCACTGCAATGCCCTCCATTGAGTCCAACTGGGGGCCTAGAGTCCACCACAATGTCTCTTGCAAGCCTGCAGCAAGGATCTGCACTGAGAAAGCCTAAAGGCCAGTGGTGGAAGCTAGAAAGTCTGTGGCAGTAGGATAAAGGATCTGCGCCACCAGGCTGAGGGATCTGCCCTGGAGCCAGGAAGCAACACTCAAAGGAAAGACCAGAGCCACGCTCAAAATCACTGTAGCCATCCTCAGCAACAGTGAGGTCCTCAACTCCTCCGATGATGAGAACAGCCAAGTTCATATCAGGAAAGTCAGCGCAACAGGCTTCTCCAGAGGAATTGACAGCATATCCTCTTCCCCTCCAGTTCTTTTCATGCTGTTGGCAACCATCCTCAGGTGGGCCCTCCACACCCAGCGCCATGCTGATTCAGTTCAGCTGGGGTTACAAGTTAATCACCAGTTGTCAATTCACCACAGCCTCTTTCAGTCTACCATGTCTTTCAAATTATTTTCCCCTACACAGCTCCAGGATTTCAGCAAGTTTCCTACCAAGCCAATATTCAAAAGCTATGTGTCTCCCCTTCTACTAGGAATCACAAACTTTAGAACTCTCTTCGAACACCCTCCTCACTCCCAACTACATACCAGGACGTGCCCTTATCCACAAACACAGCTTCCCTAAAGGGCCTTTTTTGATCTCTTATTCCTACTAATTTTTGACTAAGAGGTGGTGGTGATGGTGGTAGGGCTGACTGTAACGTTACTTAGTTTAATACTATTAGGCTATTTGACATTGTTTTAATTTATGATAAGGAGCATTTAATACATTATATTCTCTGCTTTGCAGCACAATCATTATGGGGCAATGAGAAAACTCTCAAAGTTACAGGATACATGCATGTACAAAAACAACTGAGCTGTAACTAGGAGGTGTAATAAAAAGTGAATATTTAAGTTTTAAAAAACTATTACACTACAGTAAAAGACACATTGCCACTAACCCCTCTCAAGACTCCCCTCTCTTCAAACACACGTATCTCATCATTCTTGCCGCTTTCTGAAGCAGTTCTGGAAGTCTTTCGTAAATGTCTTCAGTTGTGCTGTCTGTTGTGGTGGCCTTGACACCCTGATTCATTCAAAACATTTAGCTTCCATGGTCATTTTAACTTTGGAGAAGAGCCCAAAGTTACATGGTGCCAGATCCAGTGAATAAGGTGGCTGAGGACACACTGCATTTTTATAAGCCTGCCTTACCATTGGATGGCACTTGGTAGCAGCATGTACCAGTTTTGGTAACTGCTGTAAAGATACTCATGAAAAAGGACACTCACAAAGTGGCAATAAGATGGTGTAACTGTGTGAAGCAAGAAGATATTCTAAAGGGGATTAATGGCAATGTCTTTTGCCAAAATATTTTTACAAAATTTAAAAACTTTTTTTTTAATCAGCCCTGTATAGTATGGCTGCTTTTCAGGGCTTTTGGGTTTTTTTGGGTACTGGGAATCAAACTTGGGACCTCACACTTGCCAGGCAGGCGCTTGTGCCACTGAGCTATAGCCCCGGCCCAGTACAGCTGTTTTTAAGTGTTAGCTTAACACCTTGATTAACGTATTGTAAAACTCGCAATAAGAAATCTCTCATCTGGTCCTGTTTAAAGTATCTTTTGTGATATACAATTCATATACCATATCACTCCTTTATACTATACTAAAGTTGATAATTCTCAATCTTCAAGTAAGTGTTGGAACCCAGAATTCAGCCTTTCAAGTATGGTACCCTTATCAAATGTAGTTAGGTATCATGTTTTGTGAGATATTAAATCTTCAATACAAAAGAACTAAACCGCTTAGGAACACGTATTGGCATATCACAAGTAGCAGCCAACTTTCCAATAGTGAAACTTACTTGGTTTCACTCACATTTCCTATGCTTAATTTACAATGGATTCCTTTGTATTTTTTTTTTTTTTTTTGTTTTTTCTCCGGTACCAGGAACCGAACTCACGACCTTGAGCATGCCAGGCAGGCGCTTTTGCCACTGAGCTAAATCCCCAGCCCCTGTATTTTTATTTTTAAAAGAATACTTATCAGTTGCTTACAAAACTAATGTACCAAAGAACGGAGAAACCCATCCTGGGTTCCTCTCTCCTTCATTCTCTTCCTGTTTGTAATCTTTTTCCATAAGAAAGTATATAAATTCATGCAAACTCAAATTAAATAAGTGTAATAAATATGTGTGGTATATGTTGACTTAAAATACAGACTTACTTTTCCCTCTGGTACCACAGAAAGAGGGCATTTTTGTTTTTTTATTAAGATTCCCAGACTTTGGGTCAGACTGCCAAACAGATCTTCCCTACCATTTAGAAATCTGCTGTTTTATGACTTTCTCTTGTACTTCGTATCAAATATCTTCTCATGGGCTGCTGCTGAGTTAACTGAGTGATTAATTAACTCTCTAGGTTTTGCCATTTGACGGTTCCATGCTCACTTACATGGGCTGTTATGTTTTGAATACGGTTTCAGGTTTGTGCTGGAAACTTGGTTCTCGGTGTAGTGATGCTGGGAGGTTGCAGAACTTTAAAGGAGAGCCTGGTGGGAGGTTGTTGGGTGACTGAGACTACTACACTTGAGAAGAGTTAACCTAGTTCTTGTGAGACCTTAGTTTCCCCAAGAGTGGTAGGTGTAGAAGAGCAAGACTGGCTCCTCCCTACTCCGACTTCTTCTTTTGCCATGTGAGCGTTTCCACACAACACTGCTACCATTTTGATACTGTTTTTTATGGAGCCCTCACTAGAGCTAGCACAGGTCTATGCCACGTTCTTGGACCCCCAAAACTGTGAGCTAAATTTTTTTTGATCAAGTACCAGTCTCAAACATTTTATTACAACAATGGACAACAGACTAACACGTGACTGCTTCATATTGTAGGCTGCTTAATTAAAAGGAAAAGATTTAGGAAAATATTCCTCCAGGGGTACTTTTATCAAAGATATGGTAGCTGTAGTAACTTGCATAATAGATACTAACAGAAACTTTAGTATTATTAATAAAGTACAGTAAGTATTTTATGAGGCATAATTCTACTTCTATTCTAGACAATGGCTTTAAAAAAACCTTATTAAGATTACAGATGCTACTTTATGGTGAGGTATTAAAAATGTAAAGTAGTCTGAGAATTATTGCAAATATTTGGTAGCTATCTTCTTGTAAGCACTTTTTATAAGTGATGCATTTTGGGCTGGGGAAGTAGCTTAGTGATAAACTGTTTGCCTAGCATATGTGAGGTCCTTCTATCAGGTCTCCTAATTTTTGCAGCACTGGAGATTGAACCCAGGGGTTTAACACTGAGCTACATCCCCAGTCCTTTATAAGAAGTTTTTTTTTTTAAATTTTGAAACAGAGTCTTGCTAAGTCACTAAGTTACCCAGCGTGGGCTCTGACTTGCAATCCTCCTGCCTTAGTTTCCCAAAGTATGGCACTACACCTAGCTGTAATAGGTCTTTAAAAACTCTTGTAGTAATTGTGAAAGGTGTACCATCACATAAGCTAAAAGGATTAGTTAACGTATTTATTTAGGAACTGTTTAAAATGTTCAGATGGTAGCAAAATAGAACATGATCACTAGTCAATAGTACCAACTGTAATCACTTAGCAATATGCTTACCTTACCTGATCAGTTTTCATATCTCAACAGAAAGTATGTAAGTCAGCTAGCACATTTCTGTAATTAACAGCCACTTATATATTCTATATTTTCTCTTTCAAGTGCCTTATTAGTAATTATTATGCTTTTCCACTTAGAAATCTTAGATTACATGTAGTCTTCCACATAAAAGCTTATCACCACAGCAACTATTAATACTTGCTTCATTCCATGTTTCCATACGACATCTGACAAAGTATTTCCAGCTCTGAAAGGCACAGTAATACTGCTATGCACAAATCTGATGTAGTAAAACTGAGGCTTAGAGGGGCTAAGTAATTTGCCTAAGGGTAAACAGGCTGCATGTTCTAGCTGGATAAAATTCTTAGTCACTCAAAAACTTGCAGCTCATAATCTTTACACCTCAAATCTGTTGATGCACTAATATATTGTTTAATATCTGTAATTTTTCATAAAAATCTTTAGTTTACTTGTATTTCAAAAATCATCTAAAATTGGGGCTGGGGATTTAGCTCAGCGGCAAAGAGCCTGCCTGGCAAGCGCAAGGTCGTGAGTTCGGTTCCCGTTACCGGAGAAAAACCAAAAAAAAAAAAAAAAAAATCATCTAAAATTAATAATTTTAGGTCACAAGGAAGATGTAAAAATATAAATGATCTCACTGACTTGTCTCCATATTTTCATAAGACTGAGAGCCAAGTTACATAAATTAAATTCTCCTGGGCTATGATATAGGATACATAAATGATGTATAATGCATGAAAGGCCAAACATTGTAACTGTTTGTTTCTGGAACAAAGGTTTTAAAAATTACAAAGAGAAAACTAGTGGGAAAACTAAGTGAGCACTTTTGAGTTATCACAATAAACCTGTATTGTCTTAATTTCTAGTCATGATTTAACTCAGAAAAACAACATTCTCTGTTACATCTAAATTGTTATCATTGTAAATATTTACTTTCTTCCTAATTTTTGCAAGAAGAAAGTCTAACAGTTAAAAAAGTGCTAAAAGCGTAAGTGTATACCTAGTTTTATATTTGCACGTGTTAACTCCATATCACACTGCGTATCCACAGCAATTCTTAAAAGATGTTCCTGTATTACTGAAAACTAAGGAAGAGCATATAATGTTCAATGAGAATACAACAGTTGAATCAGAATTTTCCTCATGTAATTCTTCCATATTCATTCAATGGACTTTTAATTATTTTAGAACATACTTTATTATACACAAGATAGTGACCAATGGAAGCAATGGAGAGTAGCAACATCTTTAGTGTTCAGCTCAGAACATTAGGTCACTTTAATACTGCTGTGCTTAACAAATTCCAAAGATGATGAGTAATAACAGAAATTCACCACATATTTGAGGTCAATATGTCATACAAGCTTAACATGTTCTCAGCAGCAGTACATGCATGACTGTCCCACTGGGTGGCTTGTACCACCTGATGGGACTGTCATGCGGCTCGATGGGACTGTCATGCGGCTCAATGGACAGTCATGCATGTACCACCAACAGCTCAGAGCTGCCTGGCATACAAATTATGTATACCCCCTTTGTTGAACTATAAAAGATCTGGTTCATACACATGGCATACAACAAGACTGGGGAATGACATGATTATACTACACCCCATCACTGAGAACTAAGTGACAATATGTTAATCACAATGGGTAATAATCTACATAGATATATTTATGGTTGATTTTTGTCTCTGGATTCTGGTACAGAGCTCCTAAATCTCCCAGAATTTCCTGTTCAAAAATCTTATGTTCTACTGAGGTCACTCCTGGTGGGCTTCTATAGATTCAGGTTAGGAGCTGGCTGCCAGGGGGAACCCAGTCACGTGATTAGAGGGTTGGAATTTTCAGGACTCTCCCCGCTGAATCTTTGGCGCTTACTCTGATCAATGGTCAGTGATGTCACCAATCATGTTTATGCTTTGATGTTTCCATAAAAACCTTAAAGAAACTGGATTCAGAGAGCTTCTCAGTAACTGAACACACGGAGACACCTATGAGGCGGCACACCTGAAGAAGACATGAAATTTCCATGTCCTTTCTTACATACCTCTTCCATCTGGCTGTTCATGTGTATCCTTGGCAATATCCTATATAAAAATGGATAAACATAAATAGTTCTGTAAGTCACTCTAGCAAATTACACCTGAGCACAGGGCCATGTGTAGGGTCAGAATTACTAGTGTAGGCTGGAGAACTGATTGCTGGGCATATGTGGGGTATAATCCCACACAACTGTTGTCAGGAGTTGTTTAGTAATGTATGAGAACTGAGAAAAAGTTTGGTGTTCCTATCTCTGACAGACAAAATATAATGCCCGGCACATAACTGAAACTTAATTACACTTGAATGACAAATGAATATTGAGTCAGAACAGAACTTCACATTAAGGTAAAGAAGCATTTTTCTATTCTTAAAACTCACTGTATTAATAGCTTTTACATTCACATCTGGAATACAATTCTAAAAAAGCTACAGAAAATATACAAATTTAGGAAAAGTGAAGTGGGTATGTCTTATAATGTTCCTGTGGTCATCACTATGAGATTTCACAAAATACCGAGGCTAAGTTTTAATAAGCCTCCTCATGCAATATATAGTGCTTTTAAAAGTTAACAGTAAGTTCAACCTATACATGAAAGATTTAGACTCACCAAGTGATCTTAAAAAGGATAGAAACAATTGAACATGTCCCCTTCTCCCAAAAAGATGGCATAGACACTCATTTTAGAATGGTCAATGTTTCAGTTAAAGTACATTATGTTCTGGGCTTTAGAAAATTGTTTTTGGTACCAGGAATTGAGCTTAGAACCTGTGCTTGCCAGGCAGCTACTGTGCCACTGAGCTATATCCCTAGCCCTAAAAAAATTTTTTAGATATTATACTTTCATGATTTTGTGCATTTTCCAAAAATATGTATAGAGCTAAGCCTATGATCCATATTTTGGTTCACTGCACTGAATTTGTTATATAGACTGGGAAAGCAAGCTAAAAGCTTTATTTTCAATGATTTCACAGTTGAATGCTAGTATCCTTAACCTGTTGCAGACTTTTCTTAAACAACTTAAGGCATCTTGGTAACTTAGTGAAACAGTTGGCTCTTACTGCACAGTCTTGTGATCATGACTATTTTATTTAAATGAAACTTTTAAATGTATCCTCTGTATATTTCCAATACAGGTTTTGAGAACTAGCCTATTTATGTTTAACTAGATAATCAACAGGAGATTCCTTTTTGAAACAAATTGCTCAACCAAGTTACAGTACTTACTTTTGATCCAAAAGCTGTTTCTGACGTGCACTAAACAAATGTGTGTAATTTTCTGTACCAGACTTGGACTTTTGTTTTCCAGCATTGTTAGAAAAAATATAGTATGTTAAGGTTCCCATTTAATCCTTTAAGAACTGAATTGTCTCTCCTATTCATTTTCCCCATGTTGTGATGTTTGCAAGCATGCAGAAGTATGTTGATTCGGCTGTACGTTTGCACACTCATGTTTAACTTACTGTACCCTGGAGCAGGTTCTATGTTCAATGTTTAAGGTTTTCTTTTTTTTCATGAACTGTGCTGCATTAGCAACAAAAAATAGAGTAAGCACGTATCATAATTTTGTGGAAACAATTTGATGAGCTGTTTCATCTATGAAAAATCTGTAATATGAAAAATTTTATAAAATCATGAAAAATAAAATATAAAGCCAAAAATGCAAAGTGAAAATTTTAAACATAAAAACAGTTCCTCAGAGCAAAAATTATAAAATAAAACCTAAGCAAAGGATTTTTTTGTTTGCAATTTTTGATTAAGTTTATTGGTATAATTTACACACACACACACACACACACACACACACACACACACACACACACGAGCACATTCATCATAGGGAACTTGTACCTGTACATGATGTATCTTAGTTCCTCTTTTTTTCCCACTCCCCGCCCCACCTTTCAACCTCTTTCCCTCCTTATTTACAAAACTTTGCTTCCATTTTAGCCTTTTGTTTTCATATCCCCCACCCCTTCCCTTTCCCTTTTGAACAATTTATTTCACAGTATCTATTATACTTTTGGTTTTTACCCTTTCAGTTTCTGACACCAGAGACAATAAAATATTTACACATATCCACGTTATGTCACTTAAGGAGTATGGTCTCCAGGTCCATCCTTTTAGCTATAATGTCTCAAGTTTATTACCTTTTATGGCTGAGTACTTCATTGTATTAAAAAAAATCTTTTAAAGTAAATAATTTTTAGATTGCCTCTTTCAAATCAGCAATTTTCTTAGGCTTACATATACTTAATCATTATTTCATTTCATTTTCATTTATGAGTGTATTTTTACTTCAAGGGTAAGTTGTTTTTTTAAAAAAATAGGTGAATATTTAGCATTTTAATCATCACCACTAATCGTTAGAATTTTTTTTTGTCTCTTTGAGACAGGTTCTTGCTATGCAATTCAGGCTGGCCTTGAGATCACTCTGTAGCCCAGGATGGCCTCGAACTCACAACGATCTTCCTGCCTCAGTTTTCCAAGTGTTGCAATTACAGGCATGCGCTACCATGCCTGGCTAGTCATTACAATTTAAGAGGCACAGATAGGTCTTGTATTGACTTGCAATACATATGAAAAAGTTGTGTTCATTTCTGTTATTTTAATATTTAACCTATGTTTCCCTTTTTAACAGATGTCAATTTTTTATTGCCAGCAAAAATATACTAGACGATTAGTTTTAAATTGAGTTACTGTTATAAATTTCTAGGAGGAGGTAATTTCACTATTTTTAAAATGAAAGTTAACTTATAATTTGTTATTTGTAATTCATATATTATATGGTATTCTGATAGAGAAAATATCTTAATCATGTATTTAAATATTCACCTAAAATGAAATATAGTGGACTCTGGACTTCAAACTCAATTCTTTTGCGAGGGCTGGTTGTAACTCAAGACTATTTTTCCCTTTTCATTTTAACCTTTTCATAATTAAAAAAGGGGTTGCATAATGTGCATAATATATCAGAAACACCAATAACTTTCCTACTGCAGGCACCAAAAAAGTTATAAACTATGCCCGGTTTACCAGAAACAACAACTTCATACTGTACTCACCAATCAAATTGACATCTTTGGCTGGCATGAAGGAGGATAAAATGGAAGGTGGTTAATGTTTGGAAGGGTAAAAACATTAGGTATCTGGACTCAGACTGATGCTTACATACACTTATATACACTTTTCTGGCATCGCAAATCTTTGTTTACAACTGCACAAGCGGCCAGCGGTCCACTTGTAATTCAACACTTTGGTCGTAAATTAAACCTAAAATTCTGGTTGTAATCCAAGTTGTTTTTACATGAGGCTGGTCGGAACTTGAGGGTCCACAGTACCTCAGAAAGCAGAGCATAAGTGTTTTGTTGCTGCTTCTACATGATATAGGGAAATAGTTTATTGTATTAAATTGACTTAGATGATTAAAAACATACATGGCATTTTAATTATGAAATGATTTGTAAGATATATAACTAATTATTTTGACAGGATAAGAACAGTCATGTCAGGTGACAGGAATGGATATGACACAAAGTGTAGAGATGCAGTACAAACTAGTCTAATGTGATTTTTCATCCTCCTAGGGTACTAACTAAGCACTGGGAATGGGCTGGATTAGGCATGATTTATTTAAAACCATCATGTGAATTCCTCAGCCTGGCATTTAAAACATTTCAAAATCCTAACACCCTAATCTACATAAATCCCATCAGTCCATTCTGATTCCAGTCAGTGGCTCATACTCATTTCTGCCTATACCTCTGATGTGACTGAATTCAGTATGCACTCACCTCCCAAATTCATTATGTTGAAATCCTAATTTCCAATGTCTCATAATGTCACTGTATTTGGACACGGGCTTATAAAGATTTAATTAAGGTAAAATAAAGTTGCATAAGTGACCCTAAATCCAATGACTAGTGTCCCCGTAAGGACTGAGGAAGCCAGCCATTGGGGCATATGCCTATAATCTCAGCACAGAAGGGAAAGGTGGAGGATTTAAAATTCTAGATGAGGGCATGCAACTTAGTGACTGTCTCAAAAATAAAAAAACAAAACAAATACAAAAACAAAGACAGGACTGGGTATAGTTCAGTGTGAAAGCCCTTGGTTCACTACACAGTACCACAGAAATAAATAAAAATAAGGAGTTAGGACACATATAGACATAAAGAGACAACCCTGTGAAGACACGGGAAAAAGGTAGCCATATTTGACTTCTAGCCTCTAGAACTGAAGAAATTTTTATTTAAATTCCAAGTCTATGGTACTTTGTGTGGCAATCCCAGCAAACTATCTAGTTTTGCTTGTTACTTCCTTCACTGAAACTGTCCCTTTTATCGACCCACGTTATTTGTCATTTGACATGAAATGACCAAGCATTTGGTGAAGTTGGCCTCTGGTACACTCAACTTCCCTTTTCTAAACTAGTAAAAGCACAGCCTCTAAACATATACATCTATTAGCATTTCCTACCCTGTAAGAAGATATTAAAGTTTCAGAAGTTAATATAAAAATATATTTTAAATGCTCAGCATGCATTTAACTGCTACTTCTGTTGCTGCTGTAACTATTTTCTAGTTATATTTTTTCTAATTAAATTACTTTGTCTCATGGAAAGGAGTTCGTATTTTTACACTGTAGGTGACAGGCATCATTACAAATATTTTACACAGTGGGTAAACTTCCTAAGACTTACATAGTAGAAAGCAGTATCTGGTGATAGTGTGAAAGACCACAGATAAAACAATACAGGAAGACCAGTGTTATGTTTTGTATCAGAATGTCCCCCTAAAGCCTCATGCTTTAGGGATTTGGGGAGGTGACTGGATCACAGGGATATGGTATTCATCACTGGATCAGTCCACTGATACACACATAGCCAAATGTGCTGTTGGGAGGTAAAGCCTGACTGGAGGTCAGGGATCACTGAGGGTGTGGCCTGAAAGGGTGTATCTCCTTTCTTCTGCCCTTGATTTCTCTCTGCTTCCTGCTACCGGGCCATGAGCTGTTCCTCCTCTGCCATGCTGCCTTGCCATAGAGCCAGGCAAATATGGACTGAAACCTCTACAAACTGTGAGCCAAAATAAACCTTGCCGGGGCTGGGGATTTAGCTCAGCGGCAAAAGCGCCTGCCTGGCAAGCGCAAGGTCGTGAGTTGGGTTCCCGGTACCGGAGAAAAAAACAAAAAAAAAAAAAAAAAAAAGACATTCAAACCCAAAATAAACCTTGCCTCTTTTAAGATACTGTGTCCTGGTGACAAGAACATGACTAAGATAAACAGTTCTAAAAATCCTTTCAAAACTTCAAGTGGAGAATTATAAAGCTACAATTGAGAGGACAGTTGTTCTAATGGACAGAGAAAGGTGGATCCTAGGCATATTTGGTAAAATATATAGGAACTGATGTTTAGTTATGGAATGCAGAAAAGGAAAAAAGTTTAAAATTTTTTTAAAATTAGAATTACAATTTAAAACGTTTTGGGGCTGGGGACATAGCTCAGTGGCACAAGCACCTCCCTGGCAAGGTAAGGTCCTTTTGATTCCTGGTACCAAAAAAAAAAAAAAAAACATAGAACTTTCTGTATATCACCATAAATCATCTCGGTCAGATTTCTACATTATTCTTAATAGCTGAGTATGCTTCATAGTACATGCATGTTGCTTCATCTAACCAGTAAACAATGCAGTAAAGATTATTCTTGCTACATTGTTACATCCTCATTTCCTTATGATACAGTTTCTAGAAGAGGAACTGCTGGGACAAAAGCACAGGCTCAGGCTTTGGATACATTTTGACAAACTGCACTCCAGAAACTTACTCTCTGCAGTTTAAGCCCTGTGTCTCTGAACTTTTGCCAGTATTATCAAGAAATAATCACTTGTTAAAATAACTCCCGAAGACAACACTAATGTTTGTCACTCTAAGTTGGGCTTACTACTAAACTTTTATAATACCATTTAACATTTTTATGTCTTCTGTAAATAGTATACAAACTCATTCTTCTCTTAATATATTTTTTCAATCTAAGTCATTTTTCTGCGAGGTGCACCAAAAAAATTTAACACATATTTCAAAAGCACACAAATACATAATCAGTAGGGAATATTCTCCAGTAAAAGAAAATAAAAGAAAGCAGTAGTATGAATGTATTTTTTCTACTCCTACCTCATGTATTTATTATGAAAATGTTTGTTGTTCTATCTCTTCCAGTGAAAACTCAAAAGTAATAAAATTCTTAAACTGGATGTCTCTCTAGAAGTGATTTTTCTCATTTTCATGCTATTTAAAATTTGTGCTTTTTAAGTTAACACAGGGATAATAAGGATAAGGTCCATCTTTTGGCCTGAACAAAGTCCTACATATAAGTCAAACTAACAGATTAAAATGGTAAGTACCAATTTTATATAGCTGTATCCTACTTTTATTATTCTATCTTATGGCTCCAAATCACTAATAATTATACTTTCGAATTATTAATAGTAGGCTAAAGGACTCAGTAACGTTTTTATGTATGCATATATTCACATACTGTATGTATTACATACATGTAGAGAGAGCCAATCTTTTAACACATTACATCAGAGGTTAATATGAAGGAAGAGAAATCAGAAAAGGCAGGAAGGCAGAAACCGTTGAGGGAAGGGAAAGGAGAAAGAAAAAGACAAATGTTTTAGTACCCTGAAGTAAAAACACAGGGCAAGAGAATTTCTAATGAAATGAATAGTGAAGAGCGATGTGGTATAATTCCTACTGGCCAAACAGGCACCATGTGGAATTTAAATAAATTTATACATCTGCCAACAGTTCAAAGTACCTTGCATTAAAAAAAAGTGACAAACCTTTTATTACAGAGTAAGCTCATTGTACTCACTGTCTTGCCTTTGGCTTTCAGTGTTAAATTTAAATTGGATTATAATGACTTCATGGAAGAAAAAGTGATTTTTATAAGAAGAAAATGAAGGAAAGCAGAAGCTTTATTTACTTTGAACCAACTGTACCTTATGTTAATAAATTCTATGAAAGAAACAAAATAGTTTTCACGTGATGAAACTGCACAATTCCAAGACACACGGGCGGAGACTTTCTTTCCTGCCGAAATACCTAGCATGATTATAAAAAGTGAAGTTTACAGACACATACACACAAAAATAAGGGGAGATCACTGCAAAGAAAAAAAGTGTGGTTTCACTTTTAGTGACAGCTACTTTTGCAGAGAGCAGAGACTTCACTCCTTCAAGTTCCCATCAGTCATAATTTCAACCGATCTGGCTGATGGCACAGAGGGGAAATCGGGCGAGGGGGAGCGACACACAGTGCAGGAAAGGTAATTCGGCTCAAGGCGGTTCGCACAGGACTGCGTTCAACCTGCTCTCCGTTCTGCCTACCAGCAGCTTAAAGTAAATAAATAGAAGCAAGGGGGAGCGAGCAGCACGGACGGCTCGGCGGAGGGGAACTCACTGCTCGGCGGGCGAGGGTGCCGCGCTGCGGGTCCGTGGAAGCGCGGACGCGGCCCGGCGGACGCAGGAACTGAGGGAGGAAGCGACAACGGTCAGAGCTGCTCCAGGTGGGGACGAGGAGGGGACCCGCTCCGTGCGGAAGTGCGGGGGCGGGGTGTCCCACACAAACACAAACACACGCCGCGAGCCCCCGGTGGGCGGACCGACGCTACCTCACCATTCCCCGCCCCTGGACCCCGCGGCCCCCCTCGGACCCGCGGCCCGGGGCTTGCGCGCAGCAGCACGGCCTCGGCTGCAGAGGCCCCGGTAGCGGGGACAGCCTCAGCGGGCCACCAGCCGCCCCGCGGATCGGTAAGAGACGCTGCAGCCGCGGTGAGGGTGGTGGGAGACTGAAGCGCGTCTCCCTCCGGGCTTACACGAGCGCGGAAGCGGCCTACTCACCCCCTACCCTGTGTCCGCGGGCCATCGCAGCTCCCACCTTCCGCTGCCGCCTTAAGGGAAGCTAGAGCGACGGGGGTCACGGCGGGGGTCAGAGGGTAAAGGTCTTGCTCCCAGCAGCCTCCGCGGTGGATACGTCGCCATCTTGGATCCGCGGGACAAGAAAATTCATGCGGTGAGTTTTTGGCAAATTTTCGGAAGTCTGGCAGCGGGGCGCGCGGCGGGGGCGGCGGATTCGGGGTCCCCGCAAGGCAGGGGAATGTCTCGGGCCCGGGCCGGTCGCGCCCGGGGTTCGCGGGTAGCGTCCCGGCCCACCGCTTCCCGTTGCTTTTGTCTCGGCTCCAATCGAGAAAGGGAGAGCGGAGCGGGCGGGGAGGGGGGTGGCGGTGGTGGAGGGAGGGGGTGTGTATGGGGGGTGGACGTAAAGCGTCGCTGTGCTCCGGCCGCGGCTGCGGCAGCTCTAGATCTCAGGCCCGGTCCCGTCCGCGGGCGGCTGGGCTGTCCTCGGACTCCTCTCCCTGGGGCTCCCGCCAGCGCGGAGTAGCCACTGCCGCCGCGCTGCTTCCTGGGGTAGAAGACAAGGCGGTAGCGGCGGGAGCCGAGTCCGGGCCCGCTTTAGTCTGCTCTGCCACCTTCCCGGCAGCTGCGGCTCTTCACATGTCTCTCAGTGCACGCAGATCATCTGCCACTTGTGTGTTTTTGTTTTTGTGTAAAGATGGGGGACACTGAAGTGGATAACGGGTCTCAGGATCCTCCAGGCCCAGGAATACCGAGGGTGATGCATGGTGGGGGGAGAAGGAGTGCAGCTGTGATGCTGCTGCTCTTCCTGCGCCCGAGGGTGTTGTAGTGTTGTGGAGACGGTCCGTTTGGTCCTGGGGCGGCGGAGGAACCCGAGACGCCTCTGTTTGTGAAGTTGCAAGCCCCAGGTTTCTACTTCCGGTGGGGCCTCTCCACCTTTTGCTCTTATCTAACTTAGAAGTTTTATGGAAGAAATGAGTAGGATGAAAAGAGGCCCCCGTGGTTCTTAATTAGGTACTCTTGGTTGTGTCCAGGAGAAAGCTTCTAGTTCTTGGTGACTGTGAGCCTTAGTGAAAGCAAATTGTAGTTTTCTTTTGTAAAAACATTTCTAAGGTTTTTAGCATTTGCATCTATTCTGGTTCGTGTGGGTACAGTGTTACCACCACAAAAGTGTTACAGGCGGGTACAGCTGTCGTAGGAAAGACTTAAACATCAACTTCCTTCGAATCCTAGGGGACGTCTTCACTTTTCAACATCCGGAAAACTACGTTCAGCATATTTTCACAAAACTCTTCGTTAAAGAATCCTACTCTTCTTAATTGTCTGGATAGTTCCTAATAATTAAGCACTGATACGAACCCTTAGATTCTTGACAAAATAGTAGGAAGTAGTGTACTGAGTTAATTCATCAGTGAAACCATATTTGAATTTAGTATCCAAAGTGAACATGTTTCTTGTCATGCTTGATACTGGGAATTTTTATAGCTCAGGTGTCATTAAGTGTCACTATTGATCTGCTTTTTAAAACAGCGTAAGTGAAGGTAGTGGGGGGTGGGAAAGAGATTTAAACATACCTGTTTACCTACCAGCTTTATGTTGTATTTGACAACAGTTCTTTCCTAAACATCAGTGACTACATCTCATGCAATTTTGGAGGGGACCTTTTATCTCAGGTTTAGAGGGTTAAGAATAACAGTAGACTGAAATGGTTAAATAGCTACATTCAAACGTTTAAATTGCTACATTCAGATTTTGTTACATTGAAATGTTTCTCAATGGACCGAGATTATTAAGGTTGTATGTTCCCCTCCATTCATGTCTTTCGGTTTTGCAAACTTCTCATTTGATTTAAAAAAAAATTTTCCCAAAGACTTGAATTCCAGGGACTTCTTTGAATACTTTGTATTTAAACAGGAAATAAACTATTTCACAGCGCTTTATCTATCAATAAGTTAATTAGACATTTGTTGGCAGAATCCTTTCATTCTAAGTATACAGTGTATAGAGATATCTTCTGTACATTCTAAGTGTAGCATAATCTTATCCTAGAAAAGAGAATTGCCTGTTGTTTTAACCAAACAATAAATACAGTCCATAAATTTTTTCTGTTTCTTTAATACTTTACCATAAACTAGTATCATGGGAAAAAAAGTCAAAGTACATGTGTGAGTGATTTACACCCTTTTCATTTGAGAAATACCTGATAAAATTCAGAATGATATACTGCCCTAGAAGTACTAATTTTTGTTTTCACTTTCTAATTTTGGATGTTTAATATACTTTTTGATTTTTTTCAGAGATGCTTATAGTTAAAACGTGAAAATTTTTTTTTTTTGTTCAAAGCTAAGGACTTCAGATTTAGGAGATTTTATTAAAAGTTCTTCTAACCAGGTTGTTCCAGTTTTTATCGCTTTAGTAGAAGAGATATCTGATATTAAAAGTACTGGTACTTTGAAAGATTACAAAATGTTTCACACTCCTTGGGAAGTTTTATTTTTACCTTTTTAGTGACAGGTTTGTTTCATAAGATTTTCTGATAATGCAGGAAGATAAAAACATGTACTTTACATGTGAGATTATGGAGTGTTACAAGACCAGATTATGGAGTGTTACAAGAGCGTTACAAGTTTACAATTTATCTTTTGCTCTTTAAAAGCAATGTTGAATAATAATAGTATCTTAGTTAAAATTTTTATATGTAGAAAATTAACTTTTCCATTCACTTTTAAAAGCAAATTCCTGAGAACATGCTTACTTGAAGTAGAAATTTGAGGACAATTTATGCAATTAGTGATGCAGTGGTAATACTTACGATTTTATTTTTTAGCCTATACTGCTAGTGGATTTTGTAACACTAGATTTTATAAAGAGGTAAAAGAAACCAGGGTACCAGATAGATAGGGCATTTTTAGAGGCAGAATTAATCTGAGTTATACTGTGGTATTTGGGATTATATACAGTATTGATGAGGAGATCTAGTGCTGTGATAGTAGCCTTTCTGGTTGTTGACACAGGTGACTACTGCTCTTCGTTACCGAGGATGATTTTTACCTGTGATACTTGAAGGAATTGAATTTCATTGTGGACATGTACAGTACTATATATTTTGGAAAGTGCTGTGCTAAAATTGATTTCTGTAATAAACAGTTTGCGTTTGAAAAGAAGTATAAGGAGAATTAAGGTTTTAACTCTTAAAAATTGTTTTGTAGTTTGTATCTTGGCCCTATTAGCTGAACCCTTTTTCAATTTAAATAATATATAATTTTTTCTTTTCTAATTTTTATTTGACACCTTTTGATTTCTGTTTTAAAATTCAAGTCTTATGACAAGTAATGCTGGTATTTATTCATTTATATACTGTTACTCATTATGACTAGTAGACATGACCTGGAAGTAGAATTTTTACTGTTTTCTTGCAGCTTGTTTTCTGAAATATAGATACACATCTCTTGGCATACCACTTGGGGATTACTGCTTTATGTCATAATGCAAATTTCTGGTAAGAACTCATGGTGTGTGTAATATAGAAACATAAAACAGTTATCTAGAAAAAAGTTTTTTTTTTTCTTTTCTAGAAACAATTTTTATATGCTTAAACTGAAGATCTGAGTCCATCTAGATAGATGTTTTGAACATATTTGCTGCTTAACCTTGATTTTTTTCTCCTCATTCATGTGTCAGGGCTTATATCTTAATTGTTCATCACTTTTGTGCTGCTTGATAAAATTATTACTCAAAACTCTTCTGTAGTGTCACTTTCTTCATGAAACTTTTCTTGACACCCAGAATCTCTCTGCTGTGTTACTTTTTATTCCTCAGAATTCCACTGTTGAACATGTCACACTGTTTTGTAATTCATGTCCATTAGTACCCCCCATCATAACAACTTCTGGGCTGTGAGCACCTGAGGAAGCTCTGTGTATACTTACAGTCATAGTGCCTTCTATACTGCATAGTACTTTGTAGGTTCTCAATAAGTATGCCTTAAACAGAGATGTTGCTTGTCATTTGACACAGTGCAAGTCTGTGTATTTACTTCCCAGTCCACAGATCAGAAGCACCAAATTTGAAAATGTGGGGAGAGTTGGTCCAGAGGTTGTGGGTTATTGTTAAACTGAAAATATGGGGAGAAGGGTGTTCTGTGCTCTTTCACTTTTTGAATCCTTTATTATAGTTTTGTTTCTTAATTACCTGTGGGAAAATAGGTAATTAGCTTCTTAGAGAACTGTGTAGAGTTAGTATGGAACTAATGGAGGAATTTTAGTAATAGAGCAATTAATACCCTGCTTTGCTTTTGGCAGTGTTTAGATCTGTGTTTCTTACTGTGTCACTAGTTGGAGATTTTTTTATTTGTATTTATAAGGTAATACATATTTTCTACTACTTGCCCATGAGCTCTTATTATTGTAGGTTTGGGGTTTTTAAAGTTAGAGTCTGTGGGGTTCCCCCCATCACCCTTTTCCTCCTGCTGCCTGGTCCAGAGTAGGAATTTTCTAGTTTTAATACCATCATAATTATGGAAATTAGATAAAGTGGTTTAGTGTATCTTTTATCAAAAGCCCCAAATCCAGAAAGCTCTAAAACTGATCTTTTTTTTTTTTTTTTTTTCTTTTAAATGAGGTGGAAAATTTCAACAGGAATTATCCCTCTTAACCATATTTTTATTATTATCCCTCTTACTGTAATGTCCAACATTTTGATACAGAAATGTATTTTGACTGCAAGTGCACCTGGATCATTGGAGGGGAGATGTAATGTTACCATTCTAAAATCTAATTTGGAGAAATACCTGGCCTTTAAGGGTTTGGATAAATGATTGTGAGCCAACTTTGTATCTATTTCAGCGATGTAGAAATCAGAACAGTGTTAGTGACAACTAGAATGGCATTTGCTAGAGATGCTAATATTGAATTATAGTTTTAGAAATCTTTTCATATATTTTTCTTGCCCATGTATTTCCCAGGGACTTTTTAATGACTAAGAACTACTAGAGATACAGTGTGTGTGTTTTAAAGAGAGTTTGTTCCAGTACTCAGGATGCCAATCTTTCTCTGCTTTTACTGAATGGAAATGCCTTATGTGAAAGTAGATCCTCACTTAGTAAATTTTTACTATGCCAAGGAATGGTAAAATAAAAGTATGTACTGGCAGTTTCCATAACAGTGAGTAGACTTTTTTTCTTCAAACATTGACACACTGTTTTTCCACTTACATTTAGATGTAGAAACATAGCTCCATTGTGAATAAGCATCTGGACAAAATGTAATAACTGATTATGTAATACAGTGTGTTTGGGAGAGGAATATTTGGCTTTGTGTCATACCTGGCAGGAATGTGCTTTTGTGTTACGTTTTACATTGTAAATCATAATGCTTAGCATTCATACAGATTTGGTGTTTAGTTTTCTCCTTTTACTTCATAGACCAGCAAAATAATATTATTCATTGTTTCCCATAGCATTCAAAAAACCTGTTTTAGCTTTGTTGTTTAATATTTTAAAAATGCTTTACAGCTTGCAAAACACTTTTACATACATTATTCAGTTTTGTATGGTTGTTGTTTTGATGTTAACTTTAACATTTATAAAGATAGAACAATTAGGCTCTTTTGATCAGTTTAAAAATGAGAAGTTGGGAATTAGGAAGGCCATTTTCATTCTCAGACTAGACTCAAACTCTAATTTATTTTAGGATTCCTCCATAGAGAAAATTACAGTTTATCAATTTAAGTGAAAGGTGTGTTTTGTTATGTGATTTTTTTTGATGATTCAGTGTATTAAATTGATAGAGAAGCTTGAAAGAGAGGTAGGAAATTTTGTTTCAACTTTGACTCTGACAGTATATTTTTAAAAATCATAAACAGGGTGTGGTGGCGCACGCCTGTAATCCCAGCACTCAGGAGGCTGAGGCAGGAGGATCATTGCAAGTTCGAGACCAGCCTGGACTACAAAGTGAGCTCAAGGCCAGCCTGAACAGCACAGCGAGACCTTGTCTCAAAAAAAGACAAAAAATAAAAATCATAAACATGCATTGAGAAAGACTTCTAATACTGTCTTAAAGCAAAATAGGTACCATATACTGACACCACATTTTACACCTTCTCTTATTGCACAGTTACTCTGTAAGGAGATCACGTGCTGAGCAGGTACTCCTTCAGCATTGCCATGGTTTAGTAGTGCACAGAATATGGCTTAGGGATGTAGTTTTATGATTTTTGTGAGTATGTCTGGCATAAGATTAGAAAAAAATTAGTTATAACTTTCCTAATCACTACACACTTAGAAATTATAGGGCTACCCTTAAACTTGTCAGCCTAAACTTTGAGGTCTACAGCAAAACCAGTTAATCCAACAGATGAGGTACCAGTCTCCATAGTGCTTGTAAATTTGATACATAATGCATTTTTGTGTGTGTGAGTCGCACTTAGTAAAATAGATGTATACAGATATGTAATTGCAGTCCAGTCCTTCAGTGATTTTTTTTTTTTTTTTTTTGAAGCACAAAATGATGAAACACTTAATGTGTTTCAGAGTATAGTTTGAAAACTGCTGGACCTATAGATCTCTGAAGTCACTTCCAAGCCTTAAAATTCTGTACTTTTGAAGAATGAAGACTTTTTCTTGTGTGTACAGATGCACAATTCTATAGAATTTTTGAGTAGTATTTTGGATATGAATTATTTTAGTTTAAATTTTAGGTTCTGGTGGTTGGTTGTTCACTTCTGCATGTTTTCAACAAAATCCTTTAGTAATTTTGTTTTCCTTTTTTGGATCCTGAGAATCGAACTGAAGATCTTGCACTTGCCAGGCAGACACTGTGCAACTCAGCTATATCCTTGCCCAAATCCTTCAGTAATTAAATGTTCTCTGTTAGACATTGTTACAGATACGGGAAGTATGATGGTGATCAAGTTTCCATCTTCATCAAGCTAATATTGTGGACCAGGAGATAGACAATAAAGGAATAAGTTCAGACTGTTATAAGTGATGAAGAAATTAAAGGGAAGAAGAGAGATTATTTTTAATAGGGTGTTGAGAGATGATCGCTATGGTGGTGTTATTTGAGCAGAAACTGAAAAAGAAAACCATGCCGCTATCTGGGTGAATGGTTTTCCAGGCCAACTAAAAGGCCTTGAGATAGGATCAAATCTTGCATGTTTGAAGATAAGAAACTTCGTAAAGTTTATTACTTTCTATGAAACACTAACAAGAAGAAATGATTAAGACATAATCTTGGTCGTTAACTACTGATCATATTATGGACCCTGTAGTCTTTAATACATTTTGTGTGGAAGGAAGATTATTTTTCATTAAGAGGTGTTGAACATGCTTTCTATATCTGTTTGGAATTGGAGGTCTGTCTGTATTAGTGGAAAATTGTTTAGGAGAACAAATTAAAAAGATTTGTCAATTTGTGTTTCCTTAAAATATTAAAAACTTATGAATTTTTAGTGTTACAGTTTTAGGAAGACTTGCCTAAACAAGAAACCTTATTTGAAGGAGTTAGTGAGTTAGTTTCAGAGAGGTGATACTTGAACTGGGTACAGAAGGGTGATTTGGAATTCACTTCGAGGCAAGAGGATAGGAATCAGCATTGTATTTCAGAGAATATGCTGGATTTGTAGAATAAACATGTAAAGCTTTTTATGGAATCCTGGATCTCAGAGAAGTTACTTAAAGGAGTGAAGTAGCCAAGGTGTGAGAGACCTTTATCTTTTACACTGGTTCTTGGGAGCCATTGACTTTTTTTCTTTTAAATAGTGAGGGTGGGGGCTGGGGATTTAGCTCAGCGGCAAAAGCGCCTGCCTGGCAAGCGCAAGGTCGTGAGTTCGGTTCCCGGTACTGGAGAAAAACCATAAATAAATAAATAAATAAATAAATAGTGAGGGTGATGATAAGATTTGTGCTTTGGGGGAAGATTTTAGATTCTGCAGTTGATTTACAAATGAAATTACTATACAGGCTTATACTAAGCTTCTCAAAGTTTTAAAGGATTTTTTTTTTTTTTTGGTCTCCCATTAGATGAATTAAACATTTTGTATTAATGGGATTTTTATGAAGAACTATTTAACTTTTAAAATCTGTAGTTTGCATCTTCTGGATAACTTGTTTGTGATACATACATGTAAACCAGTGACGTAAAAACCAGTTTTGACAGTGGATTGGAATTTGTTACATAAATTTTGGAGCAGGCAAAATATGAATGTTACAATTTATTATAATTTCTAGATACGAGATTTAACATTACATGGATGAATTAGGCTAATACCAACATTAAATTAGTGATAAAGTCAGTCACAGGAGCTGATCTCTATATTATGTTACTTAGATTGTACTTTATAATATATGTGTGTTACTCAAAATACTGCAGATAAGTTACACATTGATTTTTAGATTGCCAATGTGTTAATTCTGCCATGCAAAAACAAACCCTAGTGAATATTTCTAAGTAAAAAGAATTGATTCCCTATGAATAGAGTTTGAACAAATCATTTGGTAGAGTTCATTAATAGCATCTTATTATAGCTAAAGCTAATGTATCTACCGTGGCGATTTGGTTGTCTACTTAGTTCATTTTTTAGATGAGTAAGATGAAACTGGTGATAACATTTGCTATTAAAGACAGTTATATTGTGCGGAAAATTCACCTGATTTTGCTAGTCTCTAGAGCTAGCCAGCCTGAATTGGCATTGCTAGTCTTCTGCTTTTATTTATTTATGTATTTATTTTTGTTTTTGTCTTTTTGAGACGGGGTCTCACTATGCAGTTCAGGCTGGCCTTGAGCTCACTTTGTAGTTCAGGCTGGTCGCGAGTTTGTTTTTGTCTTTTTGAGACAGGGTCTCACTATGCAGTTCAGGCTCAGGCTGGCCTTGAGCTCACTTTGTAGCCCAGGCTGGTGTGGAACTTGCAATGATCCTCCTGCCTCAGCCTCCTGAGTGCTGGGACTGCAGGCATGCACCACCACGTCCGGCTGCTAGTCGTCTGCTTTTTTTTTTTTTTCCAGTACCAAGAATTGAACTCACAACCTTGTGCTTGCCAGGCAGGCATTGTGCTGCTGAGCTAAATCCCCAGCCCCTAGTCTTCTGCTTTTAATTAGCTGTTTGATGTATCTTCCCTCAGTTTCAGTTTTCTCATTTGAAAAATATGGATAAATAACCATGTTTATTTATCTCATAGAGTTGACCTAAGGACTTAAGAGTTTTTGTGGGGTCTTTGTTTTTGGAGAGGAGCTTGTCACATTAAAGATCAGCTGCTGAGGTGTAGGAGAACTAGCTACAATTTATTTGAGTGCACTATGCCTTTCTTGTATCAGAGTTGCAAGTGTAAACCAAAAGAACACAGCCTTGCTCTTGGAGTCTAGACATGTTTTTCTTACCAGGAATTTTGTTTAGATGACTTTCTTTGGAGCATTGTATTTTCAGTAACATAAACAAATCAGCATTGCTCTATTTGCAGTGCAGTGCAGAGCACATAAGAGATAGTTAGTGATTTCTTTGTTAAATGGTATAAACCTAGTGGATTAGGAGTGAAGATACATGTCTGTCATTTACAGTCTGAATACTGTGGTCTTATTTGCAGTTTTCTTCTCTTTGCCTTAGTTTTCTTTAAAAATGGATAAAATATTTTCTTTGAGGTATATTTTATGAGTTAAATAAGATCCTGTAAAACTCCGGATAGTAGATTCTGAACAATGTGGGTTGCAGTCCCTTTTTCTGTGTGCTGAGCAAGTATTTGCAAAACTCTGTAAGTTCAGAGGAAATATTTAATAGTACCTGACATTTCTTTTTTAACAATAGAGAAAATTAGGCCATTTATTTATCTTTGAATATAGGCTTTTCTTTAATGGAGAAATAATACATTATTTTGGAAAGATTCCATAGTTGGATTCAGAAGATGGGTTCTAGTCTGGGCTTTATGGGTTTATTATCTGTGTACTTGAGCAAATCAATTAGTGCTGAAGGGACTCAGTTTTTTAAATAATTTATGCCTCCCAGTGTTACTGATAATAGTTAAGATAATGAAAGCAGAAGTGTTTGGTTAACTATAAAGCATGTTGAAAGCATTACAGTACTGATGCCTGATTGTTAGTGCTTGTAATGAAAAAGAAGTTTTTTTCTAACGTGTGATTGATACATTCATTTTTCCTGTTATGATGCTGCTATATTCCTATGCTTTGCCTTTTATGCATTTTTTTAAATATGTGTGCTTATCGTTTGTTTGTTTTGGGATTGAACTGGCCATTGAACCCTGGGCCTTTACACTGAGCTATATCACCAACTCATACTTTATTTTTAATTTTGCAACAGGTTCTTCCTAAGTCACTCATTTGCCTGGGTTAGGCTGGAGCATGTAATCCTCCTGCCTCAGCTTCCCAGAGTGCCAGGTTCACAAATGTGTGCATGTCTGGCCAGGCTTACTGGATTTTTGAGAGAGGGGAGTTGAGAGATTATTGAAGTGGGCAAAAATCATTGTGTTCACTCTAATATGGTAGTTGGGTATTTTTGCACACTGAAATCTTAATTCAGTACTTCCTGTTTGTAAGTATGTGGCAGGAAATCTGTCTCTGTTTTTTGTTCACAGAGGGTGAAGATCATGACTAGTCCTTGATTTAGTCTCATTTTGTAACTATTCTTTCTTTATCATTGCTAGCTAATCGTGTTTTTTGTAAACATCACACTTACCTTTATGAATTTCATTTGTAGTTTATAACTAGAGGGTTGAAAATTTCAACAACATAGCTCAAACCTATTATGTATTCTTTATGTCTATAATATAGATGAATAGCTTTTTCCCTTCCTTAAATCTGTAACATCTTTTAAGTACTGAACCTGTGAGACATGAAAAATATATACCACACAAAGAAAGCAGAGTAGTATTAAGCAGCAACAGCAGCAGCAAAGTTAGGAAAGTGAATCAGAAAATAATGAATGTGGAAAATGTGCAGTGAAGGGAAAGACATTATTTTTACTGTCATTCCTGTAAAATCTAGTTATTTTAGGCTTTTGTTGGGTTCGATGATTATTTAAACTTGTACTGTTATAAAAAGCTGCTTTCAAGTAAAGTGTATTTTCTGCTAAAAACAAATACTAAAATTCTGGAAACTGAAATTCTCTTACCTCACATCCTTAGGTTGCTTCTGCATTTTTTCATATTAACTAAGCAAATGATTTTTACAAAACATTTGTTATGTGAAACTTAGGAAGTAAACTTGAAGCCAGCAGATCCTAGTCCAGATAATACCTCTTCATAATGTTGATAGTTTTAATAATGACTGTCAGGCCCAGCAATGTGCTCAATCATCACATACTTAGTTATATTCATTATGTTTATTATTGTAACAAAAAGATAATTTAGCACATTTTAGAGAAGTTTTCAGTATCAAAGGCTTTTTGATTGTTGGAAAATTACTAGAAGTAACTAGAGAATTCATTCTTCAGAATAGTCTGCATCCCTATATAGATAAAGACATTTTTGCTTATCTATCAGCTGTAATGTTATTTCAGAAATGGTTTGTTTCATTTTTTTTGGTACCAGGAATCAAACTCAGGACCTTGTGCTTGCCAGGCAGGCGCTATGGCACTGAGCTATATCCTCAGCACTGGCTTGTTTCTTTATTTCTGATATATCAGTTGTCTTAGAAAAAGAACAACTTATTTGATTTCTAACAATGTATTCAAATTGAGAGTTTAAGAAATTTTTATGTACTTGGGACAACTCAAGGAATTCTGAGGTGAATTTTTTTTTTAAGGGAAGATTTAAACTGGGTATGATGGTGCGCTTCTAAACAATCTCAAGCTCAAAGCCAGTCTGAGCAATTTAGTGAGACCATGTCTCAAAGTAAATTTTAAAAGGCATGAGGATGTAGCTCAGTGGTAGAGGAACTCTAGGTTCAATCCCCAAGATCCTCAAAGTAAATAAAAAATTTAAAAGGACACAACTTGTAATAGAAATAGTTTCTTTATAACTTCCCTATTTTATAATTTTAGAATCTTGTATAGGTATATATTAGAGATGATAAGGAAGCACTACTACTATGCATTAGTTTTTTTAATTTTTTATATGTTGTAAATAAAATGAGAGGTTATGTGCTAAAGAAGACATGTGGTAAAAAATAATAACATACTTTTTACAGGAAAGGTAGAAAGTAAAGATTAGGAAAAAAACTGTTACATGGGACAAGCATTTGTCACTTCCTGTGTATGTCTGTATGTAAATACTGCAGACTCTTGGTTTTCTCCCTGATTATAGGGTGATATGGAAATTTTAAAAAATGGAGGAAAGGGGGCTGGGGATTTAGCTCAGCAGCAAAAGCGCCTGCCTGGCAAGCGCAAGGTCGTGAGTTCGGTTCCCGGTACCGGAGAAAAACCAAAAAAAAAAAAAAAAAGAAAAAATGGAGGAAAGTATGAAGGGGAAGCATCCAGAGACAAGCACTGTTTTTATTTTTATAGTAGAAAAATTGGGATGTACTCTTTGATTTTTAACGAGAATTAACAAAAGCAGAAACAAAGCTTGCATCATGAGACTTTTTGGAGTTTTCATACAAAACAAAATGCTTAATGGCCAAAGTGCATATGATTTAATAATTTCTTATTGAACATTTATTTTGATTTTATATTTTTCTGAGTTCACTGTGTGAACATTTAGTTGAATTGTTTTTGTACATTTGAGTATTTAGAAAACATTTCTGTAAGTATATTGATTTCAAAATATATCAGTTTTGGAGTTAACACCAGTGCTTAGGTAATTGTTGTGTTTTTTGTAAAATTACTTTTTAGGCTTTAACATTCTCACATGTAAGAGGAATTATAGTAATGGTGCTTACCTCATAATTGAGGAAGAGTAAATATGTATAGCATTTAGCACAGCCTGTAGTATAACAGAATACCTGTCAGTGGAGCCTTCCCCTTAAGTAGACTGTTCCTCCTGTAGCATCTATAGGTTAAATATCCTCGATCCAAAGTGGTTGGGAGCAGAAGTGTTAAGAATTTGGAGTTGTTTGCATTTTGGAACATTTGCATAGATAGACCTCACAGGTTTTATCACTAATCTGAGAAATCTGAAGTCAGAATTCTCCAAAATTTGGACCTTTTTTAGTGGCATATTGGTGCTCAAAAAAATTTCAGAATTAAGAACATTTCAGATTTTGGGTTTTTCTGTTAGAGATACTTAACCTGTATTTTAGGTAACTTTTAAAAATTTTGCTTTTCATTCCAGCACTAGATCATGAATAGGATTAAGTCAGTCTTATTCACTGTATATTTGAAACCTCACACAGGGCCTGGCAAATATTCATTAAATGTACAGAAGGTATTTTCCAAAGGTTTTGCTGTTTTCTTGCTTTTTTTTCTTGCATCAAAGCTGTACCAATTTATATTCTTAGAACTGTTTGAATTGTCTACTTTTCAGTTCATTGTCAGTGATACTGAATGTGGTTGTGTAAAAACAAAGTTGTAAATTTTAAAGGTATAAAATGATAGTTTAGCTGATTGTAGTGATGCATACCTATAATTTTAGCACTGAGCGCTTGGAATATTGAGGCAGTAGGATCTTTGAGTTCAAGGCCAGTCTGAATGACATAGGGAGATCCTCTCTCCAAAGAACAAAAGAAGTTAAAAAAAACTTATATTTTAACTTTTCTGGCGTGAATCTTTTTTATTGTGTAATCACTTATATTTTAAATGCTTTCTGTTTGAGTTCTTATCATTGAAAGGCAGAATACAGAGAGTAAGGGTAACAATACGTTGTAATAATCAGGTCTCATTCCAGGGTAGTATTCCATATTTGGAGAGAGGGCAGTAAGCATTTAATATTGCACAAATATAAGGTGAAGTTAATACACAGAACTACTATCCCATGAGTAGCTTTAACTGGATAAACTGAAAAATGTAGTTTGAGAAAATTTTTGACTAATTTAATTTAATGTGAAATGCTGTTATATTGTGTTGTCATTACTAAGCTTATGTTGTTCAGAGGATTTCAAAATCGTTGTTATCTGTGGATATATTTTATTTATTTATTTTGTTTGTTTGTTTTTTGGTTTTTCTCCGGTACCGGGAACCGAACTTACAACCTTGCTCTTGCCAGGCAGGCGCTTTGCCGCTGAGCTAAATCCCCAGCCCCTGTGGATATATTTTAAAGTGTTGAGTGGTTTGCTTTGTGGGGAGTAGGTAAAGGCAAGTAACGTCTAGGTTCTGTATTAAATACTTTGTTACTGATTTACATATTGATACGGCAGATATTTAGCTCCTGTTATGTGGGAGATGTCTGTCATAAGAGAATATAATAGTCAACAAAACAAAACATACTGTATGGTAGTTGGTGTTAAGGATATGAAGAAAAAGAATCCAAGGGGGTATGGAGTATATTTAGGGTACAGATTTAAATAGGCCAATAGAAGTTTTTTCCTAGAAGGTGCATGGATGAGCCTGAGGTGAGGGAACAGTTCTGTACAAATCCAGAAGAAAGGGATTCTATGAAGGGACAACAGAGCAAGTATCCTGTGAGTGTAGTATTTTTATTGTCTTATGAAAAATTGCAAGGAAATTTGTGTTGCTAAAATGTAATAGGAAGAGAATGTGTACAGAAAAGGTAGGGGACCCGTGTCAGTGGGACTTTGCTAAGCAACCATAAAGACATTTACTTAGGGTAAAATGATATATCCTCTTTACAGTTGTTACACTTAGTTGAATTATTTCCCTAAATTCTACTGAATAGCCAGTATAGACGCTCCTCAGTTCACAAACGTGAGTACCTCCAATTAAACCTACATTGTACCCATGTAATCCCAGCAGTCTGGGAGGCTTGGCAAGTTTGAGGAGGATCACAAGTTCAAGTCCAGCTTGGGCAATTTAGCAAGGTGCTGTCTCAAAATAAAAAAAAATAATAATAAAAAAGACTGGCTATGTAGCTCATTGTGAAGGTCCTGGGTTCAATCCCCAGTGCTTAAAACAAAACAAAAATGAAATGAAAGTACATTTAATTCATTTAAGCTATTGGCCATCATAGTTTTGCAACACACTACTCTAAAAAGTAGTTGTTTACCAATGTGATCACCTGGCTGACTGGGAGCTGTGCCCCCTGCTGCTGCCGCTGTCCAACATTGTGGATATTCGTGGCCCAGGAAAAGATCAAAGGTCAAATTTTGAAACATAGTTTCTATTGAATAATGTGTATCACTTGCACTATCATAAAGTAAAAAAAAAACAACTGTATAGAAATAGCTCTCGAACAGGGAAACCACGTATAATTCAGTTAGATTATGAAAATACACATGTATAATATTTTAAAGTTCATACATGATTAAATCTCTTACAGAAAAAATATAATTAGTAAAGAAACAGGTGGCTCTATTAACATTTTTTTATTGTTTTTAGTAGGAGGCTGTACTGCATGTATGCTAGGCAGGTGTTCTGCCACCTGACCTACACCACAGACCTGCTGAATTAAACCTCACACTAAAAAGACCAATTAAGACCAAGAAGTTAGTGCTTTTAGGATTGCTGCAGATTTCTGATGACCTTGGGTTTTATTTTTGTCTTTTTGAGACAGGGTTTTACTATGTAGTTGAGGCTGGCTTTAAACTTACTTTGTAGTGCAGGCTGGCTTCAAACTCAGAGCAATCCTCCTGCCTCAGCCTCCCCAGGACTGGGATTACACAGGCATGTGCCACTATGCACTATGCCCAGCTTGGTGATGACATTTATTATACTGAGTTTTGTTTTTTTTTTTTTCAAGTTAATATGAATAGTAAAATATTTATTTTATTTAAAGATTTATTTAAATTTACATAAATTTAGAGATTTATTTAAATTTACATATATCTATTTTCTAGTAAGATGTTCTTTCTCAGAGAATTAATTTTTTATGTTAATATCCATAGAAATGACTAACCATTTATATTTTAAAATTAAATGTGTTGGAGGAATTTACATATAAGACACCTTTAGGTGTCTTTTTCTTTGAGTTCTGACAAATTTTTATCTGTGTAGCCATTACTGTGATTCAGGTAAACAGGACTCCCTCACCCCTGAAGTTCACTGATTCTAAGCAGTGACCCAGGCAATGAATCATTTATAACCGAGGCAACCACTCATTTGCTTTTTTTTTTTTTTTTTTGTGGTATCGGGAATTGAACTCAGGACCTTGCACTTGCTAGGCAGGCACTTATACCACTGAGCTATATCTGCTTCCCTCATTTGCCTTCTGTCAGTACAGATTAGATTATCTTTTAGAGATTCAAATAAATGGAATATAAAGTATTTTTTTGTGTCTGACTTCTTTACTCACCATGATTTTTAAAAAATGCATGAAGCATTCACTTTTTTGTTGGGTAGGTGTTGTGTTTTTGTTTGTTTGTCTAGCACTAGTTTTACTGGTTCTGAAAGGTTAGGTGAATTAATACATATTTGGTACAGCAAATACAGGTTTGATACAACTCCACAGTTTTCTTGTATTCATCAGTAGGATGCTAAAACTTTCAGGATTTGTATGTTGCTGAATTTAAATACATACATAGATGATGTGAACGGATGAGTTAATAATGAAAAAACGTACATGTCTATTTATATAGGCCTTTAATTTCTTTTAACAGTGTAGTTTTCTGAGTATGTTTTGTTCTTCTGTTAAACTTTTCCTAAGTGTTTTAATCTCTTTGATTTGGAAGTAGAATTTTTTTCTTAATTTCATTTTTGGTTTGTTCATTGCTAACGTATGGAAATGCAATTCTTTTGCATATTGATTTTTGTGTCCTGTAATCATTCTAAACTTTTTTCATTTAACTGTTGTAAAAGTGTTACTTTTACTGTCAGTATTAAAATCTAAACTATTATTAAACTGCTGTAAATTGTCATTTTTAGTGGCTTCTTGAGGATTTTCTATATATGCAATTATGTCCTCTGTAGATAGAGGCAGTTCACTTCCTTCCAGTCTGCTTTCAGTTTTATTTTCTTACCTAATTATTTTGGTTAGAGTCTTCAGTACAACATTGAATAAAAGCATCAAGAGTGGACAACTTAGTCTTGTTCTTGATTCTAAAAAGAAATCAGTCATTCACTGTTAATTATGATAATTATATAATTTGGTTTTTCATTGTTACATTTTGTTAGTTTGAAGAAGTTTTCTTTTCTTGTTAAATATTTTTAACATGAAGGGCTGTTGGATTTTTTCACATTTTCTTCTGCATTGTTTGATACGATTATGTGGTTTTTGTCTTCTATTAATATGGTGTATTTTTTGATTCGCTTTATTTTGGGTGTCTCCATAGCTTTATATGTTTGTAATTTGTATAGCCCTCTGAAGATTGGCTAATTTATTATAATGAAACTTTATCTTTAATGATTTTGTAAACTTTATTTTGAGTCAGTATCTTGCTAAGTCACTAATTGACTAGACTGAGGTTTAACTTGTGATCCTCCTGCCTCAGCTTCCTACAGTACTGGGATTGCAGGTGTTCACTACTATCCCATAAAATGACTTTTATACTATAAGATTTTAATTCTTTTAGTGATACTTTTACAGTATTCTTTTGTATTACTTTCCTAGTTGTTGCCACAAGACTTACTGTATACTTTTTATCAGTCTTCTTGCTTGTACTAACTTACTGGCAGATATAGAAATCCTATTTCTAAAAGCTCCGTTCACTTTTCTCCTTTTTTGGAGTGTAACTGTTGTTATATACATTATAACTATATATTTTACAAATCCAACAGTATGTTGCAACAGTTACCCCCTTATTTTTATTTTGTTTCAAGGAATAAGGAATAAGAGAGAGTGAATATATGTACTAATTGAAAGCTACATTAACTTTCTTTTTTTTTGCTTTTGTCCATTTTCACCGTGGATTGAGATTACCATCTTACTCTGTTTTTCTCCAAATAGCTTAACTTGCACCCATTTTTATGCTGTTACAAAGTCTCTCTCCAGTATTGTTATAGATCCAACAATACACTTACCTTGTTTCAGACAATTTAAGAGAATTTTGCTTTTATACTTCTATAATTATCTTTCAAGGTCTGATAGGTATGGATTCTGTCAGTATGTGTGAGTTTGGGTATTTTTGGAAAGATATTTGGGCTAGATATAAAATTTCTCCTTGACGGGTTTTTTTCTTTGTGCATTTGAATATGTCAACCAACAGCTTTCTGGTCACCATTCTTTTTGATGTGTAGTCAGTTAATCTCACTGTCCCTTTTCTGTAACATGTCACATTTTCTTTGCTTTTAAAGACTTACCTTTGGGGGCTGGGGATTTAGCTCAGCGGCAAAAGCGCCTGCCTGACAAGCGCAAGGTCATGAGTTCGGTTCCCGGTACCGGAGAAAAACCACAAAAAAAAAAACAAAAAACAAAAAGACTTACCTTTGGCTTTTAGCATATTTTAGTATGTTGCCTCTAGGAATTAGTCTTATTTATCTTAGTTGCAGTTAATGGAGCATTTTAAACATGTAGATGCATGTTTTTCATCACATTGAAGGTTTCAGACATTTTGTGAACTAATTTTCTGTTTCTCTTCCTTATATTTCCATTACACATGCACTTAGTAGTGTCCCAAATTCCTTTGAGACATCTGTGTCTGATTTATTTCACTAAGCAGTGTGGTCTCAAAATGCATCCATTTTCCTACAGATAACTCAAGGTTATCCTTCTTTATGGCAGAGTACTAATCTTATAAATAAATAACACATTTTGTTTATTCCTTTGAAACGGACATACAGGCAGCTTCCAAGGTTTAGCTACTGTATTGTGAGTTGTGCTGCTATATTTCTTGTGAAGCCTATAATACCCATTTGGTTCTTTTGAACATCTTTGTTAAAGATTATTTATTTGATGAGACTGTGTCATGCTTTCCTTCTTAAAGCGTTGTTTCTCTAAATCATTAAACATGTTTATAATCATTTCTTTGTAGTCTTCACTGCTTAATGTCTTGGCCTTCATACAGGTAGTTTCTGTTGCCCGTTTTTTTCTTTTTATGTATTACTACTGTCTTTTCTTTATATGTCATACCTGGTGGTGGGGGCACTTTATATAATACATTGCAACATCTCTAGATACTGATTTCCCTCTTCTAGGACTTCTTGTTTGCTTGTTTAGTGGCTTGGCTGAGCTAGTTTAATGAAGTTTTATATCCGTTGCAGTATGAAGTGCCTGTTGTCTTGTATCAGAGACGGCAACCTTGAACATCAGTCTAGCTATCCTGTCATGACAGTGACTTGAACAGCACACTTTCTGTCCCTTTCATTTATGTTTCTGTTAAGCTGTCTGCTACTGTTGGTGTTACCCTCAGTTGTTCATCTCCACTCATTGCTGGTGATTGTTCTGTTGTTTTTGACAAATAAAAAATATTTATATATACATATATATATATATATATCCATAATAATTTACTTTGCCTATATCCTGGATCTTATGTGCTTCATTACACTCATTACCTCTGTGTATATTGTTCTTGCATCTCTGCAGCTTCGTGTGTCTGGGGAACACCAATCTGAGTGGGTCCTTAGACTGGTTGACCTTTCTACTTACTGTATTCCCTTGAATTTCTTCATTATCCCACTTTCTTAGACTATTTGATACCTTTTCCTCTCTCTTAAGCTTCTGACATCTCCTCTAACATCTCTTTCAGCTGACGGTCTCATTTCTTGTTTTACTAAGAAAACAGAAGCAGTTGTCCACTTACCTTAATCTGTCTCATTTACTATCTTTTTTATGTCAGTGTATCCCTGTGGCTAAGGCCAGTCTGTTACAGATTCCATCTATGTCTTCTCCAAGCCATCACTCCAGTAACCCACCCCCACTTTATACCATCAGTTTTTCTTGCTATGCCATAATTTTTTCCGTCTTAAAAGGCTTCTCTGAACTTCACATTTTCTTCTTGCTTTTTCTTTTTCCCTGGCTTTTAAGGCAGAATTCTTCGAAAAATGTCTATATTTTGTGAACTGAATCTGTTTAGTGCCCCCCCCATTACATCAAAACTATCCTATGAACTTTATGCTATTAAATCCAAAGATTGATACCTTTTTTCTCTTTTTTGCATTTGAAATAGTTGTTTTTCCTTGAACCACTTACCCCAGTTACCTTGTTGGAGATCTACCACAGTCTCTTTAGTTTTATCTTCTTCACTGCTCCTCCTCTAGGCTATGAAGTAGAATATGCAGCTGTTACTATTTTCATATATAAGAGGAAATTTAACAATTTGTTTAAACATGATGAAGACTATAGAAAAATGGGGAATAGCATAAATGGACCTCCTCCTCCATTGTCTTAATTTTAGACTCTGGTTTCACTCTAAAACAAATGCCCCTTAAAGCCTGTGGTTCAGAAATTGTTGAACTTTCTTCATTTAAGTTTAGTAGGGCTCCATTTTATTTCATTGTAGATTTAATCCTTTGTAGAAGAAACTTTCAGTGTCTTGAAATTATAAGCCTTTTAAACACACAGAACTATGTCAGGTACATAGAATTTTTGGAATATTTGTGACAGAATTATACAGAAGAGCCGGGCATGGTGGTGCACACCTGTAATCCCAGCACTTGGGAGGCTGAGGCAGGAAGATTGCTGTGAGTTCAAGGCCACCCTGGGCTAAAAGTGAGTTGAAGGTCAGCCTGAACTACATAGCGAGATCCTGACTCAAAAAGACAGGAAAAAAAAAAAGTATACAGAAGACAAACACAAAAGCACACAAAATTAATTTGTTAAATATTTAAGTAGGACTGCCAGAGGGTAAATTGATTTCAAAGCAATAATGTTAATTTAAAAAAAATTTTTTGTGGTAAACATAGGCTACTTTTGATCTTACATGTTACTGATTTTGTTTTACTATACTGTGAAACTTGAATTATTAAAAATGTTCAGAAATACTAGTTTTAGTTTATATACAATTTTCCGAGAGTGTGGTGTAATTACTATAGAAACTATAATTCTTGTGTTTTATTTATATTTATTTTGTTTGCTCATGTTTCTTGTAGATACCTCTAGTTATCAACTTAGAATCTGAAAAACTCCATGTGATCAAACTAATGATTAGGTCATAGTAGCAAGGAAATATTTTTTTGTGAGTGCAAGTTTCTTGACATAATTTTAGAATTTGAGAAACTGTAGGTTTTAAAGAAGGTGGTTAAGTGTTTACTTTGACTTCCACTGAGTCCCAGTGACACTAGTCACATCTTGTAGTTGTTCTAATGAGTACTCAGGCTGGAGTATAATGTCCTCTGTATTTACAAAATAAAGATAAAAATCTGACTGTTTTAGTTGCCTTATCCTGACTAAGTTCATGTTTTAACTTATTGAGTATATACTACCAATTATAGGTATGTTAGGTAGCATACAACTTCCAAACTATTTGGATATTGTTATAAGTCAGTTGAGCAGTGAAGTGGGAAAAAAATAAAACATGGGAAAAGACAGCTGTAATTGTCCATTTTTCTGAGTCATTTACCCTGACAGCACATTTAAAACACAAAATATTGAAGCTGCATGCTTTTAAAAATTCATGTAAATCAGTTACCTGATTTTACAGCTTTGCAGAACTAAGGCCAGAGAAGAGAAACTTTTTTTTTCTTTTTTATCCTCATGGTTTTGCCTTTTCCAGAAGGTCATATGGAATCATTGATGATTGTTTTGGTTTAAATTCTTTCCTGTAGCAAAAATGCAGGATTTAGCTATTCATATATTTTTATTACTGTTGAATAAATGAATCTTGAATCACTTAATGTACTGTAAATCTAAATTACTGGATGTACTGTTTATGTGTTTCACTTTTTGAAGGGACATCTTCATTAGTGTAAACATTCTTGTACTAGTTGTGATATGAACATAAGTTTTTAGTTCACTTTGATAAAATACTTCAGGGCACAAACATTTGAGTTGTATGGTGAGCCTATATTTATACTGCCAAACTGTCTTCTAAAGTGGCTGCAATTACCTTAATTTTTTTTTTTTTTTTTCTGGTACTGGGAATCGAACTCATGACCTTGCACTTACTTGCCAGGCAGGAGCTGTGCTGCTAAGCTAAATCCCCAGCCCCTAATTACCTTAATTTTGGAAGATATTTTAGCTGGGTTGTTTAATTCTTTAGTGATAATTTTTGTTTTTCTTTCTGTACTTAAAAAATTTGATTGACTGTCTTTTTTTTTTTTTTGATTGACTGTCTCTTGACTTGCCTTGCTTCTGATAAGTCTGATGTCAGCCCACACAACCATGCTTTAAGATTTTCTCCTTTATCACAGAAGTACTAATGACCATGAAAAAATGGTCAACATCACTGACCATTAGAGAAATACAAATTGAAACAACATTGAAATTCCATCTCACCCCAAAAAGAATGACTATGAACAAAGAATCAAATAATAACAGGCTGGTGAGGGCATGGTGAGAAAGGAATCCTTCCACATTGTTGGTGGGAATGTAAACTAGTACAATCACTGTGCAAATCAGTATGGAGACTGCTCGAACGACTACAGACTGGAAAATCAGTGATTTTGTTGTGAACTGTTATGATGGTTTTGTTGTTACTGTCCTTGAGGTTGTTGTTGAACTTGGATCTAGGAGTTTATAATGCTCAAATTTAGAAAAGTGAAGGTGCTGTGTTTTGTCCTTCCCACATTATGGGGTAATAGTTACATTTACGTTAGACCTCTTGATAAAGTCTCATAGTTTACTGTCCTGCTTAATACTTTTCCATAGTTCATAGTTTAGTCACCTATAGTTTTTTTCCTCTAGTTCCTTTTCTCTCTGTTTAATTTTTGAGTTTTTCCTACAGCCATGTCTTCAGGTTCATTGGACTTTTCCTTTGCAGCATCTAATCTGTTCAGTCTTACCCAGTTTATTTTCTTCACATTTAAATTTTTATCTCTTGCTCAATCTGAGCTTTTAAAAATATCTTCTAACTTTCAGGTAATTATAAATAACAGATATTTATATTTCATAATGTAGCTTTCCCAAAAAATACTGCCTTGCATTATCAAAACTAGAAATTCATTGGCACAATAAAATTAGGCTGTAGATCTAACTCATATTTCACTACTCCTATTTCACTAGTTTTTGGATGCCTTCACCTCTTCAGTGTATCTGTCTCTTACTCTGTGATACCATCATGTGAATCAAGGTATAGAACTTCTCTATGACTACAAAGAAACTCCTTTAGCTACCAATTGGGGTGTTTTTTATATCTTGAATTATTGTCATATTCATTCTTTCTCTTTGAATGTCTAGAATATAGACGGCTGTTTGTTTTTACATTCTTGTGTACTGTCATCTCTACTGTTGCCAGATTTTATTTCACCTTACATTTCACCTTGTAATGGGTTATATTCCCTGGTCTTTTGTTGAAGCCAGACACTTAATTTTACATTAGTTTATGCTAGAGTTTGTTGTTTATTGTATTATTTTATGTATTACTGGGCATTGTTTTGGGATACAGTTATGTTGCTTAGAATCAGTTTGATCTTTGTGGACTTTTGTTAGTGCCGGTCTAGAACATCTTGGTTCTAAAGTTTGATTTGATTGCTGAAATATTTGTTACCTTCTCAACTGTACTGCATTCCCTGTGTTAAGTCCTTCCATTCTAGTTGATGTGAACGTGAGGATTGTTTTGGCTATTCCTCTTCACAGACTTTTTCTCCAGACTCAACAATTTTTTTCACATGCATGTATAAATCATTCCTCAGTTTAAATGATTCCTCAGGGATCTCTCTTCAGATCTTTGATAAGCTTTACCTCTGTTGCTTTCTTCTGTTTACCCTGCAAACTCTAGCTACTATGATATCTTTAACTTGCAATTTTTTTAAAACTATTGACTGAACTCTGTGAGAGCTTTGGGTTCTGCTTGTTTTTTTCTTTCCCTTTTTTACCAACTCCAGAACTCTTTAAGTAATGAGCTGGGAGAACTGATAGAGGGCGCTTCATTTTCTTGATGCATTCTGTCCTGGGATGACTGTTCTTTAAAAACCATTGCTAAAAACCATTGCTTGTTTACTTTTCTGGTAATTTAAGGTAGAAGAGTAATTGGATTCTCTTCTTCTGTCATGGAAGTCATACCTGCTTGGTAGAAAATTTAATTGTAGTTTTACAAATGTGTAGTTGTCTTTTTTGACTTACTGACAATTTGTGGGATTTTTCAGGAAAACAGTGATATGCCCAACTTGCAGCTTACCTTTTTTGGCCCCCTCTTGATGTTATAATAAAAATATTTAAAATTTTTTGTTACTTATATACATTAATTATGTATTTTAGGCGCAGCCCAAGACAGTGCCTCTTAACTTTTAATGGGGGGCAGGTTGGACATGACTGGCATGTGTATGTTCCTTTTTACATACTCTCTATCTCATGTATGTACGTACATGGTCTTTCATTTATTGTGCATTCTTTCATTCCTAATATGAATATTATCGACACAAATGTATTACTAAGCATTTTTGTTTAACACAGTATAGTGATGATAGTGCTGATGAGTGTTAACTTTTCGTGATTACTTGGAAGAAAATAAAGTGCTTTAAATCTTCCCTTTGTTTACTAATGAAGGTAATGATTCCAATGTAGAATATTAGTTCCTGTATTGGTTAGACTATATACTGGCTATGGATTGAAACCCTAGGCCATAAAATATTTGAAGTTATTCCAAGAGGAGGAAAGAAGGTATTAGTGTATAAGAATTCAAACCTAATTAATTTTTTGCATAATTAGGTTGTGTTCCTAAACATAATACAGCATTAAGGTATGGAAAATTACCTTTTGTGATTTTAGATTCTAAATACATCTTTGGATGAAATTAGTAAAATTTGTAGGCACATAAACGTTATTCAAGAAGAAAAATATTCTTATTCTGATAGTAATAACTGAATTCAGAGTTACCATGAATACATTAGTGTTGTCAGATACTATTTTAAAACTTATTGAAAAGGATTAATGTTTTGTGAATGCATGATAAAATAACTTTCTCTTTTCTGACAGATAAAAGTTAGAGCCAGCCTATCACT
The DNA here is from genome assembly GCF_000276665.1 of Chinchilla lanigera. NCBI lineage: Eukaryota > Metazoa > Chordata > Mammalia > Rodentia > Chinchillidae > Chinchilla > Chinchilla lanigera. The sequence continues at coordinate 10,476,474 of NW_004955405.1, forward strand.
TAACTATTCCTGGGCATACTGTTCACTTGATAGCCTTTCCTTTTGAATAATCCAATTCCTTGCTATATGATAAGGATTACATTTATAGTTGTAAATATACTTATTGTTAAAAAAAACTTTCCCTTCTTGTATTTGAGAGACATACTCAATTCCAGAGGTATATACAAATGGGATAAGAAGAAATTACAATTTTACCAGAGTCAGGCATCTTGAAGTTTTTCAACCAAACACATAGAATGTAAGATGGTCAAAATTGAGTAGAGGTATAGCTTCCATCAGCTTTATGATCAAACATATAAAATAGGCAGCAGAAGATAGGTTTTTGTCATATGGATTCTTTTAAAAACTTGTTTTGGTGATTTGTTGTCCTTAAAAAAATTTCCTACCTTAACAGATTGCTTTTTAGAGGTAACCCACACATATATGTGTAATTGTGTTTGTCAGTTTTATTACTGATTCACTGTCCTTATGAATTATAAATTGGGTATTTTACTGTCCCTTCTAAAGTATATTTCAGGCCTGGGGATTTAGCTCAGAGGCACAGCGCCTGCCTGGCAAGCGCAAGTTTGTGAGTTCAATTCCTGGTACCAGAAAAAAAAAAAAAAAAAACTAAAGTATATTTCAAATATTAAATAATCACTCTAAATTTGAATGTAAAATCATGTTGGCTAGCAACATTAGTTCAGTAGATATGCATACTGTTCTTTAGGGCAAATATTTTACTAAAACTTAAGTGGGAGATACTTGTCTTGAAAACTTATTTAAAAATTACTTTTGTAGGCACTATGTTTGAATCTTTGAACTTCATTTTCATTATAGCATTTCTAGTGACTACCATTTCTACTTCAGTGAATTTTGTACTTCAGATGCACAAAGCTTAAGTCATTTGGGTAATTTATCTGTTCTGGTTAAGAAATGAGTTTTTTTAACCAATATCAAAATCTAAATTTCATTGGAGTATGCATGAAATTGGTGGACTAAAGGACAAAAGCAGACATGAAATTTGGCATTTGTTCTTCATTAGAGTAAAATTTAATAGAATATTGAATTAGGTTAGCATCCATTAATTATCTTAAAATATATGATGCATTCCCATTTAATGGCATAGGAGTGAATAGAATGGTGTGAATCAGTAGCTATATAAATAACTCATATCCCTATTATCCAAATACTTAAGTATTTGGGCACGTGACTTGAGTATGAATGAATTGGATATTTATGAGATTATTTAAAAAATCATGTTAGTTGATGGGTGATCTTTTGTATTTACTTTAAATTTCTTCCTTGTATGGGTTGCTTGGTGGACACTCATAATTGAAAGTAGGAGTGGGGGAAAGGTTTATTCTTATTTAAATAATTTTTATCTCAAATAAAGTATGTCTACCAGTCTAACCTTTCCTAACTGGTTAAGGGGACAGATGAGTTAGACTATAATTTTTGTTTCTGTTGTTTTTTGTGTATCTTAGTAGATATTTATGCTACTGTTCATGTATTTACATGTTAGTAATTTTGATGGCTTTTGGATAATTCCACTCTAGAGGGAGAACTGGTGGGCGGTCCTTCCTGTGACACGACCCTTGAGTGACAGTTCTATTTGATTGCCTCCAGTACTGTGAGGAAAGGACACGACTCTATGGTGAGGACTGATGGACATACATTATCTGAGAAAAGAAACTACCAGGTAAGACTTTTTTTCTTTTTCTCTGTTGGTCATATAGCTACACTGAACTGTTTTAATGTGTTATATTTAATTGTAACTAGTAGATTTCAGTGTATACTCAATTTGAGAAACTTTGATTGCATTTTAAGGATATGTATTCGATTCGACAATTGAAGTAGTTGGGAACATTTTTCAAAATAAAGCATTCTCATAAATGTACATTTTTGGTGTCAAAATTTTTTTAATGTACTTAAGTCACAACTCAGATTGACACATGATACGTAAATTTGTGGCTAGATTCAGAGGTAATAGTTCATATAATGAAGTGTTGATATTTTTACATATTCTTGAAAACTTTAAAACTTAGGCTATATTTTGTGTAGTAAAAGTACTACAGAAATGTAGACGACTTTGGATTGATATAGGAGGAATAAAAATGAGACACCCAAGGTATTTACAGTCCCAAATTCTATGGAATTTGTATTAGTTTGCTGTCCTTACTATGTCAGATTCTTGTTCTCTCATTTAATAAGTTGGTTAATAGTGTCCATCCCTTGTGCAGTATGTAGGGAAACCATAAAAATAGTTGGAATGGAAATATTACTATTTGTTTCCAGCTCTTTAAAATAGGTGGTCTGAGGCAGGAGGATCACTGCGAGTTTGAGACCAGCCCAGGCTTCAAAGTGAGCTCAAGGCCAGCCTGAACTGCATCGAGACCCTGTCTCAAAAAGACATACATACATACATACACACATAAATAAAATAAAACCGGTGAATTTTAAAGATAGTGCTATTAAATAGTGGTTTTGTTCACAAAATGAATAATATACTAATTTAATTTTTTAAAGGAAACTTGCTTTAACATTGATAGTAATCTATTTTTAAAACATGTAATCTAGTAAAATAGAACACAGAATAGTTTAAAGTTCAAGTAGAAATAAAAACCTTCCTTTCCCTTCACTCCACCAGTTTTATTCCTCAAGTATGAAGGCAGTTAGTGGGATAACAGCAGTCTTGGCCAACTTCATGTATCTATAAATCATTTGTTTTAATACAGTTAATTTTTTCCTCAAAATGGAAATGTGAACGGGGCGAGACTAGTTTTTATTGTGTATAACAGCAAAATGTCTTTGATTATAAGATGTGAGTCTTGATTTTAGGCCCTGTCCTCAATAGATACTTTAATATTTAGCCTTCCTAGTATTTCACCTAGCTTGATATATGAGCTTTATTGTCAGGTCTTTCTTTATGATTTTAATAAGCCAGAGTAAGCTGGCTAAATTAGTTCTTTTTTGTAACCTTTTCTTCTGATTTGTTGTCAAAGACTTGGCCAATATAGCCTTTGATAATTATTTGTATTACAACCATCTTCTTGGGGTTTTCCACCTTTTGGCAGGTTCTACCAAAGTATTTTAAGAATTTTTTGATTCTAGGTTATGTGGCATTTCAGTGTTCATAAGCCAGTTTTTATAATGTAAGTATAGAAATTTTGTTTGATTATGCAGTACAGTGAATTTACTTCGTGGAACCATATTCATGTGGAATTCCAAAATTTGTACTTAAGAATGGAATAAAACAGAGTCATGTTTCACACACGAAGAGATTGGCTTATTCTTGTTCATGCTACTCTGAAAACATTGTTGTCCCAGTCACATTACTTGTAATACAGGTTTTTGAGCTTACTAGAAAAATACTTTTTTGGTTAGTTTTGCTGACTGAATATAGTTTGCTTTTTCTCTTTAGTTGTTGTATAATGTTGCTTGATGCATATTGAAATATTCTGTTACAGTTGTTTAAATCTGGATTGTAAAATTATTTTTGAAACCTCCTCTGGGCCAGGCGTAGTGGTGCATGCCTGTGATCCCAGCACTCAGGAGGCTGAGGCAGGAGGATCATTCCAAGTTCGAGACCAGCCTGGGCTGCAAAGTGAGCTCAAGGCCAGCCTGAACTGCATAGTGAGACCCTGTCTCAAAAAGACCAAGAAAGCCTCCCCTGAAAAGGACATGTCTAGATACAATTTCCTGTTGAGTGCTATGATAATATATTAAGAGCATATGGGATTCACAGCATAATATTCAAAGGAATGTTAAATCACCAAAATAACATTTGTATTGTAGAGTCTGTATATTCTTAGATAAAATCAATTTCAATTTTTAAAAATTCTTGGAGGCATTTTATTTTTCATGGTTAAAGTAAGATTTCCCTTTATCCATATTTATAACTATTTTCATTTATCTTTGAGGGCCTTAGCTTTTGGAGAACACTTGATTCTTGAAGCATCCTGAGAATGGGATAATATTCCAGAATATAACAAGAATAGCAGTTCTCTACTCATTTCCTTATAGGCATAATTAAAACCTCAGAATTAAAGCCTTCAAAATTTATTAGTTCAGAAAGATGCCTTTTTTCTTAGCTCTGTGGTAAAGGTAGTTTTTTTGTTGTTGTTTTGTTTTGTTTGGTTTGGTTTTTCTCCGGTACCAGGAACCGAACTCACGACCTTGCGCTTGCCAGGCAGGTGCTTTGCCACTGAGCTAAATCCCCAGCCCCTAAGGTAGTTTTCAAGATTGGCGTGGGTTGAAGTACTGTTTTTTTATGGTGGTATCTACTTGTATGTTTACTTTCTCACTGCACATTTAAGCACAGTTAGATTTTTGAAGTTTAGATACAATAGTTGAAGTTTATTTGCATATGTAGGTTGGTGTATTAGGTAAGAGTTTATTAAATGGTTCACACTTCATTTGTCTTGGGAGGGTTATGAAGCTATTTCGAAAGAGATACAATCTTTCTTCTTTCCTTTTTTTTTTTTGCTAGAATTTTCTTCCTCTAATTTACTAATTTATCCTAGATATTAGCATGCAGAAATATAAATTATCTTAGTAACTGTTGTCACTAATCAGTGACTTTCTTACTCAAGCTCCTAGACCAATGGTGGCAAACCTATGGCACGAGTGCCACAGCAGACTGTTTGTTATTGCTGCAAGCTCTAAAAGGTTCACCAGCACACATCACACATAGTTTTACTATGTTCTGTTCTCCCGTGTTTTGTTTTGTTTTACCTTTTCTGTTACTCCCTATAGGGGGTTTTTCCACTTGGTAGTAAAAAACTTTGTTTCCCTGTTACGCGCTTTTACACTTCAAGCTTTCCCTTGTATTGGTTTCCTTCATTTAATGTCTTACTTTCACATAACTCAAGAATTCAAATTGCAGTTTTTCCAGAAATCATTCTGTAATGGGCTCACCGTTCCTTTGTCTTCCGCACACTTCTTGTTTAGTGTTTGCCATAGTATACTGCAGTTCTCTGTTAATTTGTCTTTGTTTCCCTATAGAACTGTACTGTCTAGTACTTTCGGCGCTAGCCACAAATGACTTTTTAAATTAAGTAATATTAAAATTGTAGCTCTTCAGTTGCACAAAGTCACATTTCAAACGCTCAATGGCTACACGCTGCTGATGCCTGCTATGTTGAACAGTGTAGATTAGAATGTTTCCATCGCTGCAGAAAATTACATTAGACGATGCTGCTTTATGTGTTACACTTACTGAAAAGTAGGACTGTATTTATTTTGATACTGCCCATACCAAGCATAGTGCTTAGTATATAAAGATACTTGCTCAATGCATAGTTTTTCAATGAAGCTAAGTAAAACAGTGGAACAGTGGAAAAGATGAAATAGGGAAATGTGCTAGATAACTCATTACTAATATTTCTGAGATATTTCACTCTTATTACTTTGCATAGGACTTTTCAATATGAAGTCATTTCCGGTATATTGAGTTTTTAAACCATAGAAGTAATAGATGTCTCAGTTGCAAAAATGTTGAAGAAAAATACAAAAGATATAAAATGCAGTTTGAAAGCTCACATTTACAACTTTATTCTTAATGGTTTGGTGTGTCTTTTCAGGTGTACTAGTGACTGTATACCTGCAGATGTGATTTATTGTCTTTGTTTTTAATGAATGTGTATTTTACAGCTTACTTATTTTGCCTATGGTGATATATTCAAAAGAAAAGGAAAAAAAAATAGAGTTTCCAGTCCATCCAAAACCCTAAGTACCTTCTCAGATGCTGCATAAGGACTCAGCACCTATCTGACTTCTTACCAAAGATTTTGTATAATATAAAGCATTTGTAGCACAAGCTATCTGATTATGTAACATGTATAAATGTACCAATAGACGTTCCTATTTGGTATGTAAGCTTTATGTAGTACCATACAAGTTAACATTTTCCTTTGTACTGGAGCAAAAATATAAGTGTAAATAAACAATAAAGTGCCACTTTCCATTTTTTTGTATATTACATATTATTGAAAGTTTTATCTCTATGCAGTCCAGGATGGAACTTAAAAGTGATGATATTTTAGTCATAGTTATAGCATAGGTAGCTTGTGACTTTTTATGGCTACCTTCTACTGTGGTTAAAAATAGTATTAGCATCAAGTCTTAGCGTCTACAGCATACAGTATGTTAAAGATACATAATAAATGTAAAGAACGTTTAATACTGGAATATACTTAACAGATGAAAATTTATCAGGATAGATCTGGTGCCCAGAGAAAAAGAATGGAGGTTTGAGTTATTGTTGCTGTTTGGTGTTAGGTAAAAGTGCCTGTGTGAAGAGATGAGTTTTAAAAGTGCATGTCTGAATCCAGGGCACTGGTTTACAATTTTCTTTTCTTTCTTCTTGAAATTCTTAAAATCAACAGATGGCTGTGACTTACTGTATCTAGCCAGATAAAGAGAAAGGTAGTAAAAAAAAAAAACTCAGAATGGATAATTTATGTTCTGTTGGCTTGGAATAATACAGCTGCTAAGTTGAAGTTGCTCTTCTAATTACATTTTATAATATGATGCAAGTTTCACTAAGACCCTTGCTTTATGACACCCTTTAGTATCTTGATAATTTTTTTCCTATAGTACATCTAGGCCAAAAGAAATTCTGCTAAGTATTTAGGCCAGATCATTTATAGTAAGTAGTTGACATGGTATCTGACAACTGCTATTGTGTTTTCCAAGATTTAAAATAATCTGGTGGCACCCTTGTGTGTTCCCTGTGGTACTTTTGAGAATTTATGCCCTGGGTTTTATACATAAAACATTAAATATTCTCTTTCAGAAAAATACATATAAGTGATCTGCTTCAATTATGAGTGTGGAATATATGTATTCATTAAATTGAAAATTAACATAGTACTACAAATACATCTGTGAACCAGAGAAAATATAGAAGCAAGTAAAATTACCTTTTAAAATACTATCAGAGAGCCAGGCGTGATGGCATTACGCCTGTAATCCGAGCACTTGGGAGGCAGAGGCAGGAGGATCATTGCAAGTTTGGGGCCAGCCTGGGCTACAAAGTGAGTTCAAGACCCCCTGAACTGCATAGTGACACCTTGTGTCAAAAAGACAAAAAAAAAAACCAAATCTCTCAGAGACTTTATGTGGCAACTTATTTATTTTTAATCGTCTGAAGTCTCTCATAAAAATAGAAAAGCTAGGTTATAAAACCAAAACTCATGAAAATTTTGCAACAAACAATTTTTTTGCATCTTTGGTGACTTGGTAAAAGGAACCCCAAAATACAGGCAGATGAGAACTAACAAAAGGATGACATCAGTTTTTGTGGATAAAAATGTAGAAAGACACATTGTGTGATGGAGCGGGAGTAGAAACACTTGAAGTACCCAGTAGGTATTCATTGGTAAGTACAGTTAGCCAGTTTGAGATAGATTTTGTCAACCACATTAGGTTGCAAAAGGGACCTGTGATAAGACTAAAGTGACAGGAGCAGGCTAGATCTGTTAACTTTTGAGAATGACCTATTAGTGTTTCCTTTTGGACTCTCACAAGGAGAGAAATCAGAACAGAATAGGACATGAGCATCAGAGACATTGGGAAAATAAAGTGCATATAGAAGTGGAAGAGAGGGATGGGGCCAAAAAAAATCTCAGAAAACAAGTTGTGTTTTCAAGCTCAATGTGAAAACAGAAGAGGGAACTTACATGAAATTAGAGATGATATCTTTTAAAAACCTATATCCTAATATTTCAGGAATATTAAATTCATAAGAAGTCTTCTAGGAATATGGTTGGGAGCATTTGTACCAATTTTGAGTTCTGTCCACAGTGTTTGTTCTGAGTTATTTAATAATGTCAGAATTTAACTTTTTTCTCAATCTATTTAGATGGTGTCTGAGACATTTTTCCTAAGTAAATGAGATGTTCTCCAATGAAGTCTAGATTTTTTTGTTTTACCTTTCATATTTAAATTTAATCCATCCAGAATTTATTTTTATATATGGTTAAGGAACCCAGTTTCCTTTACTCTCTTCTTTAGTCAAATCATTAACATGATGTATCAGTTTGTTCTACTTTTAACTAATCAATAGTGCTAGTTCTCCCAGCTATGTTTTTTTTGGTTTTTCTCCGGTACCGGGAACCGAACTCACGACCTTGCGCTTGCCAGGTGGATGCTTTTGCCACTGAGCTAAATCCCCAGCCTCATTTTTTGTTTGTTTGTTTGTTTGTTTTGTTTTGTTTTTTGTTTTTTGTTTTTTTTTTGTCTCCCAGCTATGTTGTCAACATGTTTATTTGCATAGGTTTGTGTCTTCTGTCTCTGTTCTATTATTTTTATGTGTTTGTGCTGTGCCAATGTGTTTTTAAAATTCCTATGCCTTTATGTTCAATACTTATGTCTTGCTGTTAACCTTGGTTTTCATAAATGGCTTAACCATTTTGCTCTATGATAAATTCAGAATATTCTAGAAAGGAGACTCCTCCAACAAAAAAAGTATTGAATTTACTAGTGCAGTCACACTGCCTTGATTACTATTGGGGAAAAATATCATAGGTTTATGATATTCTTTCTATCTATGAATTTATATTCTGAGGTCTTTTGTACTTTCTCTCCGTTTTATATTTTTTAACATTAGACTTGTAAGTTTGTAGTCAGAGTTGTAAATGGTATTTTTTAAGATTGTACTTTACAGTGCTTCTGCTAAACTGAAAGATAGTTACCCTTTTAAATTGGCTTTTTATGTCTATCAAGGTTGCTTAACTTTCTTAGAGGGGGATTTTCTTGTGTTTTCATGTATATATACATATGATTTGGAAATGACAGTTTTGAAAGTTTGTAATTTTTATGGCTTGCATTTCTTTTCTGCTCACTGGTACTTCTGATGCACTGTTGAAAAGAAATGTTAATAGTAATCTGTCTCTTGTTACTTACCTTACAGGGAAAGTTTTAAGTTGTTACCATTAGATACGATGTTTGATAAGGGAATTTTTGAGGTATATTTTATTAGGGTAAAGTATGCTACTTTTTAGTATATTTTTTCTCTGCAAAACTCTTCTCATTTTTAAGAGTGCTTACCATGTGTATTTTTCACTTATATGTCAGAGATTTGTCAATTTTATGAGGAATCAACTTTTAGCTTACTGTGGGTAATTTTTAAATTTGTTTCTGTTTTGTGTTCGTCACTAATCTTCGGTGCTTTTACTTTACTTTCTAAGGTCTGTTTATTTTAATGTCCCTTGATCTTAAGTGTATTTAGATTTTGCAAAGTTTTTCTTTTTGCCTTTTTATTGCTGACTGCCCCTTTTTTTCCGTACTCATTCTTTTTTTGTTTGGTCTTGGTACTGGGCATTGAACTGAGGACCCTTGCACCAAGCTACATTCCCAGCCCTTTTTATTTTTTAATTTGAGATGGAATCTCACTAAATTACCTAGGCTGGACTCAAATTTGTGCCCTTCCTGCCTCAGCCTCTCGTAGTGCTTGGATTACAGACATACAGTGCCACCCAGTATGATTACAGAATGTGGTTACTAGAATACCAATTATTTGTTTATGTGCTTAAAATATTTGCTCAGTTTCCCTTTATTCCTGTCAGGCTCCGCAGTATATTTAAACTACTTTGTTCACTATTGTATTTCTATTCAAAAGTAGTATCTGGCATATAGTAGATAATAAATATTTGAATCCCTATCTCATGCAGCAGTTTTGTTTCTGAGTGGAGCATTTTGTTTTTTTAATAGTTTGATATACTAAGAAATACATGCACACATACACATATTTTTCAAGCTCTTGGTTAAAATTTTACTTCCTAAGGGAAATGATTATTCTGTTTACATAATCTTGTTTGTTGTAATTTTGAGAAGTAATGATAAGTTTTTGTTTTTTTTTTTATCATTATCTACAACTCTGTAGGTTTGGTGGCTCTTTTCTTTCCTATTTCCTTTTTTTCTTCCCTCCCTTTTCCTTCTGTTTCATTTTTCTTTCTACTTTCTTTGTTACCATTTCCCTTCTAGTTAAGGAACTAAAAACATTTTTTTCCTGATGGTTTTTTTTTTTTTTGCCTTTTTGAGACAAGGTCTCGCTGTGCAGTTTAAGCTGGCCTTGAGCTGACTTTATAGCCCAGGCTGGCCTCGAACTTGGAACGATCCTCTGCCTCAGCTTCCCAAGTGCTAAGATTACAGGCGTGCGCCACCATGCCAGTTCCTTAACACATATCTTATGGTACTTTTAGTATTTTTTTGTGTCTGAAAAGTTTATTTCATCTCCATTTTCAAAGATTGCTGAGTTAAGAAATTTATAGTTAACAATTTTCCTTTTAGAATTTTAAAGATGATGCTTCCATGTCTTCAGAATGATTTCTTTTGAAAAATCTGTTGTACATATGTTTTTTTCTCTTTGGCCTTTATTAAGAATTTAAAAATTTGTCCTTGTTTTAGTTAGGGGATATATATCTATATTTTTTTCATTTGATAGTTTTGATTTTGATCTGTCTTGGTCTAATTTTTTCATCACTATTGTTTGGGGTTTGTTGTATTTCTTGAAGTTGTGTTCCTTATAGTTTTTAACAAATTTGGGGATTTTTTTTTTGTCCTTTGCTTCTTTATATGTTTTTTTTCTGTATTTGCTGTTCTCTGGCAGTTCCAATTGCACATACTTGTGAGTGCCTTGAAGTTGTACCCAGCTTACAGATGCTTTATTTTTTCTCTTCTAATTTTTTTGGTTTTTGTTCTTTTCCGGTACCAGGAATTGAACTCATGACCTTGCACTTGCCAGGCAGGCGCTGTGCCGCTGAGCGAAATCCCTAGCCCCTCTCTTCATTTTTTTAACGATACCTGTTGTTATGATTTCAAGTTTGCTTATCTTTTCAGTATGCCAGTCTTCCCGTGTTTTAAATATGAAGCCTAATTATAACTTTTAAGGTCATTGTCTACTATCCTTTTGTATAAGTTTTGTGTCATTCTGTGTGTGTTCTCTTGATTTTTGTAGTTTTTTCCCTGCTACCTTTTATCTGTTATATTTTATTGCTTTGAATAGCAGATGATTTTAGTTTAAGTACATATTCTTGGGATTTTTATTGTAATATACAGAGTCCACGAAAATAATGTATACTTCAGGAAAAGAAAAATAATTAATATTTGGAAACTAATAGCCACCACTTTGAGCATCTCTTGTAATTGTAGAGGCCAAAAGCAACTTGTATTAATCTCATGATGTCTCAATAAATTTAGTATTAAAATGTTTATACAGTTTGGTTTTCCTGAAGTATGTATACATTTTTTGGTGGACTGTATATATTTATTTCTGTTAATTCTTGAGATTTGTGGGGGTTTAATTAAGTTACTTAGAAAGTATTTGATCTACTTGATCTTTTTGAGATTTCCTTTTTTTTTTTTGGTACATGTGCATTTTTAGTACATGTTTGTAGTATGTAATGATTACATTCATTGTGGAGAGTTGTTACATGTACATAACACATCCTAAATTCTTTCTACATCCCCTTCCTCGCTGCTCCCTGTCCCATCACTCTATCTCTCAATCCTTTTCCCATTGAATAACCTTTATATTAGGGCTCATTTTTCTTCAACTACTGAAGCAGTACTTTTCTGAGTATGTTATCTGAGTACCTATAGGAAGGAGCCTAAATAATTCCCAGCCCTGTGAGTTGTTCCTGTGTTTCTTTCAGGTGTTTTATCCTAATTGCCTCCCTCAAGATTTCCTAGAGTCTAATAGATAGCTCCATAAGTTCAGTGGTCAGTCATGTCCCTGTCTAAGGTAATAGTGTTACAATTAACATTCCTTACTTTAAAAATCTGAGTTAGCTGGCATTGTTGTGCGTGCCTGTTATCCCAGGATTCAGGCAGGAAGTTGAGGCAGGAGGATTGTGAGTTTGAGTCCAGCCTGGACAAAATTATAAGAACCTGTCTCAGAAAATCAGAACCAAAATAAAATACTGTGTTGTTCAGCATAGAATAGTATTATATCCTTACTGTTTAATGTGGCTTAATAAATTAGAGTTGTAAAGTGTTAATGAAAATATGAAGATACTTTTTCAATTTAAAAAAAAGGGGAAAAAATTTTTAATTTAGGGCCAGAAATATGAAAGATGCTTGGGGTGTGTGAAATTTTAAATCTTTTCTGCCAGGACAAAGGGACTGTGATAAAGTTAAAAGAATGATTGCTAAAGAATTTTGAGTTTGAGTCATTATTCTCACTTCTATCTATATTACTTTGGGCTAGATAGTCTTTGCTCTATGTTCATTGTATTTAAGAGGTCTTTTAAAAATCAGGGACTGACTTTGCAAAAGCATTTCTGCTAACAAATATAGAAGGAATGAGAAAAATAGAAAATCACCATTAGAATGCCACAGTATCCATGGATGAATGCTATAGTTACTGGGCAGAAGTTCAAGAACAAGTAGATATTTGCATGCTCTCAAAGTACTTCTCCAAAACATTATTTCAAAACAGAAGAATATTTATGTTGGAAAAAGTATGGCAAATATGCCACCTTAACCAAGATCAAAGTATCACCTAGAATAAGGTATATTAATACATTGCTCACATATTGGAATATATGTACATCACATATGATTCATTTGAGGTTGTAGCACATTTGTGGTGGTGTTATATTAAAAACATATAATCTCAGTTTGATTCTGAGAAAATATCAGACATCAAAATTACAAGACATTCTCTAGTGTATTTAGCAAGACATTAGTGCTGTGAAAACAGGTATAAAGTGTCAATTGAGAAAAGATAAAGGAAACTGAATGTAAATGGTTGAGGGAAGGGGTAATTTTAAGTAAGGGAAATAAAAGTAATTGAATACTTGAGGTTATAAAAGTTAATAATGGGGCCAGGGATGTAGCTCAGTGGCACAGCACCTGCCTGGCAAACGCAAGGACCTGAGTTCGATTACCAACGTGGCACACAAAAAAAGTTAATAAGGCTTGAGGTGGTAGCTCAGAGGCAGTGTGTTTCCCTAGCATGCACAAGTGCCTGTGTTCATCCAGCAGTGGGGGGGGCTTCATTGTTTATGACACTGCATATGTCTCTTAAGTGCTATTTTCCGATAATTTGTTTACTAAAATCTTTATTTTTCTCTTTATTATTTAGTTTGATAAACTGTCCCTCTAATGGGATAGTGCTTATTTGAGCACAACAAATAGAACACTTAGATTAATTTCTTCCCAAGGATTATACTTACTCCAGAGTTATCCCTACTTTTTATAAATTCAGTTGTTCAGTTTTAGGAAGTGCAGCTTGAATCAAACTTTGTTTCTCCTAGATGACATTAGCATGTATGAGGTCCTTAGACTTAATGTTGAATACTCAAGAAAGCAAGGGATTATACAAGGAGCAGATAGCCAGAGTTTTAAACATATTGTTTTAAGATGTTTCATGATGGCCAGGTAAGCTGTGTTTTTGCATTTTCTGGAAAAGTGCACAGGTTTATAGAGATCTCTGCTTTCTGTTCTTTAGTGAAATCTAAAAGATGATTCTGGGGTTGGGTAATAGTGAAGAGTTGAACAGGGAGTCATAATGTTGAAACTGGACGTTCAGATCTTTATAGCATGATTTCCTTATTTTTCAAAGAGCAGAAGAATTCCATCGTTTATCATGTTCTGGTTGGACTCCTTTCTTATCGTTTGCTGGAGTTTGAACTTCAGAACTATGGTGTCAACCCTGCTGTAATATCTCAGGGGAGCTCCTAGTGTGGGGCTGGTGCCATGGCTCACCCTCCAACCTTTCCTTCTTCACTTCAGCCTCCAGCTCTGAGCTTTCAAATCCCCAAAGTAGCAAATGTTGAAAGAACTTGCGCAGGTAAGTATGCTGTGGGAAAAGCTGGGGGAAACGACGGTACGGTCATCAATATTTTGAGGGTGGATGTTGGGCCATTTACGAGTGAGTTGTTAGTTTAGAAATAATAATTTTCTTATAAATTATTTTCTTCATAAAAATTGTCTCATAAATAATTACATAAAAGTCTAGTGTTGTGAAAATATTTTTAAGTTGAAGAATAATATCATAATATAGAGAAATTTTTTTTTATAAAAACTTTGTGTTCTCCGCAGAGTGTAGCAGGACCAGAAAACTCATGTTTAGAAAAGAAACTAAGAAAAAAGTGAGGGAAGGCCTATATCCATAGAATGCAACTTTGCCAAATGTAACATGATCTCAGAAGGATCAAGTTAAAAGCTGCTACTTTTTTCTTGAGGTTTTAGGCAAGTAGTTAAATGTTTTGGATTTCTATAGGAATAGAAACCTGCAGTATCTTTGAAGGCTTGACAGGAGGACTAGGGGACATTTCTGCTAACTTACAGGTTTAAAGCTAACAAAAACAAGTATAGACACAGTGCAGGCACAATATGTGGTGTACAGACAGCAGTATTTGTTGATTGAATATATTCACCAAATTGTGTGTGTGTGAGAGAGGGGGAGAGGGAGGGAGGGAGAGAGAGAGAGAGAGAGAGAGAGAGAGAACACATGACAGATTGATTGCCGAAGGCCTTGTCATTTTCTGTTTGTTTTCCTTGTACCAAAAACTGTGATCTAGTGTTACAGATTCTTTTTGTCTTAAGATGTGATTTTTAGAAATAATTTTGTGTGAATGCACCTTGGGTCTTCCTTACCTTTCCAACTGTTTCTACCTCTTAAGGCTCTTGCTTTTCAGAAAGTGTTTGAAAATTATTTCCTTAACTTGTCCAGGTATATTCTATATAATTCATGTTCATGTGATGTGTAGGTTCTTTTGCACATAACAAGATGTTTGAAATCAAATTCAGGAAAAACAGGTTTTTGATGCAGCTTATGAGAGGTAACATCAGAGAATGTGTGAGGTTTACAGAAATTAGAGCACCCACTATTTCAGGTGTGAGCAAAGATCTTACATATAAAGAATCCTCAGTTTATCTCCCACTTTCTTAAAGTCATAGTTATTTTAAATTTACTTAGATCCTTCATCAAAGTAACAACATAGATCAGTTTTTTTCTGTACATGTTGAAAATCCCTTCTCCCCTTCCTTTTTATTAGACCAGTCCTCCCCACCTTTTAAGGATTAACTGAAAAACACTCACTTTCATTGAGTATTTCCTTTATGCTTAGAGGATTTGTTTCATATCCTACGCTTAGAAGTTTTTTACTGTTACATCTCTTTTATTTATATTTTGCAATTTTATGTCCTAATATTTAAGGGAAAATTACTTCTTTCTTTAATTTTGTTCTCTATTATGTGAATTTTATTTTATTTTTTTTGCAGTACTGGGGATTGAACTCAGAACCTTGCGCTTGCCAGGAGGCGCTGTGCCACTGAGCTAAACCCCCAGCCCTCTATAATGTGAATTTTCATCTGTAATTATGGTGTATGAGTGTTAACTCTTTTTTCCTATGGGTTAAGACTTTGAACGCTTTGAGCTTTGGTTTTAGAATGGTGCAGCCTACCTTTTAAAGCTTATCTGTTGGTGATTCAAATTTGAATCTGTATGAGGCTTATTGCTGCATCTATTAGGATTATGGAAAACAACAAAATCCATGTATCCAAATTGAAGCATAAAGGGCATACTCCTAGATCAAAACCAAATTGACAAGTGGCATTTATAGATGTTTTAGTAATCCTTTCTATGGAATGTGTAGATTTTTGCATGTTAAGGGATGTGGTATCCATGGTTTTGGGGGTTGCATCTAAATAAAGCTGCTTCAGACACCAAAGTACAGAAGAGTGATGATGACTGTCCCTGCTCCCTCCATTTTGCCCGACTTACAGAGTTTTAGGGTTTTTTCATTGTTTTGATTTAGGATTTGTTTGGGGAGGGGTGTTAAAAATAAGCTCTTGAGAAATACACAAAATATTTCTGTAATTCTTGAAAAGTACTCTGTGGCAGGCTACTTTCTGAAAATAATGATTAAGGAAATGTTTGTACAGGCCCTAGTTTTCCGCTAAAGAACCTCCCAATTGGAGTTGTATTTCTTGTGCATCTCTACCTGTTAGCTGCCTTCAGTAGTCATTAAGGCTTTCTGTTGATTATTTATTGGGCTTTTTGTATTTTCCAAAACTGCTATAGGAGTTGCTTTTATTTATTTTTATGCTCTTGATTTGATGATTAGAAATTTTAGATTTTTAAAATCTAAACCCTCCCAAAAGATCTTAAACCTTCACTTTTTTTAGATCTGTCGTAGGCAAATTCATGAACTATTCACTGTACTTGTATCATATTAGAAATAACAAGCCCCAGAGTGATCTAGGACCAGGAGGAGTTTGGGTAATATGTTTCTTATACAAAAGGAGATCACTTGGGGTTTTCTTTTTGTTTTTTTGTTTTTTGTTCTTTTTTTTTTGTCTGTTTGTTTTTGCTTTGTTTTTGAGACAAGGTCTTGGTATGTAGTGCAGGTTGGCCTTGAGTTTACTAGTTAGCCCAGGCTGGCCTCAAAGTCATGGCGATGCTTCTGCCTCAGCCTCCTGAGTACCGGCAATTGTTCTTTTCTAAAGATTTTCAGTTATTAAAATCTTTATTGAGAAGGTAGAATTTTTTTATTTTCTGTTTGTGAGCTTTTTTCTCTTTAAATTCATTGCTTTTTTAAAAAGTCTTTTTGAGGAATTAAATAAGTTTAAAATTATTTGTAATGGTTGTAAGTTAGGAAAAGGCTCTCAAAACTTCTTGGGTTATATAGTGTTTTCAGGTTGTAGCAATATACTGTTTAATATAGGCATATTCTAGTTCCATAGAATTTGGGCAGTCTTCCAGTTAGATTTGCCTATCCTGTTTTTCCCTCTAAAGGGCATTTGTAAAAATGCTAGATTATCTTTGGATATTATGACTTCTCACGATTACTTTCAAACATTAATTCACTGATTACCTCTTGGTAAAGTCAGATACATGTTAAGTACACTGGGCTATAAGTTTTATTAGTTAGCTTCTACCTACTTTGTAGATAAGTGAGAAATTATGCATATATGTTTATGAAGTGTGCTGATATTGAAAATGGAATTGGGAAGGAAAGTTAGAAGTTAAAATGTGTTTTAGCCATCAGAGTAAATTACTAAAATCTCCACTAGAAGAACTTTAAGAAAGGGACAGTGTGTTTCTTGCTTCTCAGGCACGGTCTGACCTTCAGTTGGCATGCTATCCCTTAGAATGCAAAGTGAATACAAACTCCAGCCAGGAATGGAAATCTGGTGCCACTGAAGCAGTGAAACCTCGTAATACAGATACTTTTAATGTTTTTGATATAACTGATTTTATAATAAAATACTTGTATCAGTATGTCAGCAGTAAAACTGCTGTCTCCGTTAAGGAGATAATCCAAAACAAAAAGTTGTTAATGGGGATTTTCCCTTTCTAAAAAAATCGAGTTTGTAGATGTATCATGCTTATTTAATGCTGCATTGTCTCTTTTACTGGCTTTGTAATGAAATGTAGAATTTGGTTATTATCATCCTAATCCCTTGGAGCATTAAATTATGTTCACTATATTTAGAAAGTCCTAAAAATGTTCATTTGGTATGTGGAAATAGGATGTGTATAATTTTTAAATGTTTCTACTTAACCTGAAGCCTTCCTTTAGTTAATTGCTCTGTGTGTGTGTGTATGTGTGTGTGTATGTGTTTGTGTGTTTGTTGCCTGGACTCGAATCCAAGGCCTTCCATGTGATGGGCATGCAACCTTTTTTTTTTAAATGTAATACAAGTAGATGTTCACAAAGAAATTACAAAAAAGCACTCTTCTATGAAAAAATAAAATATAAAATAGAGAGTAACAATAGTTAATACACTGTGCATCATAATCTTAAAAGAGTGGTCAAGATGTTACTCAGAATGAGTCATAGGTAAATGATTTTTAATTCACATAATTTTTTTAAAAAGCACAATCTTGTTCTAAAGTTAACTATCTCTAAAATAAGAATGACCACTCTTGTAGAGGCTGGCTCTTTTTTTTATAACTGTAGTCAGTACATTCTCTTTCTTCTGCTGATGTGATGTTTTTCTGTCACACACACACAGATACTTGATTATGGCATAAAGTACTTACCAGTATTTCTCACAAAATAAGGGTTTTTTTTATTCTTTCTGCTTTTCACTCAGGAAAAAACACAGAATAAGCTATAAGTTGTATGTTTTGATTGTCAGTGTACTACAGTGCTTAAAAGGAGCTCTAATAGACCATCTGGGATCAGTACCCATCGCTGCACTTATGTACATAACCTTGGGCAAGTTTCCCAACCTCTGTAGCCTTTAGCTTTCTCAGGGATAGTTTATTTTGACCTCATAGCATTGTGATGATTACACAGGTAAATTTTAACCACTTAGCAGTCTCATTACTACAGGATGACCAAAAATTGCATATTTTTAAAAATTAACTTTTATAATATAACAGGAAATATGAAAATGACAGTTTCATCAAACTCACTCACTACAGGAGTTGACTGGTGGAAATGACACCTGCCCTAGCAATGGTAGGGATAGTCAGTATAGATATAAACAAACACACTGCCTGAATGATGCTTGGGGTAAACTGTTAAGTGGTTAAAACATTTAGAATATTACCTGGTGCATGACCAGTAAAAGTAATTTTTATTATTGTATAGCTGTAACTATGATAGAGTATTTTTAGTGACTGTGCACATCAGGAGTTTGAACTCATTATGGAAGTTTCAAAGCAAAATGAGAGAAAAGGTACTCTAAGGAACTGTATCAGCATATGCAAAGGCCCTGAGGCGGGGGAGAGAGGGCTTGTTAGAGTAACTGAAGGTATGGCAAGAGTTTATTGCTTTGAAGAGGGACACCTATGAGTACAGAAGTCAGAGTAATTACATAGGACCTTCTAAGGTTTACTGATTCTGTAATGCTGTTGAATAATTTTGATCTGCAGATCCACAAAGATAGGAAGTTTTTATTTAAGGAAGTAAATCACTTCGATGTGGGAGAATAGATTTAAAGGGAATAAAGCATAGATTAATAAAAACCTTATTTGGTGGCTGAAGTGGCTGATGCTAATAAAGGACAAAAGAGATGGAAAGCCATTGAGGAGGTGAGTCCTGTTTAAGCGTTTGATTAGCTTGGGTTAGCTGTTGAAGATCACAGAAGTTGCAGTAACGTTTTAGTGGAGGAAAGTCTGTTTCCCTGCATGTGTGCTGTTCTCTAGCCTCGCATGCAGTCCCTCCTTACTTCTCATCTGGCACTGCTGGCCTATTTCTCCTTGGGTTAGCCCCCTCAAAAGTTTTCTTGTTTCCTAGGCTTTCTCTCATTTGTGAACCCTTGCATATATTTTCTTTTACGCCAGTTTGCTCCCTCCTATTTCACACATTGCTTCCTTCTCCCTGCCTTTCCTCCCTCCCTTGCTGTCTCCTCTTCCTCCCCCTCTTCTGTCCATACATTACTTCTTTGATAGTAGAACTTTTCACTGCTTCCCTCAAAGTTAGATGTTTCCTTATTTGGGTTCTCTAGAGACTATACAAAAGTTTCATATTGTATTTGTTTATTTACAGGTTTGTCTCTTCCCTAGACAGTGAGCTTGTTCAAGACTGGAGTTATTATTCATTGCTTTCATGAGCAAAATTTTCTGCATAATTCCTGTAGTAAACCTTCAGTAGTGTTCACTGAAATAGGAGAGATTAGTTACTAAGCTTAAAACAAAAAACACCTAGTCCATAGTTTAAACTGTGGTGAGGACCGGAAGAATGCCAATAAAAGACAAATGTAAATGCCACTGTGAAAAACCATAAGATTTGGTGGATGTGCCGAAAAAGAAAATAACTCAGCAAATCAGTTTCACATATTAGTTTATTACATTGTATTTCCCAAGAGGAAATGTTAGACAACTCTTCACAATATGCTGCTAGAACTTTGAGTTAGGAATAGAGAAAGATTTTGAAGTTAATCGATCTGTGCTATCAGGAAGAGAACACTCTGCTATGGGATGTGTTTGAAGCAAATAGGATTCCATGTCTAGCATTCCATGTCTAGGATTCCTAGCATAGCATTTGCTAGGGTTCTAGATAATAAAAGTTTTCACATGTTCTCTGTAGTGGCTTTGCTGAAACACATTTGTGCTTGATTAAATATTGTCTGCCCTTGGACAATATCTGTGTCTGTTTTCACCCTTTCCTGTTGATAGTTATACATATATGTATTTCAAGTTACATTTAAAAGGTGTCATAGTTTTATTTCCTTGACCATTTAAAAAGCTCCAGGCTGTGCCTTCTTCCTGTTTCTTTTATTTCTGTATTAAGGGCTACTTCACTGTCTCTGAAGTTGATTAGATTATCTCAAATTTGGAATTTTTGCAGATTCTTTTTCTGTAGTTATTCTGACTACTGCATTTGGCATTGAAATACTTCAAGTGTTGAGAATATTGTGCCGTGGGAATTTATAGTTCGTCCAAACTAAATAATGAAGAAAGAGTAAACTAATTTTGAGGCCACTCATTCTGGAATAGAGCTGATAGGATTAGTGGAAGCTCACTTGTCTAGGTACTTTTTAGAATATGTTGCTTGGTTCTTGTAGAGTTAAAAGAAAGATAAAATTTCTTGATCAGATATTTTAGACCTCTGAAAAAAAACTTAAGAGACATTGTTTTGAGTACATATATTTATCATTCTTTCTTGGAAAAATCTCAATCTCTGCTTGTTATAATCTGGTGTGAGAGTTAAGAGGTGGTTAGGTACCAAAGTATTTTTAAGGCTTTGGTAGGATATTTGCTTGGAAAAGCTGACAAATTATACACACCAGAGTAACAAACTTTTAGTCCTTTTTATTTTATGATAAGATTTCATAACAATATAAGAATAAAAGTTAATACACTCGGTATCATTATCTTCAAAGTACTTACTCAAACAAAAAAAAAAGATTCACTCGTACAAAAAACAAAACAAAACAAAACAAAACAGGTAATAGCACCAAAGTGTAATTTATCTAATTTAAAAAATTTCCATGTACTCAGATTGACTTTAACATGCATGGCATAATAGTAATTTCAAGTAGTATTGACATATCCTCTTTGAAATTGATAGAGATTAATTTTGAGGTACCCTAACTTTATTCTCTGCCGGAAGGAAAATATCAATACCCTTTTATGTACTACTACCATTTATTCATTGATTTATTCCATCATATCAGCCCTTCAAACTATGTCCTGTATCCAACCACTTGTCACTGCCTGTCTCTCAATTCTAAGCCATGTTCATCTGTCTCCTTCCTTTTCACCCATTTTTCTTCTTCCATGGTAATTATCTCCTTAGTGCATCCCTCAGGATGAACTAGAATCGGTTTTTAAAACTACATGCCAAATTATGTCATTTTTAAACTTCCCCCAAAGGCCTGTCTTGATTTTTCATCTTACTCAAAATAAAACCTGCAGTCCTTCAGGCTTGCAAGGTACTGCATGATGTGGGCCTTACCTGTACTGTATCTCTCACTTAAATTCGTAACATTCACTACTAAACTTATGCTATTTGCATTTTACCACAGAGGGTCTTGCTGTCTTCCTCTGAAGGAAGTGCTCTTTCTACTGGTATTTGCCTGGTTAGTTCATTTACTTTCCTGCTTGTTTTCTTTCCAATTTCACCATCCCTGGCTATATTGTTCTATGTAGAATAAAAGACAAATTTACCTTTATGAAAAGCTTGTTCTCTCTCTCCCTCTCGGGATCAGAATTCTTTTTTTCATCCTAGCGCCATCCTGGACAAGTCTCATATTTGAAGAGCAGAATATTCTCTTCTGACCTTTCTTTTTCATTGAAATTCTATAAGAATTCTCACTGCTAATGTAGTTCCTGTATAAGAGCAGGTGAGCCAAAGTGCATTCCTGTATATTCTCTCCTCCTCTTCTTTCCTTCTCCACTTCCCTGCCATACCCTTAAGTAAGGCTGGGGTACTCAGAAGAGGAACTTTGATTTGTTAGAGTTGTTTCATCTTGCGTGGTATTTAAGCAAGAAATTTTTATTCTGTGCAGTTTTCAGGTTTGGAATTCTAGGAGTCCATAATTGGTTTTAACGATGAATGTTTCACAAACATCGTTAAAAGAAGAGTTTACTTTACAGCCATTTGAGTTAATTCATATGTGTAAAAACTGATGTGAGATGCCCAGGTAGTGAGCTGAAATTTTATTGAATTATGTAAGTTTCATGTCATTTTTTAAACTTCCTTATTTCTTATATTTAGACCCATAAATTCTAAGGTGCTGTAAAGAGAAGTGTGTTCTTAATGTTTGCGAAATAAACTTTTATAATCTCACATGTATTAAGTCTCTGTAAATTTTAAAGTAATTTGGTTTTTGTGCCACTCTTTCTTTTCTGAAATTAAATTCACTGAAAAACCAATACCACCACCGCCGCCCGGCCCCAGCACTGCTAGGAAGTACATAGGATGGTAAATAGGTACGTAGGATTCTAGTATCAACTCACATTTAATATTAGACAATAGATACTATGAAGTTCACCGCGAAGTCCACTGCCCAAAGACGAAAAACATACAGCAAACTTTTCATTGACTTATCCATAGACTGTTATTAATATCTGCTTGAGCAGCTTGATCTCATACCTCATTAGGAAAGATAAATCAATTTCCTACAAATTTAATAGGGAACTTACCGTATAAAGCAGTTATTGAATCACATGGGTGATTTCAGCAAAGTTGACACATGGAATTTGGCCATTATGGTCTGCAACATGTTGGTTTACCATGTCCATTGGTAAATAATAGTGGTTACAGTATTTTATTTTGAAATGAGATGTAAAAGAAGTGGCTCACTTGTTACTTACAGCAGAAGAAAATATCCTTAATGATAATGGTTATACAGAACATACCAAATTTGGAATCTCAATCAATTTAATAAAAATAAAATGCCATGGAAAACATAATTTTAAAAGTAGATAGAGTGCTGACAGAGACACTGATGTTGAGGATACATGTTAAGATTTTTAATGATTGAATGTAAACTTTTAAATCTATGCATGGAAAAATTGTATGTGGGGTTATCATTTTCAAGACTATTATTTAGTTCCTTAGAAATAAGCAAAACTGTTGCATAAGATAGGCTTTACGATTTACTTCTTACTTTTAGGACTCAGAAACAAGCATCTAATCCTGTATTGCTATAGATTCGTGACTTTTACCCCTTAGTTGGTCTAGTTCTGGCTCTTAGTAGTGCTTCCCTTTCTCTGTTTTCATATAGTAGTGAGATACAGCTGAACATTTTTCAAAATATTATTCTTGATAAAGTAATATTTTTGTTTAGGTGACAAACAGCATGTTTGGTGCTTCAAGAAAGAAGTTTGTAGAGGGGGTCGACAGTGACTACCACGATGAAAACATGTACTACAGCCAGTCTTCTATGTTTCCACATCGGTCAGAAAAAGATGTAAGTTAATTATTTATGTTGCATTTACACAGCAGTATCTGTCTGTTTCTCCTTCCTTAAAAGTAGTAGTATATGATTCACAGGATACTGTCTATTCCTGAGTGACTGTGTATTAGACACAGCAGTAGGCCCTGAGGATACAAAGACAAAGAGCTTACATTCTAATGGGAAATGTAATGTCCTAGGATTTTTAAATTGGGATAATACTGTGGTAGGAAGTAATCAAAGCCATGAGTTATGTCTATATTTTTTGTTTATTTAACATGAGAAGTAACTTTTATATTAAATGTACATATAAAGAGCAGATCTGTACAAATTTAAAGATACAATGGCACGTTTCAGTAAAGTTTTCTTTTTATTGTGGAATCTTCTGACTATAACCCTAGACTTCAGATAGAGAGTATCTTTTTCTCTTCAGCTGTCATAATACCATAAAAAAAAAGTTGAACAACTGTATTGAAAATATAGTAGAAGAATAAATTATATGTTTTAAGAGGCTAGTAGGTAGTAACTGATTTGGCATACAGAGTTTAGAATACAGCCAAGTTATAATTAGAATATTTGTAAATTATTTTTAAATATATTCAGTTCAAATTTTATTAAGCTTCTTTAAATTATTTTATACCCTGTAGTTAAACTGGTTGCATATTCTCTTATTTTGTACCTGTTCATCTTTTTTCCTGCTTTCAAACTTTTACAAATTTTGCTGTCCCTAATTTTCCTATCTACATAACAATTTCCTCTAGCTATTAACCTGAGATTCGAACTAACGCAGTGATAATGTTTAAAGGTGTGTAGTAAATGCCCTCATTTTTGTTGAAAGATAATTATTAGTAAATCATTTCCCATTGTCTTTTTAGAATTTCACAAATTAACTTGACCTACATTTGTTAGGATTTTAGTGTTTTATTTTGTTTTTTTCTCCTGATTATTTTTATACGACTGTTTTATCATTTTGGAAATAAACTATCAAATTGTTTTATCAGAGGTATTTTTAAAGTGCATGTGAGGTTTTGTTTATCTTCTGAGCCTTAATAGGTTATAGTATACAGTAATGTCATTTAATTTTATGTTATCTTACTTGCCTTTCTAGCTGTTTGCTATTTGATGTTTGCTATTTTAATTATTTATGCCTGTCTTTAAGTGTTGATTTTATAGGTAAAAATTAAGGATAGATATTTGATAATATCATTGCCAAAATTATAAAAGTACAACTTCTATGTATTACTGTGATTGTATTATGAAAATTAAATTTGATAGAAAAATGGTAGTGAAATACCAAGTGTTGATTAAAAGCATTTACTTTTAAGTAGTAAGATATGAAGCTTTTAAACTGAAACCTGAAATATTGCATGTGTAGGAAATGAATAACAAATATCTGTCTTCCAGAAAAGCAGAAATAATATACATGCATTGAGTTTTTAAAACTACAGTTAGTTTGTATATACACTCAAACCCATACTTATGTTACTTGCCTACTTTTCCAATCTCGTTGTCACCAAACTGACAGAATGATTTATTTCCTAAAGCTTTTTTAAAAGATTAAGGTAATAAGACACAACTTAAGGGTTGGGGGGCCCCAAAGCAATGCGCTTACACATTTGGATCTACTTTATCTGTTTGCAAAACAGTTTCAGCCTTCCGTTTCTTCACTCTTACAATGGTGATAATATAGCAAGTTTATCATAATTGCTGCTGTTGCTATTACTTTGTAAAATAAAATAGCATGGAGAAACTACAAATTTTAGAAAGTATAGATAGAGAAAAGGAGAAAAATTAATCTTATCAGAAATAATTGACTAGTAGAAGTTTTATTTTCATTAAATATTTTTGTTTAGAAAAATGTTATGATCATTTAAATTTCTGAAACATACTGAAAAATTTTCCATCAGAAAGTTTGTACCTTATACCAGACTTTTCCTTTCTGCACCTTCAAAAATAGTATCAGCACTGGACAAAGAAGTTTATTGGGTTTTTTTTTTTAATTGTTTTTTTGTATATATAAAAATGCTAATTTCACACACACACAAAGTGTTGTGTCTTTTCCATATAGTTATTGGCCATTTGTGTTTTTTCCCCATGGTTGAGTACCCATTTTTTATGCCACTTCCCGTTTCTCTACTGCATCAATAGTCTTATTTGCTCATATTCTCCATATATTAAGTTTATGGGCTGTTTTCATTTGTTAAAACTATTTTGCTTTTCACCTTTAATTTATTTATGGCATTAGTAGTATACAAATATTTATCATTCTTATTAATGTGACTTTTCAGTCTTTTAGTTTGTAAAATTTTAATTGAATTTATTTTAAAGTGATATACAGAAACATAAAAATTGTACATTTTTAATGGTGTATCCTGTTATGTTTTGATATATGTATACATTGTATAATGTTAAATCAGATTAAACATATATATAGCTCCTCAAATATTTACCATTTCTTTTTTGAGTTTTTAAAAATTTTTTCAGTTTTTGAGATCATAATGGAAATACCTTTTCCAGTATCTTCCCTTATATTTTATTCCTCCCTTATGACTTAAATCCATCAGAAATATATTTGGTTTAAAGTGTGAATTATGAGGCACCATACATTTTTGCCTTCGTGAAGTTATCCAGTTGTCCCAATGCTATTTATGCTTTATTAGATCATAGATCAGAAAACTTTCCTTTAAAGGACCAGATAGTATCGAGGCTTTGTGGATTAAGAAGCAAAATTTGCAGACGTTATGTAACTGTTCATAGTGTAAAACTCACTCTTAGTTCAAACACCCTACAGAAACAGGGAGTATGCTGGGTTCAGTCTACAGGCAGTTCTTGCCTATTCTGCAGTACACAGTTCATTTATGGCTAATCGAAATACTCCCCTTAATGTACATTAGTATCTGATATAGTCTTGGGTCTGATTTTCTTCTATATCCAAACAACAGCAATTCTAATTGCTGTTAATTTTACCTTTATAGAATAAACATGATAGGTAAAGTCTTCATCCTCCTTTTCTGTGTGAAGGTGTTTCTGGCTATTGCATGCCAATACAAAATTGACCTCTATTTAGAAGGAAATCTGTTCTTAGGTCTGTTGCTCTTTATACTTTTTAGTGAGTAGAGTTTTATAGTTGCCATTTATAATATTTATTTTTACTGATCTGTAGAATGCTTTTGCATGCATTTATAACCAGCTGTCTTACAAAGCACTTTTATTAGTGTTTGGTGATTATTATGTGTGCTTTGGAAATCTACTATTACGAGTTTATATATCTCAGCAACATGAATTCCAGCATATGTCCTTCAGCATGTTACTCAGTCTCTGTGTACTCTAGTTCTCTTGCCTATAAAAAAGGAACAGTAGCATAGATGGATATAAGGATTGATTGAATAACTGCAAAACTTAGATGAACTGATGTTCAATAAGTGTTCTTAATATGATAACATTTCATTAATTGTTTTTCTAATTATATGTATTTTCTGCACATATTTTGTTCTTTATAAACCTTTTCAAGTAAAAAATTTTGGTAAATTACTGGGGTAATTTTTATTTTTTTTCCCCTCTAAAGAGCGGGAAAACACTTTTCAGTTGTAATTTGTGATAAGGAAAACTATTGGTTGAGTGAATCTTGAAGCTAGCTTAAGGAGATCTTTTTTTTTCTTTTTCTTTTTCAGACAGGGTCTCACTATGCAGTTCAAGCCGCCTTGAGCTCACTTTGTAGCGTAGGCTGGTCTTGAACTTGCAATGATCCTCCTGCCTCAGCCTCCTGAGTGCTGGGATTACAGGCATGCACTACCACGCCTGGCCTTAATGAGATCTTAATTGGTGCTAAAAAATTTTTTTTTCCGAGAGGAGGCAGTAGAGCTTTGAAGTAATACCTCTTCAGGTAGAATTCATTTAGTATCTTCTGATGGTATCCAGAAAAGTGATTACACTAATGTCTTTTAA
Source organism: Chinchilla lanigera (assembly GCF_000276665.1). Classification (NCBI taxonomy): domain Eukaryota; kingdom Metazoa; phylum Chordata; class Mammalia; order Rodentia; family Chinchillidae; genus Chinchilla; species Chinchilla lanigera. The sequence continues at coordinate 10,503,714 of NW_004955405.1, forward strand.
ATAGCACTAATGTCACAGACCTGTGCACATAAAAGAAAAAAATCCAAATCTCCTGTCGATAGAGCATAAAATCTAGCTTTTCTTCATCTGCGTGACTGTATAAATATTTCTGAAAATGTTCTATCTGAAATTGTGTGCCAGTTAAATTGCTAAGTAACTCTTCAGAGGTACTCCTTATTTTTAAAGATGCTTTTGTAGCTATATATCTGACTTTCTACAGAATAGTATACGTATTTGCTTTTTTACTAAAGTAGTGTTACACATATGACAGATATATATTCCTTAGATATTTCTACCTGTTTAAATAAATTCATAGGCAGATAGCAGCTTATTTTCCATGTTCCTTGTTTTACTTGTTACTGTAAAGTCTCCTGACTTTATAGAACCTGAGAAAGGTAACTAGCATGTAGAGGTTTTTCAGGTATGTACTTGCATTTTAACTGTTAATACATTTTACTGAAAATTTTGTCAGTCTTTTATGCTCATTTTGACGATTCTTAAGCATAGTCATTTGAGAATCACAGACTTGTGAGGTTCTCTTTTTTTTGTCTTAATATATACTGAAAGGACATGAGATAACGACACCTCCTTTTAAAAAATCTTAACACTAATAAGAGTACTCACTTTGACAAGTCATTTTGATCTCATACCTAGTTTTCTTTTTTTTCCCCCTGACTCTGAAATGTTTTTTAATGAAATGTGAGAACTCCAGATCATAACCCTTCTAATTGCTTTAATTTTCTAGAGCACTTCTAGTGTTAAAATATTCTAGGGTTGATTGTGTGCAACTACTTTGCCTTCTCTGTACTGCCAACATTAAGCTTTCAATACCCATCTTTTAGATCATACCTAGCTTCATATAGTGTTACTGTACAGCAGTTGGTGGCAATTTAAGATTTTTCCCATACCAATAATGATATTTTGTTAGAATCTTATATAAAGTTACCTTTGTCACCACAATTGTCATCTCTTTGATTTGGATTTAACTATATTCAAGGGTTCATCTGGCTATTTGATCATAACATCTGTCACTACCTCAAAGTACATGTTTATTAGTTGTTTATTTTCCTCTTTGCTCCACTAGAATTTAAGCTTCATGGCACAGGGACATTTTCTAATACATTGCTGTGATCTTAGAATCTATAAAAAGACGTAGACTGTCAGTGAGTGTTAAAGAGAAGAAGTGTGTAATATTGAAAAATAAAAATATTTGCAGATAGGACTATCTAAGTACCTAAAAAATCATTTTATAAGCTTTTAAAAGAAAATATCAATTACATAAATGTCAATGATATTTATATGACTAAAACTCATAAAAGTTAAGTGCAAATAAATCAAGAGTATTTTCTAAAGAAATTGGAATTAAGTCTCAAATTACTTGAAAGGAACTTTCTAAAAACCTCTTCAACCTACTGACATTCACATAAAGACAAAAGTTTAGTTGCAAAATAGGCATATAAAATGGTTTATCTACAAACTATATCCAGTATCAGTGTGTTGACAAAATGTTCAGTATCATCATCATCTAGACAACAGGAAAGCATTTGCACAGTGCAGATTGAGTGTTCTTTACCCAAAGTGCTTTGGCCCAGAAATGTTTCCAATTTTGGAATATTTGCATAGCCTGGTTGAGCATCCTGAGTCTAAATATCTGTAAATCAAAATGTTCCAAAACTCTGATACTTTTTCAGCATTGTGCTAGCAATCAGAAATTTTTAGGTTTTGCAGTCCTTTGAATTTCAGATTTTTAATTTAGGGTTACTCACCCTGTACTACTAGCAAGCTTTGGTTTGTTTGTTTCAATGAAGTGGAAGAATTGCTAGCAGTTTTGTGAGAGAACATGGAGGTGACTGCTGTGTAAGAGTAATATAGCCTTTGTAGAGAAGAGTTTATGCATATTCAAAAAGAGCAATGCATATCAAAAGCATTTAACAGGTAAATGTTAAGTCTGTATAAATTTTTACTTTGGCTATAACTTATAATTCAGTCAGTATAATATAAAGATATTTATTAACATTTTTTAGTAAAAATTTGAAAATTTGACTCAAAGTATTTAACACGGAATTAATTACATTAAATATTTCACTCTTTGAAAAGTAGTCTTTTTATAATGCTGTGATTTTAATGAAAATTACTTAGAATACATCATAAACTCATAATTTTACTGTATATGATTCATAAGCTACCAGGTTTTGTAACTTCACCGTGGCTTTATGTCTTGGCAGGGCCCCACCTTGGGCAGTCCTCTCCTCTTCTGTTCCTTTACTGTATTATCTTCTCAGAGTCTTTCTTTCTGTGCCAGTTTGCTAGGTTTTGTTCTGGTTTCAATTTTTTTTAAAAAAAAAAGCATTCCATTTTTAATTTTAAAATATCCTCCAGATTCTTTCCAGATTTAGAATTCTAAGTATGTAGATACTTTATGTACATGGACATACTTTCTTCTTCGCTGTTTATCTCTTTATTTGTGTAGCTAAGATACAGTGAGAAAATTTTTTTGAAAACATTGCTATCGCCATACCTTTATATTGTGCAGTGAATTTTTAGAACATTATTTTAAAACAAATTATTTCAATTTTAATTTTATTATTTTCAGAGAATTTTTATTTAATAAAAGTTTGTGTTTGAAGTCTCATGAAAATAATTTCTTAGCCAAACTAATTTTAATGTTTCTTAAAAATGTTTTCATTATTGGGGGTATATTTTTTGGATGAAGTAACTTAGAGAAGTAATCACTGTTAGGAAGCATAAGAGAAATGGAAGATTTAATACTTAAGTGTGGTCATGAAGAGCTGGCAGGAGCCGGATTTACAGTTTTGAAATACAGTTTTGGTTTTTTTTTTTTTTTTTTTTTTTTTTGAGTGAGTCTCACTGTGCAGTTCAGGCTGGCATTGAATTCACTATGTAGGCCAGGCTGGCCTTGAACTTGAAGCAATTATCCTACCTCAGCCTTCCAAGTGCTGTGATTACAGGCATGTGCCCCTGTGCCTTACCTCAAATATACTTTTTTGGTGGGGCGGCGGGGGTGGGGTCCTTTTTGAGACAAGGTCTCGCTGTGCAGATCAGGCTGGCCTTGAGCTCACTTTGTAGCCCAGGCTGGTCTCAAACTCAAAACAATCTTCCTGCCTCAGCCTCCTGAGTGCTTGGATTACAGACATGCCACCACGCCTGGCAAAATGCAAAATACACATTTTTAAACACAAATTTTTAGACCTTTTGTTGGTCATAAATCGCAGAGTTAGAGCTACTAACAGTGGATATAACTTTTTAAATGCAATTCTAATTTTTGATTCTCTATATTAAAGGACAAAGGAGTTTTTTGAGTCAGAAAAATAACTAGAATCACATTACTGTTTCTTGAAGTAGCTTCCAGACTTTTACTGTCATGTTCTTTGATTGTGATGTATATTATACATTTTTTGAGATATGGAAAATGTATAATTATTATGCTCAGTTTAGATTGCAAACACAATAACCTACATTTTGGTTTCATCATTCTACTGGTTATGTGACATTTAGTCTGTTTTACCTTTTGTTTCTCCTGTGAACACAAGTTCTACACCTTATTTTACCTGTAATTTCTCAAGATAAACTTCTTTAGCTCCTTAGGCAAAAAGTTGCATAAATTTAAGATATTATCTAGTGAATTTCCAGAGGCTGAATACTCCTCTGTGTGCTGTTAAGAGTTTTACATTGAGGGAAAGATTGGATTCTAATTTAGCAGCTGCTGGTATAATTTGTTGAGCACTATGTTCCATTTCTTATTTAATCTTCACCTCGGCTCTGTGAGGTAGGTAGTGTTATTTCCTCTTACAGGAAGGAAACCAAGGCTCCATTGTTTCCATAGGTAAGTGGCAGCACGAAGATTCCACTTGGAAAATTTTTTTTCTTCATAGTTGGGCTCTTTCTGCTTATACAGCATTCCCTCCTGTAACATGTCTCTTGATCTGAGATTTTATATTTTTCTAAGAAATTCATACTTTATCTTTTGAGACACGTTTGAATTTTCTGCTCTCTACTAACAATCATTATTACTCTGCCAGGCTACGCCATATATATATTTTGTTCCCATAAATACATTCTTGTCTCATTCACATTCTTTGACTATGTTAAATTCAGTTTTAGCACTATTTCACAATATGAAAGTACGTATCATTAGGTTTAGATTTTAAAGAAATTATATATTTGCACTTATGACACATTTTAAGGCAGTAGTGTTAACAATACATGAATATATTAAAGATTATTAACCCTTAAGTGTAACGTTAAACTCCTTTCATATTTTGGAACACACTGTTTACTAATGTTTGCTCATTTAAAATAGAAAATATATGTTTAATGTATTAAACACACAATGGTGAACTGATCACCCTAGTGCTCTTAGTGCCCAAGAACTGGCTTTGGAAACCACAGCCTCTGAGCCTGCGTGTGTGCCTCTCCTTTCTCGCTCCCGTCACCCGTACACACTTGTAATTTATTTGTACATGTATAACTTTTGTGAAAAAGTGTACTAAAATGCATGTTCTTTGGCTACTAAATGAATGTTAAGTAGGCATAAATTTTTGAGAAGAGTTAACATTTTTAAGTTGTTCATTTGAAAATATTCATGTTATGTAGCATTCTAAATGAAGGAATCATATTGGCCAGCATCTTATACAGTATTTGAAACTTTTAGAAACAACTATATTCTTCCATTTATAGCTGATAATGATAATGAAGTCATGATTTTTTCAGCATTTTATATAAACCTTTTTACCTTTAGTTAGCAATTAAAGCTTTGCTATATATTACATGTCTTTTGTTTTTTTGCAATTTGGAGATGAATGTTTATTATGTTTATAAAATACTTGAGTTAATGTGGTAAGTTATGACCATAGCACCAATGAAAAAGAATTTGATCAGGCATCTTTTGATTTATTGGTTTAAAAGATTAAGAATATTTAGTTTTGAGTGTTAGTGTAATTGTCGAGATTGTACACTCTGGATTTAAGAAAGAATGTAAGGTTTGATATTTTATCAGAAAGTTTATTGTAAGTACTGATGTTAGAGTGGTATCTAAAAAGTTGTGCAAACTTTAGAATAATTAAAACAACTTAAGAATTTTGACATAAAAAAACATAAAGTGTATGTTGTACCCTGCCACTGTCAAAATATTTCTCCCCTTAATTTTTTTTTTAATTTTTAAAAAATGTTGTTAGTAAATATTTGCAGTGCTGCTGCAGTTTATAGTCATCTTGGGGAGTGGGTGCATGTACATACCAGAGCTTGTTTCCTGTTTTAAATTCCCTTCCCCTTCCTTCCCTCTCCCTTCCCTCTCCCTCCCTCCCTTAATTGACCCATCCTGATTTTCATTCTTGTTGATATTATTAATCTCAGCTCACGTTGTGGCATATAATTTTTATATTCATTGAGGCTCTTAGGTTCCTGTATGTGGCATATCTTTATTCTTCGTATTTCCCCTTCCCCTCCTCACCCCTTGCCCCTCTTCCCTTGGACCCTTCCCTATTGCAAGAGGTCATGCCCTTATTCCCTTCTGTCCATCCTTCACTATTTTCTTTGTACTTTGCCTCCCTCAAGTTCACGGTATTCAAACTTGTGTGTCTGGTGTATCTCACTCAACATTACATTTTCCAGGTGCATTCATTTTCCTACAGATTTGTCAAATTTGTCGTTCTTTATAGCCAAGTAGGATTCCATTTTATAGAGATGCCACATTTTCTTTATCCAATCATCTGTTAATGGTTCTACAGGCTGCTTCCGGGATTTAGCTATTACGAATTGTGCTCCTATAAAAATCGGTGTGCAAGTATCACTGTGGTATGATGACTTAAGCTCTTTGGGGAATATTCCTAGAAGGCAAATAGCTGGGTCGTATGGAATTTCTAATTTCAGTTCTTTGTGAAATCTCCATACTGATTTTCATAACGGTTGTACCAGCTTGCATTCCCAACAGCAATGTAGGAGGGTTCCTTCTTTGCCACAGCCATGTGGCATTTGTTATTGTTTGATTTCGTAATGGTTAGTATTCTTTCGGAGTTAGATGGAATCTTAGCATTATTTTAATTTGCATTTCTCTGATGGCCAGATGTTGAATATATTTTCATAACATTTTTTGACTATTTGTATTTCTTCCTCTGTGAAATGTCTGTTCATTTCTCTTGTCCATTTCTTGCTGTGTTCTTGTGCAGTTGAGGTTCTATATGGAAGATCCTTTTCTACACCTATGTCTGTAAGCGTTTTACCAGTTTTGTTTTCCAGTAGGCTTAATGTTTCCCTTTTAATGTTTAGATCTTTGATCTATTTTGATTTTAATTTGGTATGTGATAAGAGATAAGGTCCAGTTTCGTCTTCTGTAGATAGCGGGTTTCTCAGAACTGCTTGTTGAATAGGCTTTCTTCCAATGCTTTTGGCCCCTTTGTCAAGATCAAACAACTGAATGTGTCAGGGGAGTTTCTCTGTCTATTCTGTTCCATTGATGCACGCATCTCTCCTACCATGCGTCTTTATCACTGCTCTGTTGCTTTGTAGTGTAGCCTGATGTCAGATATTGCAAGGCTTCCTGCTTTGCTCTTGTTGCCCAAAATTGCTTTTGGAATTCTGGATCTGTCTTGGTTCCATATGAATTTTAGGTTTTCTCTAGTTCTATAAAGTATGATGTTAGTATTTTGATTAGGGTTGTGTTGAATCTATATACAGATTCTCCTTGGTTTTCTTAACTATACCTAGTATCAGCATGATTTTTTTCCCCAGAGAACTATAGAGCAGCCTTTGATAGTTCTCTGCTTTGTGATTTTTCCACTCACATAAAGTACTTTTACTTCTACTATCAGGGTGTCTTGTTCGTAGTCCCACTTATGCTATTCTAGTTTGATATCTTAACATTTCCATCCATTTCTACTCTTAAAATTTTCTTCCTAAAACCCATTTTCATCATGTCACTTCCTTGGTTAATATTTTTTTTCTTTATTGCCAACTATGTGATTTAAGAAGGCCATTTGCAATTAGGCCTTCAAGTTCTATTTCCCATGCTTATATTTACCTTTATGGGTGAACTTTATCTCTTTTCTTCTTTAGCCTGTTGTAGTCACTGCTATTTCTTATTTTGTTTTCTCATTAACCTTACTAACCTTATTACATATTCTTGGCCTGGAAGACCCTTCATCAGCTGTTACCACCTACAATCTTTTACTGCTACCTCACTCTAATATAGGTGTCAAAGTTATCTTCTTCCAGTAATACTTTATAATTCCTCTATAACATTTTGCACACTGTCCTTAGGATGTAATTGTATAATTCATTCTCTTGGCCCTTTAGACTATAAGCCTCTTCATGACATGACCTGTGTCTTATTTAATTTATGCATTTGATGGTTGTCTAATACAAGATAATGCACAACATACACATTTTCAATTTCTGACCTTAAATATCTTGTGTATATACATACATACACACACACATATATATGAATATATATGTGTATACCTGCTACACTATCTGTGGAATCTGAAAATGAATATAGCATGCTGCATGAGTGTAACATGCCTTCAATGAATTTATATCCTACTATGAATAAAGATACTATACTATAGTTCAGAAGCATTGTTGAACAAGTATCTTGAAATTTCTATTATCCATTAACCTTATCAGTTATTATCATGTCTATATTTTTGTATTCCTGTCTTTTGCTATCACATCTCTCCACTTTTATGGTAACATGTACATTTGGAGGTTTTTCTCCCCATTTGCTAGAAACCATTTACTTGTATATAAAAATCAGAAAATAGGGGCTGGGGATTTAGCTTAGGGGCAAAAGCGCCTGCCTGGCAAGCACAAGGTCACGAGTTCGGTTCCCAGTACCGGAGAAAAACCAAAAAAAAAAAAAAAAAATCAGAAAATATTCTTAAGAAGAACAAAACTTTTCTATTTAGGTGTTAAGTAGAGTTTATGATATTATGGAAGAGTCAAGAAATTTTGCTTATAAACTTAGAGATGACTTTTTGAGATGTTGTCTTTATGTTTTTGTTAGCTTAGCCTAGATTGTTTTCATGTGAACAGTGATGATATAATTTAGTGTAATGTAATAAAAACCGTTAGGGTATTAAAATTTGTTGCCATTTGCACAGTTTGGTTTCACTCACTTGTGATATTCTCATAAGAAATAGGGTTTGTTACATAATGTTTATTTTTTGGGAAGAATAAGAATGTGGCATAGAGGCTAACATTTGTGATATGAAGTACAGATTTATGAAATGTGAATAAAATGCCTTATGTTCTTTCTTTATGCTCTAATATAATTAATTTGTTTCTAGATGCTGGCATCACCATCTACATCAGGTCAGCTGTCTCAGTTTGGGGCAAGTTTATACGGGCAACAAAGTAAGAATTTTGTATTTATTCTGGGATACTTATTTAAGAGAAAAGTAACTGATAAGTAAACAACATCCACTGCTGCCCTTCGGGTTTTTGGATTTCACAGAAAAGATACTTTTCAGAATTTTGTAAAAAATTTTACATAGTGAAACCTCATTATTTTAGCCCTTACTAATTCTAAATTTATTACTTGGATATAGAATAGATTCAAATTTATTGTGACATCTTTTGTGTTTGTATGTTCTTTTGTAATATTTTTTAAAATTGGCAAATTAAAAGTAGATATTTGTTTTTTTTTTCAATTAGAGGAATTTACAAGTATGGGTTTTTGTTACTGTTTCTTATTTGGTTTGGTAGATTGTTTTATGTTAGTGTGGCCTGTGATTTTAATTACCATAGCAACTGTTTATGCATTGATTTTTGTTTAGCAAAGATTTTCTCTTTTGCTTTACCTCTGTCTCATTATAGAATCTAAATTTTTGACTCACAGTTCAGTTCCTTTTTCATTGTGTAAGATTTTTTTAAAAAGTACATTTTTAAAGCGCTTAGCATAGTGCCTGGTGCATAGTAAGTGCTCAATAAATGTTAGCTATTATTATAAAATCTGAATTATAAAATACCTTCACATTTTTCCAAATTTCAAAAATCCTACCTATTAAAAAGATTTTATCATCTCCATTAGTGTTAACAATCTATTGGTTTATTTCTGCTAATAAAATTTCTGTTAATGGAGCAGGGTATTAAAAGTATTATAAATTCCAGTCAGATTTATACCATAATTAAGTAACTGGAGGAGACATCTGCTTACTGACAATCTTAACCAGCTTCAAATAAAAATCACTTATTTGATTTGGAACCATTCCTGTATAATGAGAAATAAAATTTTTATAGGTATCAGAATACTTTGTCATGCCACTTTACCCTTCATATAGATTTTAAAGTTTAGTGGGAGGATGAAACTTAATTTTGTATATAGGCATTGTTTCTATGAAACATAATTTTGCTAATACAGAATTAGTAAATAAAATACATACATAGAGATCCCCCTTCCCTCCCTCCCTCTTTCCCTTCCTTCTTCCTTCCCTTTTTCCCTCCTTCCTTCTCTCCCTCCTTCACTTCCTTCCTTCCTCCCTTCTTTCCTTCCTTCCTTCCTTCCTTTCTCCTTTAACAGTTTTCCTAATTAAATAAAAACATTTTAAAAGCATTCTAGAAAAACTATTGCTTATTTATCAAAAAATGCTTATCCTGTTGAAGGATTATTGACTAGTAATGTTCTGTTTAGCCTGTGTTTCAGCATGACCTTTACCTTTCTGCTGGTAAGGCTTACCATAGAAATATATAGCTGTTTTAAAACACTTATTTCAGTAGAGCAACTGCAAAGATCTTATTTTGCTAACTTAAAAGTTCCTCATATATCATAGCAGAAATATGAAATGAAGAAAAATAACATTTGGGAAACAAATGTTTTTTTGTGAAGGAAAATGGCAGTGATTATTAACAGTTTATTGAGACCTTATACAGGCCAGTCTGATGTTTTTTAACTTTAAAATGTAAAAATAAAAATGGGCTAAGATATAGAATGGATTTAGATGAAATATATTGTCTATCATTAATATGATAGACAATTATTGACTTCAAATTTGTGTAAATCATTGTGTATTAAGGATGTAGAAGGATTAATAAATGAGCAAGTTTATTCTCCTTGAAAATATTTTAAAAGTGTTCCTTAGTTTTAAAAGAAGCTATTTATGATAGTCCCTTTCTGTTGGTCAAATGATTACATTTCCATAACCTTAGAGAAGCAGCATTTTGAGTATCTACATTATCTTCTTCAGTTTAAATTTTAGGTGTTAGCCTACTGAAAAAGATGCAGCTTAGGTCAGCTTAGCTGACCTGTTTTGCTTTGGGATACAGTTATTTTCCAAGGTACGTATTTAGAAACTACAACTAGTGAGAAAAGACAATCTGTATTGCCAGTTTTTTCTTGAGACCCTAGTGGCCAAATTGTTCATTTTACTGGTAGTATGAACACCTCATCAGATGGAGGGGAGTGAGTTGCCATATGGGCCTTGGGTGAGGATCAGGTTCTAGTAGTTTAAGTGAGAATGGTAAATTCTGAGGGACTGACCTGAAGTATGGAGGGAAGGAATTAGTGGGTGGGAGTGCCATTGTTAGTGGCAGCTTACTGGTACGACACACTGAGACTGGCATAACTCAGAGTGGTTTCTCCCATGCACACTGTGGCACCACCATTAACTTTGTGTTCATACTAGAAAAGTTCAGTAGGATTTTGTGGCATTTGCATGAGGGGTCTACTGGTTAGAAAAGTTAGAAGTGGAAGACATGAAGAAGAAAGATTAAGACTTGGTGAAATTAAACAAAGAAGGGAGTTTTTCTTGGAATGGATATAGAACTACTTAAGGCTATGTATGGTTTTCTAGGTTTGGGTGCTTGAGTTACTCTGAACATACTGGACTAGGGGTTCATATGATCTCAAATTCTGGTATATTATGATTGTGTATCCTAAAAGTTAACTTTTCATCCAAACATTCAAATAGTGTACATCAGATGATAACTATAGAAACCAGTAAGCATAGTTATATTCAAATTCCATGGGGTCCTGTATTTATCTTTGTATGTTCATAAAGTTTGACATATGCCTTATAGGTTTAAAGATCCTTGAGCTCCCTAAAACTATTTACTAGATTGTAGTGAACAGGGAACCGGGAATTAATTCTACTGGGTAGTCGGTGCTTAAGAGTTAAGAGATGATATCGTTGGAGTGCTTTCTAACTGACCAGTAGGATTGAGAGCCTTACAAAGTTGGAGGGAAAGGAAAGTGCTGTTTTGTGAGTGCTCCCTAGTATATGGTAGTGACTTAAGAGCATGTAGATTTAGCTCTCCGGATGAATCTTGTATACATTTGTATCTGCATTCTCCAGGGTCCGGCCTCTAGTTGGGACGGGAAATAATTATTCCTGTGCTGTGGACTGTTAGCTTTAGAGTAGTGGCATAGTCTCAGGCTTCTATCAGATACCCCTTTAAGAACTCCTATGCAAAGGCTCCTTGGTTTGTAGAAAACCAGAGCATAAGTGAGATGGTTCAAAAGTGATATTGTTAACAGTATGAACAGAACCATTTAACAGATAGCTATATTTTAGTAATTACTACTGAACATTGGGAAGTCTTGCTGTCAAACACATGCTAGAGTTGAGGAGGTTAGGACATATATAAAATATTAAATAACAGCCTGTGATATTGATATATAGGTATCATGTATGGAATGGTATGGGTAGTGTTTTAGGGTTTGGGGAGAAAAGCACAGTGAATTATTTTGATTACAGGAAAACTTCAGAAAGGAGATAGGAATTGAATTTGACAGCTACTGAATGCCTACCATATGCATTGTGTCATGCTAGATACAGGAGATACATGTAGAAGAGGTCATTTATTCCCTTTATGACATCTTTGTACAGTGTATATACCGCCATGCTGTTACTGGTTTTATTTTTTGCATGTTTTTATTACCTTTATATCTGCAGTACTTGGTACATGACATGCACTCTGTAGGCATTTGCTGAATATGTGATGAGCAAGATCTGGTTCCTGTATATAATTTAACACTAAGAGCATACATTATTTAACTGCAGAGGAAGAATTTGAGAGGTTTCTGGATATTTCAGAGGCAGGAATCATCACAAGGAAAGGATTCACAGATGAGATCATGTTTGAAATTGGCTTTGAAGATCCAAGTGCAGTTGTTTTAGCCCTGAAAATAATACTTACATTGTGGGATAGGTTTGAGAGTGGTCCACTTTATCAAGGAACACTTATTAGGCTATTAAATTAATTTCAGCCAAGAACTGTAGTCTATACTTTCCTGTGATACATGTCTCAAGATCTTTGCTACTTTCCAAATTCAAGAGCTATTCTGTGGTGACAGCAATCGCTTCCTTTGATGATCTTATTTTATCTTCACCATAAGACTGCCTGTGGGCTTTCTTTCCATACACGTTCTACATAAAAGCTAAACAGCGAATATTTGTTTAGTGTGTGTCTGATGTTACTTTAAGCATTGTGTGTACATTAACTTAATTTTCACAATTTTGTAAGTGTAAGGGACATGCCAAAAGTTGTGTAAATACTAAACTATTGATCCCCAATTGCATTACAGGAATAATTGTATGTATGGGTTGAGAACTGCAGATTCTTTGAAACCCAAAAGCTAATTACTACTCATTGAATGTCATGACCCTAGAGGACCATTTCCCCATAGTAGAAATTATTTATGTTAAATCCATAGGCCAGGAGTCTTTGAAACACCCTACTGAAGACAATATGATAGGACTTATTTAGACATCATGTGCTTGAGGGCCCACTCTGAATGTGGTTATTATTCCAAGAACTAATAAGGAATATGTCATATAACAGTTTCTGTTTCATGCTGTTTAGTTTTAATAGAGGAAGACAATAAACATGCTGGTAACTAAGTAAATAATAATAACTCCTGTAATGAGTGCTGCACAGATTAAGTCAGATTAACAGGATGAGTAGATAGGATTAATATTTTAGATGGAGCAGGAGAGACTTGTCCCTAAGGAGGTAATATTTGAATGGAAAACTAGATCTTGGCAGAGGTGAATTCCTTGGGATGATGTAAAGGAGAGCTTTTCAAATACAACCAACACAGGCGTAACAGTTCTAAGTTTCAAGAATGTAAGAATGACCTTAGTGAGTTATAGAAGAATAAGAGGCCCAGTGTAATGAATGAAGAGATAAGATTCATGAAGCAGCAGTTGTCAGATAATTTTGAATGCAATTTCACTTTTAACGATCACTTGGTTATGTGAAAAATGGACTGGATGGGGAAGGAACAAAAGACAAAACTACTTCTGTAGTAACCAGCAAGAAAACAGGGTAACTTGGATTAGTGGTGGAGTTACTGGGCAGGAGTCAGATTTGAAATATTTGGGAGATAGAGCTGGTTTGACTTGATGGTGTGGGATGTAGCAGAGGGATCAAGGATAATTTCTAAGGTTTGAGACCTGAATAAGTGTCACTAATGTATAATGGGTCCTTAGGCTGAGGAAAAGGACGAAGTATACTTGAGAGATGCACACAGCCCTCCCACAGGTAAAGATCCTGTGGAACTTCTCTAAAGAGCGAACCAAATGTTGCTTGGGATTATCTCATGTTTCTTGTCTCATATTCTTAGCACCTAGAGTTACGGTAAGCCCATTCCTCCAGGTGTATAACTTGTTTACCTTTACCTTCCCTTCTTTCTCCTCCTTCCTTTCCTGTCCTTCTTTCTCTCTCTTTTCCTTTTTTGAAGAGATAGGTCCTTACTACGTTGCCTAACCCAGCCCAGAACTCTTGAGTGCAGGTGATGCTCTTGCCGCCACATCACGAGTAGCTGTGGCAACTGCACCCAGTTTATTTGCCGTCATTTTCATATAGCTTGTCATTTGCTCAGGTTGAACTGTTGTAACATCAGTCGGTACTCATCTGACTTTTATTTATTTATTTATTTATTTTTTTCCCGGTACCGGGAACCGAACTCACTACCTTGCACTTGCCAGGCAGGCTCTTTGCCACTGAGCTAAATCCCCAGCCCCCGACTTCCTACTAGTACCACCAAATGCCTGGTTAAAACTTCTTTATTACTTAGTTCATATGATGTTTCCCTCAAGCAACCTTTTCTGATCACAAACCCATCTATTCCTAAATCTGAATTAGTAGTCCCTCCTATGCGCATTCAGACATGCTGTGTAGACTCTGTAGACACCTGAATCATAGTACTTATTAAATAGTCTTTGATATCTCTGTAGAACAGGGGAAGAAAAAGTGTCCTTGGTAGAAGAATAATTTGAGTAGTAAAGGTACAGGGGCAGATTTGAGAAGGGCGATAGAGAAAGAAGAAAATTATAAATCAAATATTATAGTATATAAACATAAAAATGTGAAGCGGGGTTAGAGAAGAAATCTTCTGGGTCCTAACAAAATTTTAAAGAGTAAGTTTGGATTCAATATTATTGTGATTGAACTTCATACTCTGTATAACAGTAGTTCTCAATCTAGGCTCTATTTCTAGATGCACTTCAGTTTTAAAAATCCTACTGCCCATGAATTACCTAGACTCAGACTAAATCACAATTTGTGGAGGTAGGACCTATATATTGAAGTTCTCTGGGAAATGCAAAAGTTAGCAACAACTATAAAAAGTGAAAAGCAATGTTTATTGTAAAAAGGTCGTTCAGGTAGAAGTCAAGAACCTGGATCGTCTTTATACAGTACTTCATTGCTTGTTATCTTGAGCACCTAACTCAATGCCTGGTTTGAATTCTTTGTCTATAACCTAATTGATTTCTGAAATCTTTTTCTACTCCTAAATCTTCAATTTAATGAAAGAAATCTCATGTAAAATAGTTTTACAGAGAAGATTAATTAGCTGAGTGCAGGACAAGTTAGAGGTAAGACATTGAGATAAAGCACCATTTAGGACTAATGTGCTTTTTAGTGTGATAACAGTTTCTATAAGAAGCTAGATGTTTGGGGAATGGAAAAGGAAACACTCTCAGCTTTCCTGATTTTTCCTCCCTAGCCATAATAAAAATTTTAGGGGACTTTTATTTAACTGTGCACATTCACAGATTTGGTTTCTATGATTGAATATTTTTCTAGATAACCTGTATTGTTAATATTATCAATAGCGAAAGGTTGAGTACACAGTGGCACACCATGCCTTAAGTGTTTAAGAGATGTACTGTAGTCAATTTGTGCAACTAAAACAATTCATGGTGTAATTTCTTAGATCATATTCTTTAGGGTTTGTGAAAAATGATCAATAAAAAATTCAGTTCATTCTTTAGTTGTGAACCCTGCCAAAGAAGAGTTTAGATAAATTTGAGGCCGGCCTGGGCTACCAGGCAAGCTCAAGGCCAACTTGAACTGCAGAGCAAGACCCTGTCTCTGAAAGACAAAAACAAAAAAAAAGAGTTTAGAATACGTTCTTACAGACCTCCTAAAAGAAAAAATTAATTCACAATTACAGCCTTTTAAACTGATTTTTTTTTGTTTTTTTTCCTAATCAGTGAGGCGGGGCTTAAATACCTTCTTTGCGGGGATTGTTAAGGAGAAGTACATGCCATAAAGTAGTAGTATAATGTTTGGTAGTTAGGTATTCAGTAAATTTTAATTCTGTTGTCCTTTAGTCACTTACTCAGCACAAGTTCATCTGTGCATATTTATATTTGTACTTATAGTTCTTCTATACTCCATCTGGGAAAACAAAAAACTTTAGCCTCTTCCTTTTTTTTTTACTTTGTATTTCTCATTCTTGGCCAAGTATTTTGGAGATAAGTTTAAATTTTCTTCTCCCCTGAACTTTTCTAGTTCTAATAGTTTGATTCAAATAATCACATTTAATGATTTTGTATATTTTATTTCCGAAAGAAAATCTTTGCATGTTCATGTTCCTTTTCATTGCTATTTGTTTTAAAGAACTTAAATTTTTAAAGTTAAAATAACCCATTAAATATTCAGAAATTGATGATCCAGTTTGTGATGGTGTGGTTTGGTTTGGTTTTGTTTGTCCTTTTGAGACAAGGTTTCGCCATGCGGTTGAGACTGGCCTCTAACTCACTTTGTAGCCCAGGCTGGCCTCAAACTCCCAGTGATCCTCCTGCCTCAGTTTCCCAAGTGCTGGGATTATAGGCGTGTGCCACCACACGTAGATTTGTGATGGTGTTTTTGCTTTGTGATCTCTTCATAGTTCAACAAAATACCACTCAGACATTTTGATTTATTAGCTCTTTTAATGAAAAAAGATAAATTTTGTAGACTAAAATTAAACACTAATATTTTTTATTCCATAGTCTTTTTTTAGTATTGTAAATTAATTCAAATATGCCAATCCTTAGTTGACTAAATACTCTTACCCATTTTTGTTTCCTTTTCCAAACTTTTTTGCTAATATTTGATCATTTCCACTGTCTAAAGTATTTCTGAAATTCCAAATTTTCATTATGTAGCATAAAATAATATGTATATAGAGAGATACAGTGAATAGACCTCAGAAAATGTCTTTCCAGTGTTTAAAAGGAGACTAAAAAGTACTGGATTTTTAGCAAGCATATGTTTATAGTAATGAATAAATAGAAGAGTCAGTTAACTCCCTTAGATTCCTATTTTTATAAAATGCAAACATTAGACTAGGTGATCTTTAAGATGTAAAACACAGGGGCTTTTTTTTTGATGAGTACCTGTGAGAAACACATTCCTATGGGAAATCTGCATGTAGCTAACTTTAGCACATCTTGTTTAGGGAGTAGGATTTAAGCTGTTTGAGGCTAGGAACCTTTTCTGTCTTGTTCACTACTATATCTCTAGCAGACTAGGACAGTGCATATCAAGGTGCCAATAAATGTTTGAGTACTGTGGAAGGTATGATTTTGGCTGTTCATCGTGAGAGCACATGGAAGACCTAGAGGGAAATTGGTATGCTTGGGCAAGAGAAAAGACTGGTTTCTTCAGAAGAAATCTTCAGTAAGCAAATTTCTAACCTCATGTTCTTCCTTATTTTGTCTAAGATTCAGAGAAAGTGGCAACAGCTAGTGGCATTTTCATGGTCACAAAATTTAGAGTGACGTTTCATATATTTGGTAGTGACTAAGTCACATATAATCTAGACCAATTCCCTTTAGGCATGTTAAAGAAATTAGATTGACAAATTCCAGCGCTTATGGTGAAATCCTTGTGATCTCTTAGAAATTGATACATTATTATGGTATGTCAAAAGATAAATCTTACAAAGATATTTGAAAGAAAATATGCATGTATATAGTACTCCATTATTTGGAGATCATAGTTTTAAAAATCTTCAGGTCTGTGAAATTATTTGACCCAATTAGTTCAAAAAGGAGAAAGAAGGCTGGCCCTGGTGGTGCACACCTGTAATCCCAGTCCTGGGGAGGCTGAGGCAGGAGGATTGCTGCGAGTTTGAGAACAGCCTGGGCTATACGAAGTGAGCTCAAGGCCAGCCTAAACTGCATAACAAGATCCTGTCTCAAAAAGACCAAAAAAAAGGCGAGAGGAGCGGGGGAATCTTCTTAACTTCCTAGCATGAAAGACATCTACTTATGTATTACCTCTGTCTGACTTACTAGTTTTAATCTTCATTCAGCATAAGTTTGGTTGACCAGTATACTCTTCTTCAGCAGACTAGAAACAGAAAGCACTAAACATGCCAGTCAGAAAGGTGGAGGAAAGGACTACAGCATAAATGACGCTGTATATCCTTACTTTGAGGGATAAAGAAAAAATAAACATACAGAACAAATTATCTTGGAAAATTATGAATCATTAAAAAGTGTCCATTTCATATTATCTCAGTGAATATATAATACATCTTAAAAATTGTCCACATGGGTTACTTTTTAAATGTTTTGCATCTGAATGGTAAACCCTTAGCGGTATTAAAAATAGTATCTGTGGAACACGTCCGTCCGTCCCTACATCTGGCTGCAGGAGTGCTATATAATACCTTGAAATGTCTTACATTTTTTTCTGTCATATCTATGTCAGGTTAAGCTTTTTATCAGTTGCTGGCATTTTATGTTGGATCTATAAAATATGTAATACTGAGAAATGTGTATACATTTATATACTTGTTCTAAATGCATTTTTAAAAGTATATAAAATTAAAGCTACTTCAATGAAGTGGGAATAATGTCTTTCTGTGTACATCAGTTGTGAATTCAAACAAAAGCACATGACTGTAAAATGTTTTAAAGGTGTATTTCTATGTACTTTGCAAATATGCCTTTAATAAATTTGAAAACTTGGTTCATAGTAATATAATATCTTAATTATTATAACCATTGACAGACATAGTTTATTTTAAAATAGAAATATGAAAGTTATATTCAAAATATTAAATTTCAGACTACAATATTTTGTTAGAATTAGAGTCCATTTGGAGTAAATTGAGTATATCCATTTAAAATTTGCATATTACATTAGGTCATTCAAAAATGTTTTAAATTGCCAGCTCCAGAAGATGGATGACAATTTCATTCCTGATGGCAATGAGTTTCCTTCTTCTGAATCTCTCTATTAGGTGCACTAGGCCTTCCAATGAGGGGGATGAGCAACAATACCCCTCAGTTAAATCGCAGCTTATCACAAGGCACTCAGTTACCGAGCCACGTCACGCCAACAACAGGGGTACCAACCATGTCACTTCACACGCCTCCATCTCCAAGCAGGTATTTATTGATGGACCAGAATATTTCTTAAACTGTATCTTTGTATAGTAATCTAGTTTTTAATTTTTAATAAGATAATTAATTACATGATTTTCTGGTTCAGTGCATAGAGGGGGAGACCTACGCTCATTTTATTTCATCATAAATTGGTAAAAGTAGTACAAGATGTTTTATCTTCCAACTAGCCTACTAGTTGTTAAGTGGTTGGATATTAAGGGTTAATTATCTACTGGGGAGCTTTCCTGAAGCATGTGCAAATGACTCTCCAGATAATTCTAATCCTTGCTCCCTGGCCACACATCCATGGCTTTAAGTGTAAGTAAATAAAATATGACATAGGTTGTGCATATGTTAGTATGAAGAAGATAGAATGACATGAATTGTGAGTGAAATTATTCTAAATATGTAAAATACATGTGTAATTTGTATCATAGTCATACTGATAGTTTAGCATCCTAGATATCACCTTACTTAGTTCCACTGTAATTTTCCTTTTTTTTTTGTTTACTTTGATTTTTCATTTCAAGGAGCTAGAATGGACTAAACAGAAGAATTTAATAAAAATTAGGCATTCAGTGTGAAAGTATATTTGAGATTCTGGGGTTAGACCAATTTATTATTTATAGAGAATATTAATGAGTAATTGTAGAGAGCTTATTTAGTATAATGGACTTCTTTTGCAGGGGTATTTTGCCTATGAATCCTAGGAATATGATGAACCACTCCCAGGTTGGTCAGGGAATTGGAATTCCTAGCAGGACAAATAGCATGAGCAGTTCAGGGTTAGGTAGCCCCAACAGAAGCTCGCCAAGCATAATATGTATGCCAAAGCAGCAGCCTTCTCGACAGCCTTTTACTGTGAACAGGTAAGATATTTATTGATACTGTGTATAACTGTCTTTCAGCTATCTTTGGATTTGCTTTTTTATATTCAACACTTTGTTCTTGAGTCGTGGCTTCTGTATCAAAAGTGTGTTTAATCATACATTTATGAGTAGTGATTCTGTTACACATCACAACTTTAACTCCCCCAAACCTAAAGATACATTCTTTTAGAAAATAAGTTTGATTTTAGAAAGCACATTAGATCTTTTCATTGGTTTTGTTTTTAGAACTATTCTTGGATTTCCACCACTCAAAGTTTTATTGATAGCTCCTTTATTAAGTTAGTTGGTCACCTATGTGGTAAAAGCTTCAGGTTCGTGAATAGGGCTGGAGACGTGTTTGACTATTTCTGCCTTGTATTTGATTAAATACATTATGAAGTAAGATTCACTTTTGTAATTTAGAGACACTGACTAAAGCCTTTTAAAAATCATATTTAGCTGGGCATGGTGGCGCACGCCTGTAATCCTAGCACTCAGGAGGCTGAGCCAGGAGGATTGTTGTGAGTTCAAGACCAGTCAGACTACAAAGTGAGCTCAAGGCCAACCTGAACTGCATAACGAAACCCTGTCTCAAAAAAAAGACATATCATTTTTAGAGTACTTAAAAACAGTATTATATCTTGGGCTTCAAACAAAAAGATAAGACGTGCTTTTTCACTACTTTTTGTACTGTCTGTTGCATATACTATGCAAATAGCAGTAAGAATTACCCATTTTACTAGTATTTTCAAGCTGTTGGTAATTTATTTGGGAGTTACGTCTAAAATAGGCTTCCTTGCAAAAACTTTTTTTTTAATTGGAGGACTATGGTAGTAGTGAGGACCTTTATTTAGCTGTTGCCATACCTGTTTACTTCTGTGTAGTACTTGTAAAATCTGGATTAAAATAGGTTATTAGCACATTTTCTTGCTAAATCATCATCCTATAAATTCTCATTCCTTTATGTAAACTTTGGGTTATTTCAACTATAGTTTTATTGCTCTTTTAATTTTTAAATAAGCTATTATTTATAAGGGGTTATCAAAATTATCAGATTTTTCTCACATTTTTCTGCATTCTTGTAGTGTTGCTCATTGAATATATTTTAATTTTTGCCTTTCTATAGTTTTTCACATTTTATTTTTTAAAAAATACTTTGTTTATAGACTGTCCATGCCACATGAAAATCTAAAACCTTGATTATTTCTACTATTGATACTTAGGTTGATTATAAAATGTTTTCATCTTTGAACACTTGCTCCATATGAGAGTACCTGTATCTTCAGCAATTCTGACTTGATGTCAAACAACTATTTCCATTGTCTTATCTGCTCTACTCTGGAGTGTTGTTTCACCAACTACATATTTTACCAAAAAGTCACTTGGCCAGAGTTCATTTTAGAGATTTAGGCAAAAAATTGCTATCTTCAAATTGGTTAAGCCTGTTCAACACTGATGAACTTTCATCAGATGATTATTTGATACTAAGAGCACATGTTTTATTACAGAATCTGTACTAATAATTTTTTTTTTTTTTTTTTTTTTTTGGCTTTTCTCCGGTACCGGGAACCGAACTCACGACCTTGCGCTTGCCAGGCAGGCGGTTTTGCCGCTGAGCTAAATCCCCAGCCCCTGTACTAATAATTCTTGACATTCTTAATTATTTGACTTTGCTCTAGTTTAGCCCATTTTTCTTTTTCTTGTTACCCTTAGGCTTCTGCAAAAACAAAGGGAGGCATTTGTAATTATTTAGTGAATACTAGTTATGTATTAATTCAGAAATAGAGGGTAGTATTAAGCAGATGGAAGGTAAGCTGCATTTGGAACAATGAATTCAGTTAAAGAAAAGTACCATTTAATTCAAGTCAACCAAACACTTATTGAATGCCTGTTTTATCTTAATGCTAGAAGGCAGATCCAAGGGTGAATAATATGACATGGACTCTGTGCATGAGAAGTTTATATTTTAGTTGGGAAAGGTAGCTGCTGTATGAAAAAGATACATTATGAAAAGTAATAGCAGGTTTTGCAAATAAGGCGAGGGAAACAAGTATTCAGGAAGGATAATCTTATAGTATCTATCTGCATATTTTTGAGGTTACTTATTTGTAGTATCCGGTAAACTGGTTCACCAAGAACATAAAATGATAGCCCTAATTTCAGTTTCTTTCAAGGTTTATATGTAAATTCTTTGCTTTTTTGTTAATTTGTGTGAGCTGCCTTGGTTTTAACTTATTCATGAAAGGACTTCAGGGAAATTTTTAAAACAAAAATAAGATTAAACTCAGAAAAATAAAATTTGAAACATACTGTTGTTTGATGTGAGGAGACCAGAAGTGTACACTTTTGTTTTTCATTTCAAAGCTAGTGTTCTTACTGTTATCTAAAATTATTTTCTGTGTACCCAGTATGTCTGGATTTGGAATGAACAGGAATCAGGCATTTGGAATGAATAACTCCTTATCAAGTAACATTTTTAATGGAACAGGTAAGCTTATTCTGGAGCTAGTACCCTATTAAAAATACAGTAGATTTTAAAATATAAAAATGCAACATACTGGTCTATATATATTTTAAGGTTTTTTTTTTTAAATTGTGTTATGTAGTACAGCTGAATTTTGTGAGAAATTGTTAGAAATAGGATTTAATTCAATAAACAAATAAGTTTTTTCTCTTGGTATGTTATTACCATAGTGATTTGTATTATACCATTGTGATTATTTCCTTAACACCAAGACAAAGCCCAAACATTTACTTAAGCTATACTTACTCTTCAGAGTTTCTTGCTTCAGAACTTTTCCTGTCCTTGGGCCTGTCACTGTAAGAACCATCTGGACTAGGTTAGGTGGTATGATGTTCTGATTATAAAGAGACCTAGATTGGAGAACCTTCGCAATTTTATGGGGCACTTAATACTTTTTTTCATAGTTTTGATAATACTAATTGTGGCACTTAACTATTAGAATTTTTGATCTAGTTTTAGGTATAAAATTTAAAATTTAGTTACATGGAAAACCATTTCTAATTTTGACAGAAAGGTCCCACACTTTGTTTCTTTTATTGACTACTTCAGATGAAAGAGAATAGTGTTAGTGTTTTGCTTCAAGTGTCACCTTCTTCACCATCACTTCCAGACTTTCCTGAGAAAGGAAATAAAGGATGTTGTTATGACTATAGGATCAAAATTGAGGATTGTTATGAGAGCAATATATATAAATGAAGTGGTAGGTGAAAGAAGAGTTAGTAAGATTGACCATATTTTAGAAGCTTGACAGATTTAGTAAAGAGATGTCATTTGTAGCTGTGGGCCTTTAATTTTTAGATGCTAATGTTTGCTCTGCAGCATAGATTGATCAAACAGTATCAAAATATTTGAAAAGTTTCCAAATTTTGCCATTTGTATATGGAAGTTTCGTGTTCAGGATATTAAAAATACTATTGAGTATTTTTTTGTTTCTAAAATGTGTGTTTTTCATTTTTAAGTACCTGTGAAATCAGGCTGTGTTCCATAGTTCAATTGGCATTTTTTTTTTCTAAGTGAGACATTCACTGTGTTGAACAGTGCCACCTTAGATTCTGAGTTACTGTTTTATACACTGCTGCAAAATTTTAGAATTGTTCTTAAAATTCTATTTTCACTAGATATATTTTATATTAGGAAAACTATTTTCAAGTCTTTCCCTAGAAATACAAATTCAAGGATTTATTAAACTTTCTTAGGTTAAATTATATTCTCAAGTTATAAATGGCCAGTTTGAATTTTATCTTGCAGGACCTAAAGATGGGTATTTAAAAAGTCAGTATATATCTAAAGTTTAGATATAAATAATTTGAGAGGTTACTTTTTAAATTAAAAGAGTATGTAACATTTCAATTTATATTTTCTTGTTCAAATGGTAGTACTTTAATTGAAAATTTAGTAAACTTTTTTTTAAACAATGAGTTTGAACAATTTATCTTAACTCTTGTAGTTTTTAAATTATCACCTGCTTTGGAGTATTAATGGAGTCTCTTGTTTTTCTATCAGAAAATAATCTTGAAATAATAGTTGAGATTCTTTTAATTATAAAAATGAAGAAAACAATTAATTGGAAAATGGCACAAAATTGAAATAAAACATGAGGTCAAATAAAGATTAAAGAAAAACTGTAGCATGGGTTGAATTGCTCATAGAAAATTAGGGTCTTCAGAAATTAAATGAAAGAGGGGCTGGGGATTTAGCTCAGTGGCAAAAGCGCCTGCCTGGCAAGCGCAAGGTCATGAGTTCAGTTCCCGGTACCGGAGAAAAACCA
>NW_004955405.1:10527603-10558539 GCF_000276665.1 Chinchilla lanigera
AAAAAAAAAAAAAAAAAACTAAATGAAAGATTAATAAGAATACTAAAAGTTAAGGCAAAAAAAATCAAGGTATGGGTAGACAAAAATATAGGCAAAATAGAGAAGTTGGGTTAAATTTAATTTTTAAAGGAAGCAGACTAATTTAAAATGAATAAAAGTAAATTGTATTTATTCAGTGTGTATTTATTGAGCGCCTACTGTGTAATAGGTAATATAAACTTGTGGTTTTGTAGCATATTCTCATACAGTGTTTCCTGCGCACTCCCCAGATATGGAGCCCTACTTCCATCCTACTTATTCCTCAGTCCCAAAACACACACACACACTCGTATATGAAACCAGTAGACTACAAGGCAGAAGTCCCCGAGGCTTCTCCTTGCACTATCTGTACCTGTATCTTTCTGGCTGTTTGTAGGAGGTAATGTCCTTGTCACTCCTGTGTATCATTGAAGCTCCAAGCATTCCAGATAACAACTTGCATGTGGATATAGTGACAGGAATAGTTGTATCATCTCTCTGTGTGTTAGCTAACTATAATTTTAAATTGCAACCTTCCATGGTGGAAATAGTACACACTAAGTCTCTAGAATTTCGTTTTTTTGATATGCTGATTATGTATTGCTTTCCTCAATTGTTCATGAAATTCTTTGACATGAATTCAATCCTCAACTGTATTTTGAGCACTGATGTATACCTAGTATAGGACTCTACATTATTGGGGAGAAGGCATTGTCATTTCATATTATATTGTGTTTGGATTTTATAATTTCATCTTGAATGTTTATGAAACCATTAACTAGTATTGTTTCATACTTAGATGGAAGTGAAAATGTGACAGGATTGGACCTTTCAGATTTTCCAGCATTAGCAGACCGAAACAGAAGGGAAGGAAGCGGTAATCCAACGCCATTAATAAACCCCTTGGCTGGCAGAGCTCCTTATGGTAATTAAACTTTTTAATGATGGCCAATGAAAACTTTCTGCAGCATGTACACAAATATGCACATGCACACATACATATGCGCAGATTGTGTAGGCATACAGTTGGTACATATTTGTTTTTTAATCGGGTTGGTGTCATTTCTGTCAGAATCGATATTAGAAATCTGATTTTCCCTCCCAGAATTCTATGACAACAAAGTTTAATGGTAAAACTTTGTGTAAAAACTCAAAAGGAAGCCCTCATTAAACCTCTGAAGTTATTTTCTTCTCCATCTCTGTATTACTTCATTTTAAGTGACTTATTTTGTGGTCTGCTTTTTCCTAATTGGTCTCACGTTTTTTAAAAAAAATACACTCCTGGTCTTAATAATGACTGGGTATACATTAAAGAAGTTTCTAACCTAAGGTTTCTCAACATTCACATTATTGATATTTGGGCTAGGTAATTCTTTGTAGAGGAGATGGGAAGCGTGGCACTGCTGTTTATATAGAATGTTTAACAACATTCCTGGCTTCAGCCTTCCAGCTGCCAGCACACTCCACCCACCATTGTGACACAGGTATTTCCAGACATTGGCACTTGTTCCCTGGGAAAAAAATTGCCCACTATTTAGAACCACTGCTCACGGATTGTATAGTTTATGTAGATTGTTAGTCATTAATATCCTTCATTCCCCACTTTTATGGTCTCTAATAGAAAAGAGATTTGGTAGTAGAAGCTAAATAAAAATAAAAAGAGAGCAATATATACAGTAACAGCAGAACAATTTAGACATGAAAGTTCTGTGATGGCATTGTAGCCATACTCCTTATCACATCACTGTTTCCTTTTGGAAAGATCTGAGAGAGACAAATAGCAAAACATTTCACTTGGAGGGCTCAATTTGTCAGTTATTTTAATGTAGAACTATTATTTTTCCCATTATTAATCAAGAAGGATTACTGTACTTTTGAGAACATGAATACAAATAGTATGTGAAGAAGGGAAAGTTTTATTGTTTATATTTCAAACTTACAAATTAGTCTCTCAAAAAATAACAAAATGATCTGCCCTGGAAGTTGAGTGCCTAGCTACTTGATTCTCAGTTTGGACTCATGCTTTTAACCTTTCCTCATAGGTCCATTTTTTCATCCCTTTAATCATTCCCGTTGCTCTCCTTGGACCATCTCTAGTTTCTCCATATCGTTCTTGAGTGGAGCCCCAAACCGGATATTGTTCTCCATTAAGGGCCGACTAATGCCAAGTATAGTGGGAGGATTATTTCCCAGTTCTTGCATGTTTTACATCTATAACATGGAGTCCAAGAAAATCTGAAATAATATGGAGTTGTGTTATAAGTGATTGCAATTTGCTCACTCTGTAAGTCACTTTCAAGTAGAATGCTGACATGTTCTTTTAAAATTTTTTGTTTATTTTATTTAACAGTTTACTGGTGTTTATCATGTCTAGTCAGAAATTTAAAGCAAGCCTTTAAACCAAAAGTTTAATGATCATTACCAATATCAAATCATAATTTTGAGCACCTATATATGACATAAGATTAGAATGCGTTTACCACATTTTTCCCTTGTATTACTTTGTATAGTCAATTATTTATATAAATCAGTATATAAAATATAGTTCTTTCTTATCTTCAATACTAATTTTTGAGGTGTGCTTTCATAATATTAAAAAACCTTTTGGTGTATTATGAGGAAAGTTAACTTTTTATAATGTATAGCAAAATAGCATAGATATCAATTGCAGCTCTCTGGATTATTTTTATTACATAGTTGGAATGGTAACAAAACCAGCAAATGAGCAATCCCAGGACTTCTCAATACACAATGAAGATTTTCCAGCATTACCTGGTTCCAGCTATAAAGATCCAACATCAAGTAATGATGACAGTAAATCTGTAAGTAACTGAAACTTATGTGAGTAATGTAGTTTTCTTCCCTTCAGATTTCTCTTGTATTAACAGTTGCTTACTAAATACTATTACAAAACTGCTTATCTTGACTGTCTGTAATAATCTAACTTCTGAAGAATGTGAAAAAGCTTTATAACTTAGAAGATAGCCTATGTTTTTCCTATTTCATATAGGTTTGCAAATTTCTGTTGAACTTCTCAGAGTTAATTTAGACTTTTATTGTAGTCCCTGTCAGCTGGATCCCATGAAGTTTGATAATATAGCCTTCTAAGGAGCTGTGTTTTTCTTGAGTAAGTTTTCTCCTTGAAGAATCTTTATACACATTTTTATACCTGTGTTGATTCAGCCAACTCAGCTTCTTTCTGACTTAATAAATGTGTTTATTTCTTCCACACTAAACTAAAAATAGCTTTTTTGTGTGTGTGGTGGGAGTTTGTGTATCATTAAAATAAATAATAAAGAAGATTGTTGGGTAAGGATTCAATTAAGTGTGAATTTTAAAAATTCATATGTTCCTAGCCTGTCTTGGAGGTTGCTTTGGTGATATTTTAAATACTGTACTATGTGTAATTCGTCTTGTAAAGGAAAACTTTGAAAAATATAATATAAGGTGTATCCTAAAGCATAAAGCCGTAAGCAAAAGATATTTTTTCTGTGACTTAAAATCTGAGGTAAATAAGAATTATTTCCCTTGTTTGCATAATGCTCAGTTGTGGAGGATATAAATTTGTATACCATTAGACAGTTATGGAAACAAAATGTTCATGTAGAACTTGAAAAACAGGTAATAATTCACTATCAATTTAAATACAATAAATGAGTGGCAAGGTATAAACTTGAATTTATCTACTCATCACATTTAAATGTCATATTTAATATTTTTCATGCTAGAATTTGAATACATCTGGCAAGACAACTTCAAGTACAGATGGACCCAAATTCCCTGGAGATAAAAGTTCAACAACACAAAATAATAATCAGCAGAAAAAAGGGATCCAGGTGTTACCTGATGGTGGGACTCTATAAATATCAAAAATATTATAAAATACATTTTCTGTATTTTTCCTTGAAAGTAAAATGACTATTTTTCCTATCCAGGTCGGGTTACTAACATTCCTCAAGGGATGGTGACGGACCAATTTGGAATGATTGGCCTGTTAACATTTATCAGGGCAGCAGAGACAGATCCAGGAATGGTACATCTTGCTTTAGGAAGTGACTTAACAACATTAGGCCTGAATCTGAACTCTCCTGAGTAAGTTTTCTTTCTTTTTTTTCCCTCCATTTGTATAAAATATTTCCAGTATCTTATTTCAGGTTTCTAGTTTTTAGTCTCATGTCATCAAATTACATCACCTGCTGCCCCTCATTATTGCAGTTATCTGCTTACTTTCTGGGTCATTCCCTCTCATATTAACCCCTGAATCACTGTTACTCTGCAATATTAGTCTTCTTACAATTTGACAGTGTTAATATACATGTATGTGATCTTTCCAAAATCCTGAAACCTTGGTTTCCGAAATCTCTTTTCTCCAAGATCATGTCTTTCATTGTGCCTGAATCATACGTTTACTCATTCCTTTGACCTTTTCAATGCTAGCAACTATATTCTCTCCCTAATTTTAAGTTCATACTGTCAAGCTTTCTGACCACAGTATTTTGCATTTCTCACCTGCTTATACTAATTGCTATAATCATTTGACACCATTGGGACCTTTCATTTGATTCTTCTTTCTTTTCACTGTTCCTCAGTATCCTGTCTCTGTTCCCTTTGTGAATTACTTTCTTAGCTGTTAAATCCCCATTAAGTCATAATCGCTCATACTCTGTTGACTGCGTAGCCCTTCTCTTACTTTGTCACACTTGCATAGAACCCAAATAGCTACAACTGCGGTTATTTCTACCAATTCCTTTCCTACTCTGTGCTATTGTACTAGGCTAGAGAAATACATTCAACTTCACTGCCTAGTCTTTTCTTTGTATTCATGGCCAAGAGCCTCAGAAAAATGTATCCCTAATTTTGCCAATCATAATCATAGCTGGCATGCTAGTCCATTAGCTCTTTTGCTGTTCTGTGCAACAGTTTTACACTTTTGCAAGCCCCTAGAACCTTTTCCTTCTGTCCCTACAGAGGGGTAACCTTGCTTTCTTTATTTCTACTTCACTAGAAAAGGTGGAAGCAGTTGGAAAAGAGCATCAGCACAGTCCTGCCACCAAGTCTGCCTATTATGATCTGCATCTACCTTGTTCTTGTCTTCTACCACTGTTTGACCATAGTGGTCCATGCTTTCTGCTTAATACCTCTCAAAAACTCAAGGGCATGATTGCAGTGTTTTTCACACTTTCTTGAATTGTTTCCATCAACCGTAGGTATACTTTTATTTCTCCATCTTATAAAAATGACTTCTCTTGGTCCAGACTCCTCTGTGAGTTAAAATCCCATTTCTCTGTTCCCTTTTGTAGCAAATCTCAAAGGAATCATCTAGGTTTCTCCAATGTGTTTTCTCCCATTCTCTTTTTTTTTTTTTTTTTTTTTTGGTTTTTCTCCGGTACCAAGAACCGAACTCACGACTTTGCGCTTGCCAGGCAGGCGCTTTTGCCGCTGAGCTAAATCCCCCGCCCTCTCCCATTCTCTTTGTTAAGCCCATTTTAGTGGGATTTTGCCTCCACTATTTCATTAAAACCGTACTCATTAAAGGTCACCAAGTGATATCTATGTTGTTAAATTCATCTGCCCTTCCTTCTTGTGTGTGAATGCACCATTCTTACCTGATTTCACTGCTTGATTCTTCAGTTTCCTTTGCCAGTATTTCCTTTTCTCAACCTCTTCATGTTAGTTTTGTACGTATTCTCTGATAACCTTTTCCAGCCTCATAATTTTATATGCTCTATGTATTGAGGAATCGCACATTTATTTCC
The DNA here is from genome assembly GCF_000276665.1 of Chinchilla lanigera. NCBI lineage: Eukaryota > Metazoa > Chordata > Mammalia > Rodentia > Chinchillidae > Chinchilla > Chinchilla lanigera. The sequence goes on from NW_004955405.1 coordinate 10,533,378, forward strand.
ATTCCTGATTTGTGTCTTCAACTTGAGATTTCTGGATCGAATCACCATTAAACATCTGTTCAATGATCTTACCCATATATACAGTCTAGCTGTGGCCTCCCCAGTCTCAGTTAATACTTTGACATACTTTATCCTTAACTTCTTGCTTCCTTATATATACCATATCCAATCTTTTCACAAAACAGATTACAAAATCTGACCACATTCTCTCACTTCTTTAAAGTAACACCACTCTGGTTTGAGTCATCATCCTCTTGCATGGATTGCCCACTACCAAATACCAGGTATCGCTGATTCTTGCCCTTTCCCATTCACATTCTTCTTATAACAACCAGGACAATCTATTTTGAAGAAGTTACCCTTTGCATAATACCCAGTAAGAGTTTAATTGTAAACTCAGATTTTTCAGCCTTACAAGGTGTTTCCTCCCACCCCCAACCCAACATTTTTTCCCTTTATTCAATGCTCCACTTTGACTGGCCTTCTTGCTGTACCTCAGATATCAATCGTATCTCTACTTCAGTTGCTGTAGCAGTTCTTTCTAAGGAGAACAGTCTTCTACTAGATAATTAATATGATTAATTACCTCATATTCTTTTGTGCTTGTTCAAATCTGATCTTCTCAATGAGACCTACACTGACCATCCATTTGGCAGCCAATCTCTTCTCCCAGAACTTGCCCTAAAATGGATTTTTATTTATCTGTTGCACAAATTGTCTGCCTCCCTACAATCTACCATATGCAACCAGAAGTAAGTTTCATGTTGTCACCAGCCTTTGTTGTATAATTTTTTTTTTTTTGAGACAGGGTCTTGCTATGCAGTTCAGGCTGGTCTTAAACACTGTGTATCCCAGGCTAGTCTTGAACTCATGGTGATTTTCCTTGCTCTCTGCCTCCTGAATGCTGGGATTACAGGCAATGAGCCAACATGCCCGGCTCCAGTCTTTGTTTTTTTCACTGTGTATGCCAAGCACCTAAAACAGTGCCAGGCATATATAATAGGCACTCTCTGTCTATTTGGTGAATTGGAAATTTTTCTCATAATTGATTTTTACTGATTCTTGGGGGGATATGAAAAGTAATTTCACTTGGGGATATGGTATTGATGCGTTTAAAAGACTCTTAGTTGAAGTCTCCTAGAAGAAAATTTTAAGTCGTATGTTTTATATATTATGCTGCACTATTTCACTTATACTGTATTGCAAGAATACTAAGGGGAGCAGTCCTATTGCATTTTCCATATATATAGATAGATAACTGTTTCAGTTTTTTGCTGTATAAGCTACAGTAAACCTAAGAAAAGGACTTAAAAGTAAAGATGCTCATTTTACATTTGAAGTCTGCTTTTCCTAGTTTTCCTGAAATTAAGTTAGAAATCTATTTTTCTACTTTGGACTTCAAGGTGGTTTTTTTTTTCCCCCTCCTTATTCAGAAATCTCTACCCCAAATTTGCATCACCCTGGGCATCTTCACCTTGTCGACCTCAAGACATAGGTAGGAAAATCTGTTTGTGTTCAGAACTTTTAAGAAAATATTTATAACTGAGAATCAGTTAATAAGGCTTTTTTCATTTTATTATCCAGACTTCCATGTTCCATCTGAGTACTTAACGAACATTCACATTAGGGATAAGGTGAGTGTAGTTTATTATTCTACTCAGTCAGCATGAATTTTATCCCTTTCAGGTGCTGTTTTTCAGTTCAGGCAGCGTATTTTTAATTAGCCAGTTGACCTAGGGGTGTGCTTTTGTATGGCCATTATAAATAGCAGTTTCATTCTATTTTTGCTTACAATCTTAACGTTTTAATGATATCCTTTGTCATATCTTTAAAACAAACTAATGTTAAGACTGGCAAAATATCTATTAGAATTAATAAAAGGGTACAATTATAACTACAATTGATGTGAGTAAACTAATTTAAACTATTAGATGAATTTTCTTCTGATATTCTCATTTTATGCCCTTACCCATAAGAAAGGTTTCTCTTTACAAGTATTATGTAGAGTGATTTTAATGAAATAACATATATTTTGAAATGATTTACTGTACTATAACTTTGCTCCCTCCTCCATTTTTCTTTTCTATTGATCTAATTACTTATAATTTTAGTTATAAAATAATTAGCAGTAGATGATAACTTTAGTCTTTTTTGATCTAAGAAGAAAACTGTAAATTTTATTTAGGGTGATGAACTAAAAGTTCATTTCTGCTAGGAAAAAGTACATAATGAAATCTGAATCTTAGCCTTCTACGTAGATACAATTTAGCAAAAATATATTTATGTTACGCACATGTAATACAAATACAGTCGTATATAACTAAATGAAAACATTCTGAATCTGATCCATACAGTTGTGTGGCCAAATGGTTGTTGATATTATAGACAGGCAAATAAAAGGAGATACATATTTTGATGTGTTAAGTAGATGGAAAGCAAGAATTATAATAAAAGGAATGCTAATATTTTTCCATTTGTGATTTATGTGATTTGCTGCCACCTCAAAAGAGCTCTTTTGCTATAGTTCCACAACCTTTTCGTTATACCAATATGAGAAAGAATCTGGTGCATTGCCAGTTGCCACATGAACTGGTAAAAATTACACTCAGAAAAACTGTAACAGTCAAACATTTAGAGCATAAGGTAACAATACAGATAAATTTTGTTTTGGAGCACTTTTAAGTTTTATTGTAATGTAAGAATTTGAGACTTCAGTTCACCTACAGTTCGCAGTTTCGTATGTAGTTGTTTTCTCCCTTGTATAGGAAAATGTAGTCATCGTACAATCATCCATTTAACCAAAATAAAGGGTCACCTGTATAGTTTTTGTACTCACCATCTATGATATGCTGAAAGCATACAAGCAATTTGTGAATCCCTGTCGATGTCGGTTCAGTTAACACTTCTTATAATCCTTTTATCTGGTCTGCAAGATGCTTTCATATATCCTCATTCATTTCATGTATGTTTTTAGTAACCCTCTTACCATTGTCCGTATTGTAGAACCAAAGCTCAAAGATACTAAATAACTTGAACATGGTTATATTAATAATGGAATTAGGACTTCATTGCAATCCTAAGTCTCTGAGCACAATATTTTAGTGTTGTTGCCACTAGATTATTAATAAATCCTTAGAGTGAAATAACCTTGGAAGTTAGCTTGTTTTCTTCTGCTGGTACATCTAAATGCCTCATTATTTAAATGAAGAAAGTCTTAAAATTATAATTACCTATTTGTAATCGTGTGATAACAGTTGTCTGCTATAAAAGATTCCTGTTTATCTTTTCTATTTTTTACTCTAGTAGTGGCAGTTATATATTGGAATTTTAAAATTTGTTTTGCATTTCATAAAATTTTTATTTTCCAGCTGGCTGCAATAAAACTTGGCCGATATGGAGAAGACCTTCTCTTCTATCTCTATTACATGAATGGAGGAGACGTATTACAACTTTTAGCTGCAGTAGAGCTGTATGTTCGGAATATTTTGATCACTTTTTCACTATAGTAGATCTTGACTGTTCTGCAAACTTTTTTTAATGATGATAGTTATACTTTTTTAAGTGAAAATATTTGTCCATCAAGAAATTTAAATAGTTTATACTAGGTAAAATAAATTAATTTAGATTGAAACTGTATGTCACCATGGCTTTATAATCTGAATACATAAAAGGAATTTCGTACTTAAATAGTTCAGAATTTGTAATAAGACAGAATCAGGTTGACTCATGGATTTAATTAATTGAACTTTTGTGTGATTGTGGTTCTTGTAGAACCATGTATACAAATGATTAGATGCAGAATTTCATCATTTAACAAACATCTGTTGATTATCAGCAAGGTTTTCTGCACATTTGTTAAGTGTTTTAAAGTGCTTATAAAATAAGGTCCACCACATTCAGTATCATAGAATTACTAATAACATTTTTATAAATCGTCTTAATTAAATACTTACAGTGTAAAGTTGACTCTATTGGTAATGAAGTGTGTCACGTTTTTACTTCTCAGTTGAGAGAATGTATTTCTTTCCCCCATTTTTCCCCTTCATATTTATAAAGGAGGGATTATCACTTGTTCTTTTTTTCTGTAATAAATTCACTTATTTATTCATCTGTAACTGGCAGTTTTCTCATATCTAATTTATTTCTGAAAACTACCTCATTGTGTTGGTAAGAAAGCACATGGAAGTTAGTTTTTGTGTAACATTTATCCCCTTTGGATGTTTTATAACATCCAAACATCTCTGGTTTATAAATGATAATTCTTCATTGGCTCTTGGATGAATTCTAATAATATCCTCTTTGCTTTTTAGAATTTAGAGTCAAGATTTGAATAAAAAAGTAATACACTAAAATTTTCAAAATGGATGCTGCTTTCAGCAGCTAGAAAATTATGTGAATTTAAACAATTCAAATATGTGTTGTACAGGATAATACAATACTCTAAATAGTTGACATTTTGCCAGGGGTGGTGGCATGTGTGTAATCCCAACACTCAAGAGGCTGAGACAGGATTGCTTTGCATTCAAGGCCAGCCTGGGCTCCAGTGAGTTCAAGCTCAGCCTGAACTATATAGCACAGCCCTGTCTCAAAATAACAACAAAACAAAAAGAAAAGGTTTTTGCTTATTTTAATAACATTTCAGTCTCTGCTGAGTGTTCAGATAACCAAGAAAGGAATCAGGTTTCTGGAGCATGTTACATCTTTACTTGGTCTGCCTGAGTTCTTATCCTGTTAACCATAGAACTTTTAAATTTTTATGTTGTTTATATAACATGCATCTGTAGTTCAATAAATATATGGATATTAATGAATGTACTTTCTCAACAAGTAATGATTTTGCTGTATTCCAGTATAGTTTTATTTAAAATAGGATTGAGAAGCGCCCATGTTTATGTATGTTGCATGTAATTTTTCTGACAAAGAATGTACAAAATGTTTGGTGTAAGCCAAAAATTAATAATCTTTTTCTTTTAAAAATTGAAGTTTTAACCGTGATTGGAGATACCACAAAGAAGAACGAGTATGGATAACCAGGGCACCAGGCATGGAGCCAACAATGAAAACCAATACATATGAGAGGGGAACATATTACTTCTTTGACTGTCTTAACTGGAGGAAAGTAGCTAAGGTATATTTTTCCCCATGTGCAAGTGTATTAACCCAGACTTTAAAAAAGAAGTGTCCTTTTTAATTTGTTTATGTGTACCAGTACTTCTGTTCCAGTAATGTGCTGTGTCTTTACCAAATCTTTTATCTCTGCCTGCTTGGTGTGATTTTAAGAGAATGTCCAAAAACAATTCATTTCACCAATATGGAAAAAATTATTAAACTTAGTAAAAGATTTTGTAAAATTACACAAGACTTGGTAACATTTGAAGTAATTTATGTCAACTGAATTGGTACCATTTGAAATACTTCTCTGTCTATTAAATGTAAAACGAAGATACCCTATTGCAATCCCAATCATGTATTTTCATATATTGTTACTTTAAGCAAGGATGAGATTTTCCTGAAAGGAGTATGTAAAAGCCTTTTTTAAAACTCACATTCATTAAGCCGGGCATGGTGGCCCATACCTGTAATCCCAGGGGAGGCTGAGGCAGGAGGATCTTTGCAAGTTCGAGGCCAGCCTGTCCTACAAATTGAGCTCAAGGCCAGCCTGAACGGCATAGCCAGATCCTGTCTCAAAAAGATGAATAAAATAAATAAACTTAGATTCATTGCAGGAAAGTTCCTGAATTTTTATTTGCAAATTGTTTAAGTAAAGAAAATTGAAAGCATAACCATTTCTATTCCTCTGACTACTGTGCTAAATAGTCAGCAAAAGTGGACAGTGGGGAAAGGTTGATTATTGTGTTTTACATTTGCCTCCCAAAAATGCCTCACTGTCCCATGTGCAAAATTTCCATCAGTGTCAATGCATATTTGATACTTCTGTTTAGTACCTTATGTAGTCTCTCTCTAGTGGAGAATATAGCCTCATTATCTGATTTCACAGAGCCACTGGTATTTCTCTGAATGAATTTTCCATCAGTAATTCGTAATTGTAAACTCAGGAATTAGTTTTATTTGGTTTTGGTAAATCTAAACAGAAGAAAAATATATCTAGCAATTAATTTTTTGGACAGTATTTAATTTATTGGTTTGTGGTTTGTGTGTATGTGGGTATATATTTTCAGTCCGCTCTACTAAACTGATAAAAAGTTTATACCTTAAGAAGACAGTGTAAAATGTTTACCAGATACATACCACAAACTTTTGACATCCCAAGAAGATAGCATATAAAATTTGGATAAAGAAAAGGATAAGCCCTGCAAATAACCACAAAAATGATAAACACACCAGAGGTTAAATATTTATTATTATTTTTAGGTTTCTTGGTAATGGCAGTAGTCATTGTATCATGGATTTGAATTTAACTCCTATTTCTGCTATTTCTGCTTTGACATTGCACAAGTTTTGTTTCCATGCTTTTTCTTCTTTGTAAAATGAAGATGGTAATTCCCTCAAGGTTATTATGAAGCCAGATTTTAACATACATGCGCATACACCCTAAATACAATGCTTGAAATAGACTGGGTATTTGATCTATGGTGGTGTTGGTGGTAGTGGCAGTAGTTAGAAGTAGTAGTTGTGTTGCTGCTGTTTTCATCATCATTACAATTTACAAATACGGATTTTTTCAAATTTGGAAAAACGTAACTGATTGTTGCTTGCTCTACTCGTGGGTTCTCAAACTTTAACCTGTACTAGAATCACATGGAAGACTTGTTAAAGTACAAATTGCTGAACCATGCCTCCACTCTTTCATAGACAGTAAGTCTGTAGGTGTGGGGCCTGAGAATTTACATTTCTAATGAGCTTTCAAGTTATGCCAGGTAATTCTGTCCTAGTCCAGGACCATAGTTACTTCGGACTTACGGGATGCACAAAAGAGAAAAATAATCTTTGAAGGGGAAAATTCATTAGTAAAGAACTGAAGTTTTCTTCATTCACTTTGATGGTTTTTGCTCAGTAATTCTGTAAGTTCCAAACTTATATATGTAAATAATGTATGCTTCTAGTAGATAGCCTTACACAGTGTGATTAAAAATATAGTGAATGTTGAAGTTTTTAAAATTTTGCTACAGTAAAAGACACATTGCAGTTAAGTGCTCCTAAACTGCCCTTCCAACATGTTTATTAATCTGTCACTTTTACCACTTTTTTTTTTTTTTCTCTGGTACCGGGAACCGAACTCACGACCTTGCGCTTGGCAGGCAGGCGCTTTTGCTGCTGAACTAAATCCCCAGCCCCTACTTTTACCACTTTTTGAAACAGTTGTGGAAGTCTTCTTTTGTGAGTGTCTTTAGTTGCACTGTCAAAGTGCCTCATTGTCCTGAACTGATTCAGAATGTTTACTTTTCATGTCATTTTACCTTTGGGGAAGAGCCAGAAGTGGCATATGCTAGATCTGGTGAACAGGTGGATGAGGTTACATCATAACGTTTTGAAAGAGGACTTCTAGAACTGCTTTTAAAAAGGGCAAGAGCTACGGGCTAAGTATTTAAAGTTCCAAGTAGTAAGGTATTTTGAGGAGCATTAATAGAAATGCGTCTTTTCCTGTTTTAATTTGAGCATTTGCTATATATTTTAATCACTCCTTTTATAATGATAGTTAGATAATGTATGGGGAAATCAACTTAGGTGAGAAAATCTGTTTTCCAGACTTAAGTTCTCCCCAAAATAGTAAATATTCAGAAATAAAGCATTAATATAGGGCATTAAGAAAATTATATCTACTTATCTAAAATATATTATACATAATGCATACATGTAAAATAATTTTGCCCTGTTTTTATCTGATACTTAAGTAGTTGAGCTTTTACCTTCACTTTTAAAAGTTTCACTGTGAAGTTGGAAAGTTACATTTGATAAATAATAATCGTTAATTTATTTCCTAAGGAATCTGTTTTAACATTTTGCTGACCACTTTTAGTACTCTTCCAGATTGTTTTCATAGTGATGGAAAGCAAGCAGAATTCTTCCTGGTGTTAAACAGCTGACTTATTGTTTACATTGAAATAAAATTCATGAACTTACATTTACAAAATAATTTTGACAGTGGCTTTTTAAGGATGTGTCAGTGCTTTCACAGAAAATTGCTTAGCAGTTAAGAAATTTGGGTCTTATTCATAGTATATTTATTAATAAACGTCATATAATTACAGAAAATTCATGAATATGATATGTATTATATCAACTTGAGAGTCACTGTCTGTAAAATGGGTAGGTTTACTGTTCATAAAAAACATTCATTGAATAGCTTCAACTCATGGAACCTGCAGTGTGAATTGATATTTTAATTAATAATGATGTTGTTATCATTGTAAGGTATTAAACAAATCTAGACTATAATCTTAAAGCTTTGTTCATATCTTGTATGAGCTGTTTTTTAAAAATCACTTAATACTTTCAGAAAAATCATAGTAACTGAAGCATTAGATAATTAAATCATATGTATTTATCCCCTAAAATTTTTATGGCCCTAAGATCTAGAATTGAATCTTACTATTTATTTACAGAATTGCCTAGAAAATGATTATCTGTGTACATAAAAATTTGACATTGTTTTTGCTTATTCTTTTAGGCAGTCTTAACTTTCTAAAAAGCAGGTAGATCTGTCATCCTGTGTCATTCTATTAGAATTGGCCACCTGTGGTGGCACATGCCTGTAATCCCAGCTCTCTGGGACTCTGGGGCAGGAAGATTTTGTGTTTGAACCCAACCTGGGCAATTTAGTAAGACCTTCTCTCAAAATTTAAAAATTTAATAGGGCTAGGTATGTGGTTATGTACACAGGTTTTGAGTTCAATCCCCAATACCACCAGGAAAAAAAAAAGACTCATATTCTGTTAGAGATTTGTGATAGTTCAGATAGTGTATATATAATCTTAATGAGTAAGTTTTTATTTTTATTTTGCAATATATATTAGTACTTACTAATTTTACAAAATATAGCTCTTCACTGTGGCATTTTGATCATAACCCATCCTGCTTATTACCCTTCTTTTTACCTTTCCTTTGCCCTTCTCTGGTTCTTCCTCTTGGCTAGAGACTTGCTTCTTTAGTGAGACTTAAAGTAATTTCTTCCACAGTGAATTTTTAAGTAATAGAGGTTTCCTATTAATAGCTTTCTCAAATCAAAAACTTAAAAATTTAAGAATTCTTTTAACCCAACTTTAGTGTAGAGTTTTAGCAGGATGGCTAATGCTTAGGAATTTTTATATCATAGCTTAGTATAAATGTGGCTTTTTTTCCCATTAACTTTACTAATATAGAGAGTACATCTTTATGCTTTGGTGATACGTGCTTTTCTTCAAGGCCTTGTACATTTGAGATAGTTTTAACACTTCCTAAAATCTAAGTTCGTACAGGTTTATACATAAAAGAAAATCAGCATTTTTGAAAATTTAAACAAGAAATTCCTGCAGTGTTTCTTTATATTAGATTAGTGACTTTTTGTAATAATTTATTTCAACATCTGAATCCAGTGAATTTCAGTTCTTCCTGAACTAAGCAAGTAACTTTTTGAAAACATATACCCTAACTTTATTAATAGAGGAAACTTTAGTCATTAAAAAGTTGTTTAAAAAGTATCTAAAAGTTTCTAGCCTTTTAAATCATGATACTGTAACCTAAAAATTATTTTTCTTTTAAAAGTAAATGTGCAAATAGGCCCTATGATACATAATTTTAAAATATTATGTGAAAGTTGTGTTCTGTTCCTATAGCAAATGAAGGAAATGTTTATATTAGTTTATCAGCTATTAATGACACTTCTGCTAGAGGCCTGGTACTCTTCCAAGCATTAGATAGTGCTATACCGAACAGACACATTTCTCAATCCTATAGAATGTTCAAGGATATGCTTGTGTGCGGTATAATCAAGTTACATAAAGTTAGAGAACCAAAAGGTACCAGTGTATTGTAAGCTTTATGTATTGTAAGAATAAAAATATATGAAAAAAAAGAATAAAAATATATGGAAGGCCAAAAAAGTGAAAGTTGGCTGACAAAATTGGATCTGTATACTGTAATTGGACAGATATAATTTGTCCTAAATCATCTGTCGAAGATTTTTGTATTATTTATGTTCCCTAGGCTTAAACTTCTCTTTTCCATAGTATGTACATTGATAATCTCATTTGAATTCTAATAGTACATTTAATCCACCAATATGAGTAAAATTTTAATTTCTATAACTGAGATAGTTAAGCTTATCATTTGTTGGGGGCCGGGAATTTAGCTCAGCATCACAGCACCTGCTTGGCAAGCTTGAGGTCCTGAGTTTGATTCCTGGCACCCCCAAAAAATAAAAAATAAATTTTAAAAAATAAATTTTTAAAAATTAGCCATTTGTCAAAGTTACAGATAGGCTTTTCACTCTCTATACACTTTGAAAATTAAGTTGTCAATTAAAAATGTGACTTAACAGGGTATTTTCTTCACTAATTAGGGCATTCACTTTCAGCCAGACAATGAAACTCTTTTAATTGGTAGGGTGGGGAGTGGAAGCGGCACCTGCATGGTACAGTGGGGATAAGCGGTTGTGGTGGGGATTCTGGTGCTCAATTTTCACGGGAAGGCAGATAATGACCTCTTAGTTTTAGTTAGTGTATCATAATCAGATCCCTGCAAAGGAGGTTAATGAGGCCGGGCGTGGTGGCACACGCTTGTAATCCCAGCATTCGGGCTCAGGCAGGAGGATTGTTAGAAGTTCTCGACTAGCCTGGGCTACAAAGTGAGCTCAAGGCCAGCCTGAACTGCATAGTGAGGCCTTGTCCCTAAAAGAATAAATAAATACAATAAAGGAGGTTATTAATGTTACCGTGGTGTACCTTCTTTATAAACTTTTGTCAGGGGACTTTATTTTTCAACCGTTTTTCTGGATTGAGGTGTAATGAAGTAAATTCATTTTTATAACTCAAACTAAACATTAAAAAGAATGTGATACAGTAGAAAAGATACACGCTTTGATGTCAGAATTCTAATCCTAGGAATGCTGTTTAATGTTTGACTTTGGTAATTTACTGTGAACCTCATTTCCTCTAGTACAAAGTGAAAATAATAATTTTCTACCTTACAGAGTTAATATAAAGATTAGAATAAACAGCTGTATCTCCAGTATAGGCACTTAGGCTTTCAATAAATTATATCTGATAAATCTGTAATTGTTAATATAATGTCCTTTTTTTTTTTTTTTTTTTTTTTTTTTTTTGGTTTTTCTCCGGTATCAGGAACCGAACTCATGACCTTGCGCTTGCCAGGCAGGCGCTTTGCTGCTGAGCTAAATCCCCAGCCCCATGTCCTTTAATTTTAAATACTTGTTTCTAAATCATAAAGTTTGATTATTATTATTAAGTTTTCATTTTTAATTTAATAATGGAAACATCCATTATGGATTCAGTTTGAAACCAGACACATAAGGCAAAATATGTTACCCCTTGGTTGTTAATGTTACTTGTTGGTTTAATCTTTAATACATGATACATGTTGAGATTCATAATTCTTTAAATGGGATTATACAATAATAGTTTATGCTAATTATAAATTACAGTCAATAATTTTAGAACATCAAATTTTTGGAGTTGCAGAGGAATTTGTGTTGGTTTTCTTTTTTAAAATACATGTACATCTCGCTGGGCGTGGTGGTGCACACCTGTAATCACAGCACTTGGGAGGCTGAGGCAGCAGAATTGCTGCTAGTTCAAGGCCAGCCTGGGTTACAGAGTGAGTTCAAGGACAGCCTGAACTGCATAGTGAAACCCTGTCTTAAAAAGGAAAAAAAAAAGTACATCTCTATTCTTGAGCTTGAGAGGAAAATACCATAAAAAGCTACCATTCCTAAATTGAAAATCTGTGGTGTGAGTATAGTATTTTGAAAGTTTGATTAAAATGAGAAATTTACTTAAGTTTTCAGGTATGCATATAGTAAAACTACTGTCTGTTCTCCCCACCTCAGTACTGGGGATCCAGCCCAGTTTGGTACATGGTTCCAAAGAAGCACTCTACTTCTGAGTTACATCTTTAGCCGTTTTTTTGTTCTGACATAGTGTTTCACTGTGTCACCCAAGCTGGCTTCAAATTCACAATCCTCCAGCCTCAGTTTCCTGAGTAGCTGGGGGATCACGGCCATGTGCCACCACACCTGGCTACTATGGCAGTTGAATTCTCTTTAACTTAGGGTTTGGAGCTTATAAAAGAAGTTGTTCTGGACATACGATTTTTAAGTTCATTGTATTCCTCAAAATTTAATGAGTTTAGAATATTTTTTTTTTTAATGTAGTAAATTGGAAAAAAATCTTCGTTTTAAACTTTCTTCTCATGGACAAGTTTAGGTTTTTATACTTTATTAGTGGGGGCCTTAAATTTCCTGTAATTTTCTGTGCTTTACATTACAGCAATAGTAATTTACTCTGTTTTTAAGTTTAAAAGGGCACAGAATGTCAGTAGATTTTCATAAATAGCCTCTTAACTTTTTGTACTTAGCAACAGCTACACATTGTTTTCCTTTAAGCTATATTCTGCTTTGCGAGGAATTTATATGTGTGTGTCTGTGGTCATTCTTATATACAGGCGCTTTAATTGTTCATAGAGTAAAATATATTTTGACAGAAATTTGGTGTTAAAGGCAGTGGAATTATTTGAATTTCTTACTTGCTTTTTTTTAGGAGTTCCATCTGGAATATGACAAATTAGAAGAACGGCCGCACCTGCCATCCACCTTCAACTACAACCCTGCTCAGCAAGCCTTCTAAAAGACTTCCCTTTTCTTGGGGTATGGCTGTCTCAGCACAATACTCAACCTAACTGCAGAACTGATGTGGCTCAGGCACCCTGGTTTTAATTCCGTGAGGATCTGGCAATTGGCTTATGCAAAGGGTCACCATTTAAGGTCCTGCCTTACTAATTATGTGCTGCTCAACAACTAAATTTATAATTTTCTTTCTAGTTTGAGCAGGGTCCGAATTTTTTTTTCATTTATTTTCTTTTTGCCAGCAGACAGACTTGAGTCTATAAAGACAAGCAAGTACACTGACAGAAGTTTACCATTTAGTTTCTTAAATGTAAAAAAGAAAATCCACAAAAGACTCAACAAAATTAGACCACAAAATTTGCATTGTTCATTGTAGCACTATTGGTAATAAAATAACAAATGTTTGTGCATTTTTATGTGAAGATCCTTCTCGTATTTCATTTGGAAAGATGAGCAAGGTCTGCTTCCTTCATTTTACTTCCCGTTCTGTTTTTGAAAGGCAGTTGCGCCAAGCTTAAATGCAAGAATATCTGACTGTTGAGAAGAAAGATATTGCCACAATCTCTGGATGGTCTCCAGGGTTGTGTTATTACTGAGCTTCATCTTTCCAGAATGAGCAAAACACTGTCCAGTCTTTGTTACGATTTTGTAATAAATGTGTACATTTTTTTTAAATTTTTGGACATCACATGAATAAAGGTATGTATGTACGAATGTGTATATATTATATATATGACATCTATTTTGGAAAATGTTTGCCCTGCTGTACCTCATTTTTAGGAGGTGTGCATGGATGCAATATATGAAAATGGGACATTCTGGAACTGCTGGTCAGGGGACTTTGTCGCCCTGTGCACTAAAGGGCCAGATTTTCAGCAGCCAAGGACATCCATACCCAAGTGAATGTGATGGGACTTAACGAAGTGAACTGAGACGATTCACTCTGGCTGTTTGAACAGCAGCGTTTCATAGGAAGAGAAAAAGATCAATCTTGTATTTTCTGACCACATAAAGGCTTCTTCTCTTTGTAATAAAGTAGAAAAGCTCTCCTCACTGCAGTGTTGACTTTGATTTGAAATTGTGAAATTATTTCTTCAACATGACAAATAGAGGAAAAACCCTGAAATTTTACAAATATCAAACTGAATGGTGTGATTAAATTTAAAATGTCTTTTTCTTTCAGCTTTCAGCAAGTAATTTGATGTAACCCCAGTGAATCATTTCACCTGTAGGTTAACAAATGTAGACAGTCTAAGTATTAACAGAGAAAACTTTTAAATGGATTATGGCAGCATTAGAAATAAAACATCCTGAACATTCTGGGACCCAATCAGAATACTTTTATGAGGAACTTCTTGATAGACCTTTGAAATTTATCTTTATGAAGTAATGTGCAAATTAAGGTAAGCCAAAAAGTGAGGCGGAATAGACTACTTTAGGTTTGCTGACCTGAATATTTCATATTTAAAAGTGGATGGTTTCTTTTTTCATATAAGTATAGATACTATATATAAAAATGTCTGAAGACTGAGGCGACCAAAGCAGATCTACAGAGAATTAGAAAAAGGACAGTTTTTACTTTTAAAAGTTTCATTTTTACCCTATTTTTCTATAAGACTGAAAGTTTGTTGAAATTTACCAAATCGTGTTTGAAAATTAAAAATTTATGACATCACTGTATCAAAAATGTAAAGTGGCTTTAAAATTTACATTTTCTATGTATTTTGAGATACTAGAAACTGATAAAAATTAGGATATTTTTTATCATTCAGAATTAAACCAAAGCATCTCCTCAGTATCAAAGATGACACTTGTGTAATTACAGTTTTAAAAAATGACACTGTTACATTTGATGAGCATCAAATTCTAGAAATCAGTTTCTTTAAAAAAAGATTACATCTTCATAATAATTTGCCTTCTTAAATGTAACTTTTCCTACATAACTGTAAGAAACGGGGGAAGAAAACATAGTGATAAGGAATCTTTATTCTTCTTAATACAGTAGTAGTGTAAAGTCTCAGCCAAAGGATGGCCATGACTGGTACTATATGGATGGCTCAGAAAACCAAGGTAGCTCCTGTTTAGTGGTTCATTGTGTTGCCTTTAATTCCTTCTTTTAAATGCCTTAGGTAAGAATTTTTAGTGCACACTTTCCAGTTTGTTTCAGTTCTTCTTACCCTGTATCATCAAAATTAGGAAACTCTTGCATATTAACCAATTCTTATAACCTGTTGGTTATCAACAAGGGGACTTAAACACAATATTTAAATGATTCCTATTTAAAATCATTAAAATACTATATTAAGCTATTTAATTAAACTTACCATCCTTTTTTTTGTTTTGTTTTGTTTTCCAGTACCGGGAATTGAACTTACGACCTTGCGCTTGCCAGGCAGGCGCTGTGTCACTGAGCTAAATCCCCAGCCCCATCATCCTTGATTGTATAATTTGTGGTTATACATACACAGAAGTTGATTTAAACTAATAATACTTTTTGCAGATATTTAATTTTGTTAGTTTCCCCCTGTACAGCTAATAACATTGATATGTCCTATTGTTACCTCAGTTTTGAGATGAAACTGTAACTGGCTGTGGGGAAACCAGAGCTGTTTAGTTGTAAAGGGAAGTCCTTTAATCTGCTTGATGGCAAACATCTGTTGTTCTTCAGCTGGTATCATAGCTTACACATTAAAAAATCCACTTTCAGGGGTTCTTCACTGTAAAATACTTTTCCTTAGATTTAATCAATTTAATTAAGAACTGAAATTTTATTTAAATTCTTACAATATATATAAAGCCAACCACTTAACTGGTCTTTTTCTTTTTGCCACTGAAATTGGGACATAGAAGGTGCTCGATGAATACGTGTTTGAATGGTATAATTTGATATTTCTTTTTGAAAATAAAATGTACAAATTAAAACACTGGGCTTTGAAATAATTTACTATCTTGCTGTAATTTCATTTTTATAACAGTCTTTAAGAATTTCTAATTTTCAAATTTTTCAAATTTCTTCTTTACCTTAAAATTTATCTTTTCTCTGAATCCTCTTTTATTGACAGACTATATAGTCTTCTGTTCTGTTGCCCATAAAATGAGCTATCTGAACATGACTTTGAAGGAGGATTATTTGATTTAACTCAGATTTGCATTAATAATAGCATCAGTTCTGCAAAAAGAGCTCTTGAAAACCTGAAGGCATATGGAAACAAAGACAGTGTCTATAATAAATGTTCTGTTAACCAAGGTTTGTCTATGTAGTTTATAAAGAACAGAGATCCACTAATGGTTCCATTAGGATAGTCTCTGGGGCTAGGGGTACAGCTTGCCTAGCATGCGTTAGTCCCTGGGTCCAGTCTCTGCCACTGAAAGAAAAAATGTCTGGAGAATGAGATAAGCCATACACTGAAATGTTTTTACTTTCTAGAAGCTGGATCCTAATGGTATGTGGCAAGGCTCTCTGCCACTAGCATTACCAGTAAGTTAGATTCCATCACAAATAGCAGACCTGAAAGAGGAAGCGCATAGACACACTGAAAGCCAAAATGGTTATCTAAATCTAACCCAATAGTCTGGTGTGTTGGCTTAATCAAGAAAGGTGCATTACAGTTTGGATGGTAAAAGAATAAAGGATGGTAAAATATAACATGCCTTAAGAGTGGTTCATAAGTAGATCAACATGAATTTTGATTCCATTGCCAACAATAGTAACATAATCTTAATCTACATTAAGAAAAGTGCAGTGCTTCAAACACAGGAATTCCACTGTCTTTGAAAGTCACCACACCTCTGAAATGTCAGGTCCAATTAGGATGCTGTGTTTAAGAGCTGCATGCCTGGGGAAGGACAGAGGGGAAGGAGCTGGGCATGACTTTCTGTTTTTACATGCATTATTACATACTGTCTGAAGGACAGCATCATGAGGTTGCTTTTACTATCCATTTTTTCAGTAAACTTGAAATGTTACTAAAAAAGGAACTAGGAATGCTTAGCATCATAGAATAAACTTTGAAAGCCTTACTATTTTCAAATAGCAAATACACAAGCTATCAGTGAAAGGCAGGGTTCGCTTGTCTTACAGAGCAAGAACCAATAGAAAGATTTTAGTGCAGTGTTAAAAAGTAGTTAGTTTTGTGTGTTTAGTTTTTGTGGTGCTGGGAGTTGAATCCTTGACCTTATGTATGCTAGGCAAGGACTGCATCAGTGAGCCGCAAACCTGTCCTAGTAATTAAGATTTTGAAATTAGCTTTCAAGGCATTAGATTCAACCTCATAGAACATAACTGAGGAGACTGGCTGGATGCTTTTCTGTGCATGAGGTAAGGAGCTGGACTGAAGAGCGTTGATGATTTTAATTGAAAAAGTATTAAAGGGAGTGGGAAAATTAATGTATTTGAGCAAACCTAACTGCCCACAGTTGTACACCATTTGATGTGCCACTAAGGAACAAAAGCACAGTTGAAGTGTGACAAGCCACCAATTCAAAGAAGTGTCTCAGTGTTAGGTTAGTAAAGTGTACATTTTAGAATTGGCGAGATGTGAACTTAGGAGAGGCAAAGGGTAGCTACGGGGAGAGTGGCAGTTGTCTTTAAATACAGGGAGACGTGTTAAAGTAAAAGATGGAAGTTGAGACAGGTTATGGTTTTGTAACCGTCCCAAGGTACCGGCTGCTTCACAAAGTAAGGCTTCTGTCAGTAAATATTCCAGCAGAAACTGGATGACAGACTTGTCATTGACAGGAGTGCCTTTTTAAATAAAAAGTTGGATGTGATAACGTCTGGGCTTCAATAAATATCTTTTTCTTCAATAAATATCTTTTTCTGGATCTATAAAGTTGGGGACTGGTGTCACCGGTGATAAAATGTATATACTTAAAGCGTGGGCTGTTTGGAAAGAAATTTAAATCAAAATTGTAAAAGGCAACTTTATTCAGCTTACCAACCCCCCCCCTTGATACTAGGAGCAGGAAAAAGAAACATTAATAAAGCACAATGAATAAAAATATATTTGTGTATATTCATACATGCATGTATTTGAGCTCTACACTGAAGAGTTTTTAAGTCACCAAGTAGCTTGAACATTACATTGCATTTGTGTGCATTCTCTGCTACAGCAGCAATCACCATAAATTGAGTATTGTTTCCTATTTTAAAAACCGATCCTTTGGTGTTTAAAAGACTCAGTTTGTATTGAGATAATTATAGGGGAGTGACGATGAAGCTTTGGAGTTTTCAGTGATAACAAACAGCCAGCTGCAGCACACATGCTATAGGTTTGCTACCACTGCCATAGGGACTCAATAAAATCAAAGTGACCATCTAGATAGGTAATTCTCAATATGTTTGAGACTCTCCTGGAGAATATTTGGTAATTTCCACTTTAGGGCCCAACTTCAAATATTGTGATTTTCAATGTCTAGGAAAAGGGAAGGAATATGTAGTTTAGAAAGTACCAAAAATTGTTTCTGAAGTTATTGAACTTCTGTTCACACTGCCTACTGTACCAGTACGAACTAGGATAAATTCAAATTTTGGTGAAATGCTGTAAGTTAACCTCAGATGGCTCCTATCCATCAGTGGCATTCATTTGTTTTTGTGTGTTTTTTGTTTTTTTGTCTTTTTAAGACAGCGTCTTTCTCTGCAGTTAGGCTGACCTTGAGCTCACTTTGTAGCCCAGGCTGGCCTCGAACTTGGAACAATCCTTCTACCTCAGCCTCCTGATCCTGCCTTAGCCCCCTGAGATTTACTCATGTTTTGATATAAGATCCAGTTTTCTAAGGCAGAGGTCATGTTATTTGTTGTAATAGTAATTATTAGCAGATCAGAAGGAAAGCTGAACTCATTCCTAAGTACAAAACAACAAAGCTGCTTTACCTCAGTTACGTGGGAATGTTTTTGCTGGATCTTAGATTTCCACTCTAGTTTGTATGCATAAAAATTCTCAGCAACTGTATACATTATCAATATGTTCATTAATTGGAAGTTCTTAAAATCCAATTACCCACTTTTGTACATACTATGACAAGGTTTTATGCTATATTTCCTTACCAGCACTCAAAATTCATGTCTCTATAAGAAGCTTATCATTCCCATATGTTTACTGTACAGTTTTCTGTTATGTAAGTGACTTCTTGAGAAGTCATAAAAATGGTCATAATTGTAATTTCCTTCACTCAAACCACAGATCAGTGCATAGCTAATAGCATATGCATACCGGTTGCCACAAGCTAAGGTACTTTAGCCAAAAAACTACTTACCTTCTATCAGGCAAGACCAGTTTTTCATTTTCATACAATTTATTTTAGTTGTCATTTCCAAGTCCTATATAGGCACTTGCCACACCACAAATACAGTAAAATAAGACTGGCTGTACTGATGTTCAGTGTTAGTTCCTGCAAGCAGTAGAGGCTACTGGCTGGGAAAACAGTTTTTCAGTATACATCAGAACTGGTCAGTTAGCATAAGCATTTCATGATACGTAATGTTTTTGTAATTTCTATTTGCATTTGGCTTACGTGACATTTTGACCACATAATTTGATTTTAAAACTTAGCATAGAGGACTTTTCTTCCAACTCAACCTATTCTGTAATGCATACTTAAGATAATTTTGATAATACGAGAGTTCTTCAGACACTTCAGAAGAAATGCCTCAAATTTCAAGGATGTTCTGTCTGTAAATGTATGAGTCTGCTTCAGTTCCTTCTGCTCAGGCCCTTTGATGGTCATTTACAGTAGAAAAACTTTATTTTAAAAAGAAAAAATAACAAAGACAAGCAACACCAAAAAATGATAGAATTTCAAAACAAGATGATAGGAAATTAACAGTGATTATATTACATATTGTTATCTTCAGCAAAATTGCTGTTTACCAGATGTAGGAATGCAAGATTGATCACACAAAAACTAATTTAAAAACATTAGGAACGACACAGAGATTCACTAAACAAGATGGTAGGAATTCAACAGAAAAACATTCTTCAAAATTCTACATCTCAAGAAACAGTTACATGAGGGAATGACATAAATAGTTTCATATTTTTTGTTTTTGTGTTTTTTCTGGTACCAGAAATCGAACTCACGACCTTGCGCTTGCCGGGCAGGCGCTGTGCTGCTGAGCTAAATCCCCAGCCCCTAGTTTCATACTCTTTGTGTATAAAAATAAAGATTTGGGGCGTCCAGAATGTTTAGAAGCTACCTAATAAATCTGTTATATACTGAACATTTATTTGAAGATACACTGTTAATTACCATATGTAAGGATGCATGAAAAGTGGGCTCCCTGAGTTCTTAAATATTTCCCTTCTTCTGAAGACTATACTGTTAAGTAATTTGTCTCCAAATTATTAATACCTAAAAATAATCACATAAAGTTATACTTGCTTTTTAAAGTGCAAGTCCTGCTACTTTGCAAAAAAAAAAAAAAAAAAAATTCATTTCTGCCAAAGTTGGATATTTTCCAGTTCATTCTAAATTTTGAATATTAAGTTAGTTGAATTGCAAAATCATTTCCCTGGCTTTCTGCGTTTGTGGTGATACTGGTGGGGAAAATAAAATCCATTGTCCTAGAAGTGTTTGCAGATTAGATAATGTGGAAAAGGTTTGGAGTTTTGTTTTTTTTTTTTGGTTTTTCTCCGGTACCGGGAACCAAACTCACGACCTTGCGCTTGCCAGGCAGGCGCTTTTGCCGCTGAGCTAAATCCCCAGCCCCTGGAGTTTTGTTTCAGAGAATGTTAGAGTGGGATATCCTTTGTATTTCTGAATTACCCGTTTTTCTTAGCGCTTTCAAGTAAGAATAACCTTCATTTCTTAGACCCTGTGGAAGAAGAAACTGGAAGATTAGTAAAAGGCCTAAGAAAGACAATGGCTGTCTTCCTGCATCTAAAGTGGAATCAAGTGTAAGGGTTTATACAGTGATGGTGAACCTTTTAGAGTTTCAATGATACAAACAGCTCGCTGCAGCACATTTCACATAGGTTCACCACCACTCTTTATACTTGAAGTATTCAGTATCCTATATAAAACCAGAGGGCAGGATAGGACCATCACTTGGATATTATGACAAAAGTAGATTTCACTGTACAATACGAAAGTAGTACTTCAATTTTTAAAGCTCCCCCCAAAAGTTAATGATTTTTCCATTACTGAAAGTGCAACAAAAGACAAGAAAAACTGTTAATAGAAATATTAATTTTCTGCATTAGGAGGATAGAATTTCATCTGACCCTACAGTCATGAAATGACATGTTTTATTAACATCTATAGTCCCTGAAAACATCTACTTTAGTCCTAACAAGCCACTAGTAACCTAAATCCTACACGTTATCTGTCTCATAAAAGACAGTATTAGTTATATGCTGTACATGTGAAAACTCTATTTTCAATGCAATGTGATTAAATAAGAGTACCAGATTTAGTCACTGACTGCATAATCTTCTACTTTCTCCTTCATAGTTAGGTTTCATAGGGATTTTGATCAGCCTAACTATTCTAGAATACAAGTCTATGCATACATTTGAAATCCATTTGTAAATGCTTTTCACATTACCTATACTTTATTACTAAAATCAGAACTTCTTACAAGTGCCATAGTGGAAAAACAGTACTTTGCAATCTGGCCCTGATGTGTGAACCCTTGAAAAAATTACTTAATAGCTCTAGATTTTGTTCCTATATAGATATAGATATATCTATACATATATAGACATATCTATACATATGTTGATATACAGCTCTATAGAGAGATATAGATATATCTATATATAATGATATATATCTGCCATAGAAATTCACTTAACATGAAAGATTTAACAGTGAGTGAGAATTTAGGAGCTGGCAACTATAATTACCAGTATGATGTTAATTTACTTTTTTTTTTTTTTCATCTTTTTGAGACAGGGTCCCACTATGCAGTTCAGGCTGGCCTTGAACTCACAATGATCCTCCTGCCTCAGCCTCCTGAGTGCTGGGATTATAGGCATGGGCCACCAAGCCTGGCAATGTTAATTTACTAACAAGAAGTGATTATCAGTGGGTTTTCCCTCAATTGCAAACATAAAGGCTGCATGCAAACCTAAATTTGAACTTCTTAAAAAATTTTAAATACTCTTTCAAACAGAATACAAGTCTTAGGGAGCTTCCTTGTTAATGGTGAACTAGATATGTAAGATCCTCTTCTGCTAATCTAGAAATAGATTTTATTACAGTTTATGGCCAGTAAAAATAAAAAATAATGGTCACAAAGGAAATTTATTTTGCATTTAAAATTCTAATAACAAATTAACATTCACAACGGGATATGTAGAGAAAGTTAATTTCTTGTTAGACACAAGCTGGAAATCATTTAGTACCACTGTAAACATTTTAAAGACCACATAAAAAGAAAAGTCAGTTTTCCACAGTTGCATCAGCTGGATCAAAAAACAATGTTTCTACACGGTTTTCTTTCTTGGATCACATACTTAGCTAATCATCCCAGTTGCAGAGGTTTAATGTACATTTTAATGAAAAAGGTGACACAATAGAAATTTCTTTGCCTATGTACTTTAACTAATCATTTTAACTAATCACTAGTTATTGAGATACTTCGCAATGTGTCAATTTTTTGAAAGTTTATGAACACTTTCCTAATTGCTCTTAAATTTCCTTCTATTCCTAGGACACAAAAGCCTTCCTTAAGTTAACTGTTCTTTGAATCTTTTAATAAAAATCTATTTATACAAAATAAAATATTACAACTTGCTTAAGTAGGTTTTGTTTTTCTATTAGATAAAAGTTTATGGGCATGATTCTGCTGAACCCAAACTGCTGCAGACAATAATTCACCTAAAGTGAGTCTGCTTCTGACTCTTACATTTTTGTATATTTCACTTGGTGGAACACTATTCAGAGAGAAAATACTAGCTGCTGCTTAGGTGCAGCCTCTGCCCTTTCACAGGGAATGTAAGATGGTAAGTGACCTCAGATTAGCATTTCTGAGGTCAATGGGTTTCTGATTTCACAGTCATAGATCGCTTGTTTTCTAAAACCGAGGAGCCCATATATCCAGTCTTCTTTGGGAGTGTGATAAGGCAGCCTACTTTACATAAAAGAGGTATAACAAACATCCGACAAACATCTGTGGTATTTAAGGATGAAAACAAATTGATTTGCGAAGTCTTTTGATACGTTCAACTTTCAGTAAGAGCAAACCAGGATGGCAGCGCATGCCTGTAATCCCAGCATTCCAGAGGCAGAGGCAGGAGGATTGCCGAGAGTGCAAGGCCAGCTTGGACTACATACAATAGTGGGTTCCAGGACAACCTGAACTACATAAAGACCCTGCCTAAAAAAAAAAAAAAAAAAAAAAGATTAAAAACATGACAAGCTAATTTTAAAATAGGAAATAAAGGAAAACATTTAACAGAAGGCTGGATGGCAACGATTCATTCAACTACTAGGAAAAAAGTGACTAAATGCAGAACTAGAAAAAGCTCTTGAGGGTTTTTTGTTTTTGTTTGTTTTTCGCGGTTTGATTTGGTTTGGTTGATTTTCTGAGACAAGGCCTCACTGTGTGGTCTAGGCTGGCCTCGAACCCCCAGCAATCCTCTTGGCTCAGTCTCCGCAGTGCTGGGATTACGGGTGTGTGCCACCACATCCAGCAAGCTTGAGTTTAGACTGATTGAATTTTTTGCTACGGTATTTAACATTGTTTCTGATACTGTTTGAAGAACACTTTCAGTTTTGAGAAGTTTCATGTCCCAGACACTCAGAGCTCTAGAATCATTGAAAAACAAATTATTTAATTAGGCTTGGCCCCCCATCCTTGTGTTTTGTGAGCATTAATCTGAATCATTTCTGCTTTAAGAATCAGGCTCAGCCTAATTGGGGTTTGTTACTTGCTCAGCACTATTTCCGACCTTAGATGAAGCCTTTCTAAAGAGAACACAAAATGTGCAATAGGGGCCGGGGATATAGCTCAGGGGCACAACGCCTGCCTGGCAAGCACAAGGCTCCGAGTTCAGTTTCTGGGACATCCCCGCCCCAATCTGCAACAGGAAAAATTCAAAGTGAACATTGGTGATATCAGGTTAACTTGTTTCAACTATTAAACTCACTTTTCCTTTCAGGTAATATAATCTTGTCTTTGTAACATCCGAAAAGAAAGAAAGTAATACAATTCTTAAGTTTACAAAAGAGACATCTCCTCAAATTTGACAGGTATTAAAAAACAGAATACCTCCCTATTTGGAAGTTTTCTGAACCCTGCATCTTATTCAGAAAAACACTTATGGTCTTCCTGTAATTAATCTTGATTTGTCCGTTTCCTGGAAATATTAACCTTTCACATACAGGAACGTCGTTCTTCAAAATAATTGTATCAAAACTGCAGTGGAGAGGTACTTGGTACCAGTTAAGTAGCATCTGAAGTCCGGGAAAGAGGAGAATTCCATGACTCTGATAATCAGAGGGCATAGTTCAGTTTAAGACTTTATTCTTCTGAGAACTGCAACCAAAAGAAAGATACGCATATTTTGAAAAGAGGTGAATGTTGTGACTTTATTCTTCAAAACATAGCTCAAAATACTTCAAGTTTGGTTTTATGGTAGAAGTGTTGTTTGGGAAAAGGTAATGATAACTTACCCAAAATGAGAGAAAAGGGGGCTTAAAGGTATGCATGGGCAGGTAGGGGTGAAGGGGGCAATAGGAAAAATTAAGAGACCAGAGCGCAGCTCTAGAAACCGCACCTCTCCCAGAGTGGGTCTGCACGCCACCGTGGCCAACGCAGCGCTTCTGGAAAGCTCATCTGCAAATCCCAGGGCGGGCAGGGCACGGCTTGGCAAGCCTCCTCGGTAACAACACTAAGTAAGTTCTCAGGAGCGGAACGGTCTTCATGGGGAAGTGGTGTCCTCCTTTTTCCAAGCTCCAAGCCTGCACCGGCTTCCGTCTCAGAGCAGCCCCGGCCTGGGGGCGAGTCAAATTGGGGTCAAGCCCACCGCCCCGTTTCCCGCGACGGCCCCCAGGACGCCGGCAGCAAGTCCTGCCGGAATCCTAGCTGCGGGGTCCCGCGGACGCGCGGGGCCGCGGGTGCGCTCGGCCCGCCTCTGCCCGCTCCCCTTCTCTCCGGGCACGCGAGCCGGCCGCGGGCTTGGGAGCGGGCACCTG
The DNA here is from genome assembly GCF_000276665.1 of Chinchilla lanigera. NCBI lineage: Eukaryota > Metazoa > Chordata > Mammalia > Rodentia > Chinchillidae > Chinchilla > Chinchilla lanigera. Next base: position 10,558,318 of record NW_004955405.1, read on the forward strand.
CGGGGCGCAGCCCAGCTCGCACTCCCGCCGTGGGCGCCCCCGTCTGTCCGTGCGTCCGTCCGGGTCCGTGCCGGTCCTCCCCGCGCCCGCTGCCCCGCGGCCGGCCGCTCCCGCGCACTGGAGACGGGCGCAGCCTCACCCTCCTGCGCTTTGCTCCGAAACTTTCCCCCGCTGCGCCCGGGGCAGCCTCTCCTCCGGACCACTCCGCGGGCGCCCAGCGAC